>NC_064271.1:19154736-19457105 GCF_003254725.2 Canis lupus dingo
TTTGTTCATCTTGGTTATCAGCTGTCCTCCTCAACTAGAGTATAAGCTCCAGGAAGGCAGGGATCTTGCCAGTGGCGTTCACTGACAAAGCAATGTAGCAGGCACTCGACCCATTTTGTTCCCATTGCTCATTACCTTCATCACTCCCAGTCTGTGAATGTCCTGTCATTATTAACAACAGTAGATATCAGTGATAAAAGTTGTTTTCAGTGTATATCACCCCTTGAGATATTAGCTAATTGCTATCAAGTGGACAGTTTCATGTTTTATGACTGTGTCTCATCAGATCTGAGTACACGGTCATTGGTTTTCTCTCATGATGGGAAGCTTATACTGGGAGTACAGGCTATCCATCGAACTAGCAATAGAAATAAATCTAGAAGTTCCAAGTTTCAAGAGTGGTCTAATTTCAGTCATACCACATATATGTCACAGTTAAACCCGGTTAACAGCATCCAAAAGCAAGGAACTTTAGAGATTGTATATGTATTTATATTTGGGTTTCAAATCATGTCCTTTATTTAGCTGCTGCTGGCTGTTGTCCTTTAGAACATCAGACTCATCTGGAGAATCTTCCTCCTGCACCCCAGTGGACTGTGCTACATTCTCCCTGGATTGTATACATTTCAGCTTCATTTCCCTTTGAGAGAACCCTGGACGATTCCATTCATTTGAAATAAAGTATGCCTTGCTCTTCATTTTTATTTCTTTCCTCAAATGTTTATATCTTATCTTTTGAAGTAACTCTTTCTCCTTGACAGCAGGAGACAGTACTATGCAGTGGTTAAATCACAGACTACAAACTCCTGGGTTCGAATCCCTGCTTTTATTATGCATATAAAGTGCTAAGGATATAACAAACATGAAGAAATATTAAGTTGTATTTTTATATGTTGAATGATCACCTATCCATTCTCTAACAAGTAATTAAATATTAATTAAATTAACATTAATTAATATAATAAATTAACATGTAATTAATTAAATATTAATTTTATATAAGCCAAATGCATACATTATTTAACAGAAGACATACTTATCTTTATATTACCTTAATAAATTATAATTTCTGGAATCCTAATTCTGATCCAGGAGTTAGTTTTGACAATGGCCTGGGCAGATGGAAGTGGGAAAAGAGAATATCCAGACCTTTTTTTCCTCACACAAAGGCCAGTATAGAGTTATCTTCCTGAAGCTGAGAATATGCCTGTGGCTATTATTCTTTCTAAATAACTTTTAGGGTTTTTTTCTCTAATGATTATAAAATATAATATGAACACACAAAAAATTTTTTTAAATCACCAACTATCCATCCCTACCATCCAGATAATGATGGTAATAATAGTAATAAATATTTTTACTATTCATATACTGTATAATTGTTTTAAGTAGCTAGAATTATACAGTACTTATTGCTCTATAATGTGCTTTTTCATATAATACCTCAAACATTTCTTATGTCAATAAATTCTTCTGGAACATTTGTTATGGTTCAAGGATGTGTCATCATGTGGCTCTGACATACTTCCTTTAATAATCCTTAGCTGCTTCCTATCACCAATTTCTGATTGGGGCTATTACTCTGAAGATTATATCAACCTTGTGTTATTACACATGCTGCACAGAACTAGACTCCAATCTTAGAATTACAATCCCCCACCCCAAACCAATCTCAGCTGGGTGAGCTTTTGTAGAGCTAAGAAGCCACTATTAAGTGAAAGGGGCTTTGGAGTACCTGGGTGGCTCATTCGATAAAGTGTCTGCCTTCAGCTCAGGGCATGTTCCCAGAATCCTGGGATCAAGCCCTGTGTCAAGACAATGCTAAGCAGGGAGTCTGCTTCTTACCCTCTGTCCCTCCCCACCCCAGCATGCGTGCTCTCTCTCAAATAAATAAATAAAATATTTTTAAAGGTAAAAAATAAGGAAATGAAGGAGGCCTAATGGCTCCTTCAACAGAGTGGGGCCAGCTCTTGGCCCTCACCTTGGACATCATGGCTGATCTGACAAAGAAACAACCTTTGAGAAAGGCTGACCCAACAACAACTTATAACTGTCTCCTCTCCTGCCTCCATCATGTGAATCCTTCACTTACCTTTCCCCAAGTTGTTTTACCTTTAGACCTTCCATTTTCATTTTCTTTTTAAATAATCTTTCACCCTATTTTGTGATCACTTATTCTTCTTTACATTAAAGCACATTAACTTTTTTTTAAGATTTTAATTTTATTTATTTATGAGAGACACAGAGAGAGAGGCAGAGACATAGGCAGAGGGAGATGCAGGCTCCCTGCAGGGAGCCTGATGGGGGACTCAATCCCAGGACCCCAGGATCACAACCCGAGCCAAAGGCAGACACTCAACCACTGAGCCACCCAAGCATCCCTAAAGCACATTAACTCCTCTTTTTAATCCCGTTTACCTTTACAGTTTTCATTTTTCTCCTCCTGTAGATTTATCCTTTATTCTAATTTAATACCACTTTTTTACTTTCAGTACTTTCAATACTTTCATAAAATATTTTAGCTGCTGCTCTCTTACTTTTTTTGGAATGTGTTTTGTCTTTTTTAAAACACTTTTCAGAAAAATTTCAATCTAAAATTAACTATCAAGTTTTCCTTTCAAATTATTTGTTGCCTTCTATTTCTCATATCTTAAGTAAGTTTGCTTATGTTTTTAGCCCTATTTATAGTACGCTAAGTTTTTTTTTTAAGATTTTATTTATTTATTTGAGAGAGAGAGCACGCACAGGCAGGTGGAGGGGCAGAGGAAGTGGGAGAAGCAGCTTCCCCGCTGAGCAGGGAGTCCGATACAGACCTTGATCCCAGGACACCTGGGATCATGACCTGAGCTGAATGCAGACGCTTAACTGACTGAGACACTCAAGTGACTCTAGGCTAATTTTTTATTTTTATAAACTCTCTTGGTTTTAAATTTTGAATCTTTGTTATATTCCTGAATTTTATGTTATTTTTCACATTCAGTGCTTTCTCTCTCCTTTTGTATCTTCTGGTAATAACTTCCTTTAACAATCTTTGTTTATCTTAGTCTTCTCTTATATTATGCTTGTTTTGTGATCAGTTTTGGTGATAGCTCATTACAGCTGGCCTCATAGCTCATCCAGGCCCATCTCCCCCACTGTCTCTGTAATTCTGCTCAGCTGCCCTGCATGGCTTTTTCCAGCCAGTTAAGGATGGTAGTTTGAAAGATTCAGGGTTAATTCTCCCCTGGGCTCAAGGCTAATTTTCACATAGTATGTCTGATTAGCTGGACCCCATGACTGCTATCTCACATGATCCAATAATGACAAAATGTGAGTTCTAAGTCTCAGATCTCTGATGAATAAGCACTGACTCTAAAACAAGGCAGGCTCACAGACTAAATCACATACACCAGAGTGCTCTTCCTCATCCAGTTCCAACCTGGCCCGGGGAGGGTCCTATGGGTTGACCTTCCCAATGGCTACTCGAGAGAGGAGGCTAATAGCATCCTGCAAAGCTTGCCTGCACCTATTTTGTCCCTTCTTGAAGCTGACACCTCCATTTCTGGCAGAGTTAAAAGATACTCCTCCTTCCTGATCACAAAAACCCAACTTGAGGGATCCCTGAGTGGCTCAGCGGTTTAGTGCCTGCCTTTGGCCCAGGGCGCGATCCTGGAGACCCAGGATCGAATCCCACGTCAGGCTCCCGGTGCATGGAGCCTGCTTCTCCCTCTGCCTGTGTCTCTGCCTCTCTCTCTCTCTCTCATGAATAAATAAATAAAATATTAAAAAAAAAAACCCAACTTGACTACATTGGTATTATCTCAAATAGGGTTGTTCTGTGGGGTCAGAAGCAACTAGGGGAACAGCTCTCTGAACTCTACAGAGTCCACGTTCAGTAACTTAACCTGCTCCTGAATCACAAATGATTCCAGAACTCCTAATAGTGACCAGCCAGCCACAAGTCTTGCTGGACTTGAGAAACCAGGGGTCCAATCAAAATCAGCAAAGATCCTAGTATCACAGATCACTAGTCACCTCTTTCCAAGCCTCAATCCCAAATAGTGAATAGGGCTCCACATTGCCAGATCAAAAGTCACTTACTCACCCATGTGCTCTGTGATGCCTGGCCCTGGGACAAGGAGGTAGCATTGCAAAGATCAATAAGATGGGCACAGTCATCCAGAAGAGGAACAGGTAAAACCAACTATGATTCAAGACCCAGTGAGTAACTGCAACAAGCACCAGAAATATGCCATGGACCATGGGAGAGGAATGATTCATAGCAACTAGCTGAGGAGGGAGGACCAGGGAAGCCTTTGCAGAAAAGATGACTTTTGACATAAGCCTGCAAAAATGAGGGGAAAAGGACACTAGAGGCTGAGGAACCCATATGGGCAAAAGTGTGCAAGTTTGAAAGTGCATGGCCTGTTTAGGGAATTACAAGTGACCTAGTGGTGCAACTACCTCAGAGAAGAGTGACCACCATCGACTCAAACTAGTCCCACCCAGGGGTCTAGGTTCCCAGCTTTGTGCAGGCTCCGAGTTGCTCTCCTCTGAGGACAGTGGGGATGGATGGCAGCATTGCAACAGCTTCCCCTACCATTCAGTGGTATTTAGAAATGCTCTTGCTGTTGTTGTCCACATGGCAGTAGAGAAACAAGTCATTTCCACTGTGTGATTGAGGAAAGGCCATGACATTGAGAATGGGAAGTCAGAGCACTAGTCCTTGGGCTCAACTGAGCACTTGATTGTCTCCCCCACTCTCCTTTCCTCCCTCTCTCCTTCTGTATCAACTACTGGAATGTAGTCAGAAGTCCCAGCCACCATGTTACTGCCAAAGGCCTCTCCTTCCACCTCATTCCTGCTGTCCCTAGCTCTTGGGAGAACAAAAAACTCTCCTTCTCATTCATTCTCTTAATTTATGGGCAGATTCAACTGGGTGGACATCTTTTCTATCTGTTCAGTTTCTATGATCCTTTCTCTTGGCAAAAGCAATTCCATTTTCCTTTAGGAACGACCCACCTTTCATTGCACAGCCTCAATGGCCTGGCATTCATGGGGCCCTGTCCTCCATTATTCATTGGTAGACAGGTAACCAACCCAGGCCAATCAGATGCTGTTCTCCCACATACCATGTGGCTCACTCCCTTACCTCTTCAGATCTATACTCAAATATCATTCCTCAGAGAAGCCATAGCTTATCACATATCTAAACATGACACCCCTCACCTCTCCCACCCCATCACTCTTCATCACCTGGCTCTGGCTGGGGTTTTCATTATGGTAAGTACCACCATGTGGCAATACATTTGTTTGTTGGGATCCCTGGGTGGTGCAGCGGTTTGGTGCCTGCCTTTGGCCCAGGGCGTGATCCTAGAGACCCGGGATTGAATCCCACGTCGGGCTCCCTGCATGGAGCCTGCTTCTCCCTCTGCCTGTGTCTCTGCCTCTCTCTGTGTGACTATCATGAATAAATGAATAAAATCTTTAAAAAAAAATAAATTTGTTTGTTTATTCTCTGTCTCTCCCACTGGAATATCAGTTCCATGAGAACAAGGGCCATTTTTTTTTCACTGATGCCTTATCAGTGCCTGAACAGTGCTGACCATAAGCACTAATGAATATTGTTGAACAAAGAAGGGTTGAAGACATGGACTTTCAATCTTGAGTGAAGTTACAAAAGCAATCGAAGTGGATTCATCCTTGCAACATGGCCGTAAAGAATCATCCATCAGTTCCTGTTCCCTAGACCCCTGGGGTTGCACTGCCCTTGTGAGCCATCCCTACCTTCCTTCCCCATAACATCCTTGATTTGACAGAGCTGACTCCTGTGGTTTACACCTGACCCTTGCTTCTGCCAGGCTCTCCAAGGTTAACCACCCTCCCCAGCTGGGTTTCCCCAGTTCTCAGAGCCTCACTGCAATTGGCTTGCATTTCCTGTGCCCTCATTTGAACTTGGTGTCTTGATTAATTATCAGCCTCTGTTCCACATTGCTCCCCCTTCCCACTTTTCATCACTTGCTGTCCACCACTTCCCCTACATTCCCTCTGGCGCAGGACCCACTTTCTCAGCTGCCATACATGCCAGTAAATGCTGCCGAGAATTGATGATGACAGAGGTTTGGGTTACAAGCGTAATTTAGGCTCTGTCCCAGGACCTGGGATTCACCCAGGATGGTCCCACAGAGAAACATATTGCGCACATGCCTATTAAACCCAGTCTAGGACATAGTGATAGAAGGTCACCCTTTTGAATATGTTTGGTGGCACAGCTGCTACAGATAAGAAGAGGACTTGAAAAGAAATCCACACTTCACCATGGTATCACAGCAATGACACCAACTCACATTCAACTTGCACAATGTCTTGAAAATTAGCCAAAGTACTTCACAGCACCAGTGCACCATATTTAAAGAAAATATTCCCTTGCTCGTTCCTTCCACTCACAAGCACAGGCAGATAAGAGACCTCTGATCTCTGTTATTTGGAACAGCATTTTTTTTTCTTTTAAGTGATTCAGTTATTTTGACACAGGCCTGACAGTAAAAAAAACAGCTGCCACAGCAGTCAGGGAATAGTCTATCACTTTGCTAAAACATCCAGAGAGCATCTTAGGTCACAAATGACAAGGGGAAAGAGCTTAGGTAGATTCGGAGTGGTTTTTCCTCACTACCATAGCAAGCAATAGTTGGTTTAAATTCACTATCTTCCTTTAGAAATATCTTCAAATTAGTTCATTTCTAAAAGAAAACACACAAGTACATATAGAAGCAGCCACTTACATTTAATTAATACTTGGGGCATGGAGGAGCAGTTAATGTGCTATAGCTTTAAAACATCAAACTGGCCACCTGTGAGTGACCACTATCTAGAAACTCAATCTAGTCCTTAAGAAGGACCCCAAAAACAGCTGCCATGAAAGCATTAAAAAAAAAAAAAAACCACCAAAAAAGTGAATTTTTAAGTTATATTTTGGGCCAAAAAAAGACAAAAGTTAGGAATGGATTTCCTTAGAACACAAACAGAAAATGTGTAACAGGATAATCAAAATATTAATGAACCCATGAGAAACCAATTGGCTAGTTATCAAAGAAACAGAAAGTACAAACAATGAAATACCATTCTACTAAAATAAACTAGCAAAGACTAAATTGTGAGAGTACTCAGTACGGATATAAATCAGTGAACTCGTTATTTTCATCCATTACTGGTACAAAGTTACAACCGGTATAAGCTTTTTGATAGCAATTCACCATATACATCATGATGACATTTGTCACTGCATTTTGTATATAGAAAAACAGAAATAATATTAACGACACTAACTAATTGGGGCACCTGGGTGCTCAGTTGGTCAAGCCTCTGACTCTTATTTCAGCTCAGGTCATGATCTCAGGGTCATGAGATCGAGCCCCAAGTCAGGCTCTGTGCTAAACATGGAGACTGCTTAAGATTCTCTCTCACCCTCTCCCTTTGCCCCTCCCCACTTTCCTCTCTAAAAAAATAAAAATAGTAACTAACTAAATTTTGATTCATAATGCAACTATTAACTTTAATGTTTACAAAGAGTTTTTATACCTTGAGGAAATATTTATTTTTAAAATTTAAGTGAAAATGAAGAATACAAAGTTCTGTTGACAGTGTGATCATGTCAAAAAACATACACTTTAAAGAAAAATTATCGGGCATCTGGGTAGCTTAGTCAGTTGGGTGCCTGCCTTCATCTCAGGTCATGGTCCCAGAGTCCTGGGATTGAGTACCAACTCGAGCTCTCTGCTCAGCAGGGAGCCTGCGTCTCCCTCTAACCCTTCCCACCTGCTTGTGATCTCTCTCTCTCTCTCTGATGTTCTCTATCAGATAAATTCTTTTTAAACTTTTTTTTTTTAATTTTTATTTATTTATGATAGTCACACAGAGAGAGAGAGAGAGGCAGAGACATAGGCAGAGGGAGAAGCAGGCTCCATGCACCGGGAGCCCGATGTGGGATTCGATCCCGGGTCTCCAGGATCGCGCCCCGGGCCAAAGGCAGGCGCTAAACCGCTGCGCCACCCAGGGATCCCTAAATTCTTTTTTATAAATAAATAAAAATTTAAAAAGGATTGTCTATAGAAAAGCTACTAGAACCAATAAGTGGATTTAATAAACAAAGTTGCATGATACAAGATCAATATTTTAACAATTATATCTCTATATGCAAGTAACAGAAATATCATTTAAAATAGAATCATAAAATATAAAACTTAGGAATAAATCTGAAAAAATATAGGAAATACCTATACACTTAAAATTACAAAACACTGCTAAAAGAAACTAAAGATGATCTAAATTAACAGAGAGATATGCCTTTTGTGGGTCACAAGGTTCAGTATTGCTATCAATCCTCTCAAAATGGATTGATAAATTCAATCCAATTCCAATCAAAATCCCAGAGACTTTTTTTGTAGAATTGACAAACGTATTCTACAAGTCAAAGAACATATGGGAAAGCAAAAGACACAGATAAGACAATTTTGAAAAAGAGCAAAGTTAGAATACTAAAACTACCTGATTTCAAGACTTATAAAGATACTGTAATCAAGACAGTATAGTACCAGCTTTAAGATAGACAAGTAGAAAAAAAAAAAAGATAGATAAGTAGATCAGTGAAATAAAAAAGGGAGTTTAAAATTAGTTAATTAATTAAAATAAAAAGGGAAATCCAGAAACAAACCCACACAGGTATAAGGACAAGTGACTAGTGACAAATGTATAAAGATAATTCAATGCAAAAAGTAGTCTTTTCAACAAACAGTGCTGAAATCCATTATATTTCTAACTCAAAATGAATCATAGACCTAAATGTAAAACCTAAAACTATAGAACTTCTAGGAGAAAACAACTGAGGCAAATATTTTTCAACAGATATGCTACCAAAGAAGATATATGAGTAGCCAGTCAATAAGCACATGAAAGATGGTTAGTATCATGAGTCATTAGGGAAGTACACATTAAAACCACAATGAGATATCACTAAAACTCCTATTCAAATGGTTAAAATTAAAAATACAAATTATAGCAGGTATTGGTAAGGTTGAACTAGAACTCCCTTACACTGCCAATGTGGAATGGAATATGTTACAATCACTTTGGAAAACAGTTTGATAGTGTCTGAAGGAGTTAAACATATACCTAGCATACAAGTTAACCATTTCACTTCTAGGTACTTTCACAAGAGAAATGAAAGTAAATGTCCATACAAAGGGTTATGTACAATTATCCTAGCAGCTTTATTTGTAGCAGCAAAAACTGGAAACAACCAAAATGCCCATCAAGAAGAGAATGAAAAAAAAAAAGAGAGAGAGAGAGGTGAATGGATAAACAGTTGTGGCATATGTATACAATGGAATACTGTCTAGCATTACAAAGAAATGACTATTGATACAGGCTAAAACATGGATAAATCTCAAAACAATCATGCTAAGTAAGAGAAAGCATACATTAAAGAGTATATAGTATGTGGTTCAATTTATAAACTTCTAAAAATATGCAAACTAATCTAAAGTAATTAAAAAAGCAGTCTGTGGTGACCTGGGAGTGGAAGGGGACGAGGCAGAAAAAAAGGAAAACATTCATAGTCTCAATTGTGACGACAATTTCCTGGGGGGGGGGGGGGGTGTCAAACCATATCAAATCATGTATTTTAATTATGTGCAGTTTGTTTTATGTCAATTTTACTTTAAGATGAAAAAGGATAACTGTTCTAAAAGTGGGTTCTGATGATGGTTGCATAATTCTGTAAAATAAAATCATTGAATTACACACTTCCAGGCGGTGAATTTTATGGTATATAAATTATGCATCGAAGAGCCATAAAAAAGACTGGAATGGAACATATCCTGTATTGAAAGCTGTTAGCTTGGGGTAGTGAAATTACAGTGGGTTTTTTGGTGTTTTCCTTATAACTTTCCATACCTGCAGGTTTTTCAAACTTAAAATTTAGTGAGAAAAAAAAACTTTTGTACATATCTTCTGGAATTAGTACTTTTATCTCTTTCAGCTACTAATATCCAGCCATCAAATATATTATTTTATGCCAATTTATGATCAATATGTTTTTTAAAACTTGAAGGAAATCTTTATAGGTTAATGGCTTGTTTTATTTGTTCTTATATCTTTAGTACCTCCTCCAGAGGCAGAAAACACATAGTGAACTCTCAGCTAACCTCCAGAGAGTACAGCATCTATAAAGCAATATTCCAATTTTTCTTAAGATTGATCTGTCCAATACTTTGTGATGATTCTTCTCAGCCTAAATTTAAATTAGAGGTTGACAAATGACTTGCCAAACTTAGTAAAAATTTATTGGAACATAGCAACATGCATTTTTTTATATATTTGTGTGACTATTTTCATTACAGCAGCAGAGTTGAGTAGTTCCTATAAAGACAATATGGTCCTCAGACTAAAATATTTACCAGAGCAAGTCCTTTATAGAAGAACAAATTTGCCAACCCTTGTTTTGAATAATGACATTTAGTGTATATTTACTGTTTCAAGTATCATCCAAATGTTTGCGCACATTATTTCTTTTGATTTTCATCTCTTATAGTAGTTATAATTATCTAAGCTATGGTTATAAGTCAGAGAGGTATGGGTGCATTTTTGTTTAAATGAATATCTGGTAAAGCCACTCTTTTATAAATGTTTTATTTCTAACAACTTACATAGATCGAAAAAAATTTTTTAAAGATTTTATTTATTCATGACACACACACACACACACACACACACACACACACACAGAGGCAGAGACACAGGCAGAGGGAGAAGCAGGCTCCACACAGGGAGCCTGATGTGGGACTCGATCCCGGGTCTCCAGAATCATGCCCTGGGCTGAAGGCGGCGCTAAACCGCTGAGCCACCCAGGCTGCCCAGATCGAAATTTTTTAATATAAAAGGGAAAAACATTTGTATAAAAGAATTCATTTGCAAAGTCAATTTTTCCAGAGTTGGCAATTTCTCAAAGATTCTATTTATGAGAGTATATACTCCCCAAGTAATAGTTGAACTATAATCCACTGGGAAGTAAAATGATATCATAACTATTGTTATTGACAATCTTCCGTAAACTACACTAGTTATTTTATATCTTTCGTAAATATTGTTTGCTATTCAACACTAACAGCTTTCTGGGAAAAAAATATTGTCATTTCCAATTTACAGATGAGAAAGCAGAGTCCCTGAGAAGTTAAGGATTATCAGCAATTAGTAAGTGGCAGAGCCAAAACTAGAACTTGGCTCTATCTGAAACCAAAGCCCATCTTTTTTTCCATTTATGGACATATATCTCTAAAATACAAAAAAAAAAAAAGCAATAGAGGTTTAATTGTAAGAAGTATATAGGTCTCTACTACTGAAGAAATTAATCCCTTAAGAGCTGAAAATCTCAAAATATTTTTAGAGTTGTAGTAGCAGCAGTCTTAAGAGCATTCTAAATGAAAGAGAAGTTCACTATTTAGATTTCCATCTCTAGTCTCGTCACTAATTGGCTGCCATAAGGATGGCAGAGAAATGTACATCATATGAAAAACACATTCCAAATATGTTGTATGACATTTACTTCAATAATTACAGCGAAGACTCAGAAGAAGGTACCAGCTGTTAAGAGCAGATTCATCTCCTGGGAAGAGTAAGTCACTGCCAGGAAGCACCTTCCAAGTAAACAGGCATAGGTATGACACACCTCCAATTTGCTTTCCAGGCACCAGAAGAAGCATGATTCCCATAGGAAAGGTTCAAGTCTAAAGTAATGCTTAGGCATAGATGGAATAACATCATGTACAAATGTTCCTATGGTTATTGGCATCACCAAGGCCATCTATTGGATTTTATAGGCATTCAAGTGAGACAAATGTTTTAGGACACCTTTAATATTATCCTTCTTTTTTCCTATCAGTATACAGGAATTACTTCTAGTACAGTAAGACTGCTTCCACTAGGGCTCACTGCAAAGCTTATTCTTGTATTTGACAGTGTTAGCAGTCCAAGTCTACAGCCACTGACAGCAGAGCTACTACTAAAAGATAACACTGAGTTATCTATTATATGTGAGATACTGTGCTAAATGCCTTTATATGTATCTCACACTTAATATTCATAGCAACCTTATGAGGCAGGTACTATTATTGTCCTAATTTAGGACATTTTCTTTTGTAGTCACCTCACCGGTGAAATAATACAATTCATCTGAATTAAAAATGGATAACCCTTGACTATTACCTAACAATAACAAAGATAATTTATAAATACAAACAGATTTACCGAGTTAATATGCTTAAACATTTTATGTTTCTTCTATCACACAACATTTAGAGTAGTAGAATAAATTCTCATTTGGAAAGCTGGTCTATAGTCTACTTTTATAAGAAATATGGCATGGATAAAAATAAAAAAAAGAAATATGGCAGGGGCGCCTGAGTGGCTCAGTCGGTTAAACATCCAATTCTTGATTTCAGCTCAGGTCACGATCTCAGGGTCCTGAGATCGAGCCTCGCCTTGGGCTCTGAGCTGAGCATGGAGCCTGCTTAAGATTCCCTTTCTCTAAAAAAAATAAAAATAATAAATAATAAAAAAAATTAAAAAATAAAAAAAAAGATTCCCTTTCTCTCCTTTTCCCTCTGCCCCTCTTCTCCCACCCTCCACCCTGCTTGCTCTCACTCTCTCTCTCTGAAAGAAAAACAGAGAGAGAGAGAGAGAGAGAGAGAGAAAGAAAGAAGAAAGAAAGAAAGAAAGAAAGAAAGAAAGAAAGAAAGAAAGAAAGAAAGAGAAAAAAGAAAAATATGGCAAATGACTGAAGTAATATCAAGCATTTTGTTTTAAAATAAAAAGTAATACTCAATGTCCTGGGGGCAATTATGATTCAAATCAATATTTGAGTGGTTCATAAGAGCACTGGTTTTAGCATTAGATGTCTGTGTAGGTCCCAATCAGGGACTGGCTCCATGAACTTAGACAAGATACTTAATCCTACTAGACATGCTTCCTCATCTATAAATAGGGGATCATAATTTATCTACTTCTGAGAGTTATTGAGGGGATAAATGAGATAATGCACATAAAACCCTTAACACTTACTAAGTGCTCAGTCAATGTCAGCTATAACAATTATCATTATTACTTCTATTATTATATCTAACTTCATAGTTAAAATTATGATTCTGAGACAATACAGGATTTTAAAGAATCTTCAGAGCCACCAAAGGATGATGATGTTCTACTCAGTATTATTTTAGTGTTAAGTGTATTTTATTGTTTCCAAAGTCTTCCCATACAGAATTCACATATTTGGTGATCAGATCATCAGACTATTCAATTACTCAAAACACCTTATTCCCTAATCATTAATCAACCAGTAGTTACTTTGTGAAATTATAGTGTGTGAAATAACTAGTGCTAAATATTACAAGTGATAAAAGGGCCATGCCCCTTCCTAAAAAGAGCTTATTGGGAACCCTTTCTTCAGAAACAAAACAAGAAAAGCTAATTGCCAACATAAGACTTTCTATGACAACTGCTATATTGTGGTTCCAATAACAAGGATGAGGAAAGGAGACAAAGAAATGGAAGAAGAAAACTAATACTTTTAAATGCCTCCTCTGTGCTTTTTAAACACAATAGCTAATTCTCCCAAGAAAATACGTGAAAGATAAATTTAATTAGTTCCCACTTTACAGAAGGATTCTGGACTTGGAAATGTTAAGGAATATACCCAAGTCACAAAATTAGTGAACAGAAGATTCAAGTCCAAGTCTGTCTGACTCCAGAGTTCAAACTCTTACACTATAAGAGCACATGACCTCCCATGTGATTTCAATGAGGCCACAAGTTAAATCTTACTCTACACTCAACAAATATCAAAAGCAAACCACTTAAAAAAAAAAAATCAAGCTGTCATTAGCATTCTCCCAGAAGAAAGATATTAATTTATACATCAGCCAAATAATACATAAGAAACCTCAATGGTAAGTCCTAATCTTTTAAAAAGAAAATCTTGAATTGTCATTGAAGCTACTATGATTTTCAGAGGAGAGTTACCTTAGAGATTTTTCATGAATTTACTATGCTACATTTTCAAATTTACTCACATGCTCTATCTAGTTCTCAAGGGCATTTTTAGAGTAATCTCATCACTTATAGAGCACTAAGTCTGAGACCTGACTAGAGATAATATAGCTATTATGTAATATTTAATAGTTCAAAATGAGAAGTTAATATACTTCTAAAAATATCAAAGAAACTAGTATATAAAAATGTCAACTGTGATCATCAAAAATTGCTTTGAGTTCTAATTCTCTCATACTCTTTTCAAGGCTTCTGCATTTTTTGTCAGGGAGGGTCTGAATAAATAACACCATTTGAGGGATCCCTGGGTGGCTCAGTGGTTGGGCATCTGACCCAACCACTTGGGTTTGGGTTGTGGTCCTCAGGTCCTGGGGTCAAGTCCCACATCAGGCTCCCCGCAGGGAGCCACTTCTCCCTCTGCCTATCTCTCTGCCTCTCTCATGAATAAATTAATGGAATCCTTAAAAAAAAAATAAAAATAACACCATTTGATATGTGGCAACTCTTTTTTATATTTCAGCCCATTCTCAACTATCTTTTAAACCCCACAAACCTGTCCAATCTGTCAATTTTCAACTGCTTTCAGGAAGTTTCAACAGTAGGCAAATATGATAAAGGAAAAATCAGATACTTCCTAAAAGCATTTTTAAAAATAAGATTTCTAAGTTGTGCCTAGTTAGCTTCAGTGCTTAAAGTAGATTTAATTAATATTACGTACCAAGTTTTCATAAGTGTCATGCATCCTTGCATCTTAGTTAATGGAGTTTTGGTAATGCTATTAATTAGTAAGAAAATGTAAAAACAATCAGTTATTGATTCCCTTCAAGACAGTAAACTTTTCATGATTTAGCAAACACACACACACACACACACACACACACACACAATGCAAAACAAGGAAATGAAGGGCTAAGGTACACATCTGCTACCCTGGAACCCCTCAAAAAATCAGCTAGTATCTAGATAAGCCAGGGAAAATGATGTTTATGTCAAATATTTGGGGAAAGATTTAAGAATACTCTGATTACTTAAGTGGCCTATAAGAAAATTTTTAAAAGGCCTCAAGTAAATGACTACTCAGTCCAAGAAAACAGTAAATTGTTAAGAATCTATTTCCTTGACTATCTATGATCTTGGAAGTAACAGTAAACATTCATTTAAAAATGTCGGTGGAGGGCAGCTCCAGTGGCCCGGCTGTTTAGCACCAACTTCGGCCCAGGGTGTGATCCTGGAGACCTGGCGTCGGGTCCCACGTCAGGCTCCCTGCATGGACCCTGCTTCTCTCTCTCTGCCTGTGTCTCTGCCTCTCTCTCTCTCTCTCTCTCTGTGTCTTTTGTGAGTGAGTGAGTGAGTGAGTGAGTGAGTGAATGAATGAATGAATGAAAATGTCGGTGGAGGGGTGCCTGGGTGGCTCAGTCAGTTAAGTGTCTGACTCTTGATTTTGGCTCAGGTCATGATCTCACGCACCTGAGATCAAGGCCTGTGCTTGTAGGCTCCAGGCTCAGTGGGGTGTCTGCTTTAGATTCTCTCTCTCCTTTTCCCTCTGTCCCTCACCATGCTTGCATGCACTCATGCTCGCTCTCTCTCTCTCTCTCTCTCTAATAAATATTTAAAATGTTAGTGGGTTGGGAGGCATCTGATTGGCTCAGTCAGTAGAACATGCAACTCTTGATCTCAGGGTAGTGAGTTCAAGCCCCACATCAAGCGTAGAGCTTAAAAAAAAGTTAGCAGATTGAATATGCAAAGCTGCCTCCATGGAAGGAGGCACAGGGCTGAGCAGTTCTCCACCATGGATACTTCCTCATCTCTTCTCCCACTAACGTGGCTGACTCTCACACAAGAGAGAAATCTAAAAGAACCTTACGTCATTTCAATTCATGGCATCTAGCACTAGACACATCAAGCTCTTCTTATGAAAAGTAATATTATTCTTTGTAATTTCTGATACAATGCTGATAAATCAAAATTCAGACCTACACATGCCCTAAATTGACAATATCATTTTTCCCACTGGCAGTTGCAATGGTTAATTTTATGTGTCAATTTAACTAGGCTAAGGGATGCCCAGAGAGCTAGTAAAACATCTGGGTGTGTCTATAAGGGCGGTTTCACAATATTCACATTTGAGTCAGTGGACTGAGTAAATAGGTCCACCCTCACTGGATGAGTAGGCATCATCCGATCCGATGAGGGCACAAACAGAATGAAAAGGCGGAGGAAGGACAAATTCTCCCTCTCTCTCCTCTTTAGCTGGATGTCCATCTTTCCCTGCCCTTACACGTCAGAGCTCCTGGATCTCAGGCCTTCGGACTTTACTTTACTTTAGGACTTACACCAGCAGCCCCCAGTGTGCCAGGCTCTTGAACTTGAACTGAATTATACCACCAGCTTACCTGGCTTCTAGTTCACAGACAGCAGATTGAGGGACTTCTTGGCCCCCATAACTATGTGGGCTAATTCCTATAAATCTATCTACCTATGTACCTGTCTGTCTGCCTATCTATATCCTATTGGTTTTGTTTCTCTGAAGAGCACTAACACAGATTTGCTTCAAACATCTAACTTCCTTTATGTCTCATGATATGGAGTCATATCCAGTCACTGACCTGAAAGAGACTATTAACTTCACAGACAGCCCTAGTCATCAGCATCTGCATCTGTTTATGTACCACCATAATTAATCAAGAGTGTCTGTGTTGGATAATAACAGGAGTTCAGGCCCACAATCCCTCAGCCAAATCCTGGAGGCTGGATGTGATGCAGAATTAAGAATTCTTCACATTTTTCAAAAGTAAAAAGGTGAATGCAGCTATCTATCATGTAACTTCTGGTGGAGTCCAGAATGGTGCTCCGAAATCAAGGGCACTAATGCTTTGGCAACCAAATGAATGAATATTCACACTAAATGCAGTTTAAAACCATGTTCCTTATCTGATCAGGCCTGCTTTTGCCATGAAATGGGTTGCAAAACTTACTTTTGGATTTCAAAGTTTTTAATAGAATGAAATAATAGTAGAGTAGTAGTAGCAGTAGAAAATGTTTGCAATTGTTATAAAAACTGGCATATGAGAACAGGTGTCAGGGACCAGCTATGCAGCCTCTCATTTAATCTTCCCAACAACTTCTATTATCTATTATCCAAACTGTTATCAAGAAGTGTTTTACTCAAACTGATTTAAAAAAAATAAATAAACCCTCCTAAATCATGTATTAAGCTTAATATTCTTATTAGTCCTTTATTTGACTGGCTTTTCTCTTTGAACATGACTTCTACTTCCCTTTGAATGTAGGATTTTAATATCAGTAGAGGCCTACATAGCAAGTCCAGAGGTAGATTTTTTTAATCACATAATTTCAAATTATTGCAGGGCCTTCAGACAGCCACAGGATCAACCCTTAAGTTATTCCCTAGTTCTGCTCCTTTGACCAAAATTATATGGTAACAGTCATCCCTTTAAGGCAGCTTTGCTTCCTTCATTGAATTTCTGTATGCCCATCTCATAATTCTGAAATTTGTGTTTATTCTGACTATTACAAGGGAAAACTTGATTTAAAAATAATAATAAAAGGCTATGAAAGGGCTAAAAGCATTCATATTCAATTGGACAGCTATTTGCTGAGTCCAAAGCTGGCATACAGAAACCTGTGCAAATCTCATTACCTGTCCTCAGCCATGGTCACCCTAAGCAGCTTAAGTGATCCAGTCTTCTTCTCTGTTCACTCCACATTTACTCTAGTAATTTGGATTAGTTCTCATCCAGACCCTGCCAGCTCAGCTTAAGAATTGCCAGCCCACATTATATCTTTTGGGATCATAAACATGAGACGCCAAGAGTCACAAACCTTGTAATATGTAAGACCAGAGTGATGGTGATAATAATCCCTTATACCTCTGGCGAACAATTCACTCTAATAACCCTCATATAAACTGATTACACATGTAATTATCATTTTTAATATTCATTTAGCTCAAACAATGAATCAGATACTATAACAATATAATGTATGATCATTTTATTCTTTAAATAAGATGCTTCCCTATCATGCTTCTTAATTACAGAACAAGGAAGGCATTCTGACTAAAATCAGACTTAGTATAATCTAAAATTTTCTTCACACAAATATGAAAGTCTTTGCTGTAGCAGTTGTCTTAGTTTGGGCTCTACCAGAAGCAAACCTTAAGACAAGGATTTGAGTGCAAGTAGTTTAGTACGATTCTGGAATATATACATACGGAGTTTAGGGATAGCACACCCAGTGCTGACTCATCTAAGTACTCTAAAATATTCTCAAATATAATATTTATTTGAACATATATAATCTATTTCAGTTCTGTGGGTGTGTCCATCCCCCAAGAAATATGTTTTGTTTTTAAGCAGTAGGAGTTGTTATGGGAAACAACACTGCCTCTTGCCCAATGGGCCTTAGGCACCATACAGCACAATCATCTTCAACCAGTATCTGGAGTGAATATATCTGCACGGTTGTTGGCTTTTCTTCTGTCCATTTATTTTGCATTCATTCTGTCGACAATTTTGACTCATACTGTCCAAAAAAGAGTATATAAGAAATAGTACTGGTCATGTGACCAACAACAACAACAAAAAATCTAGAAAGAGAATCAGCCAGGATGTTGAAAGGCAAGTAAGTTTTGTATCTCTATTATTTTTTTTTAAGTTTTATGTCTCTTGAAGGTCACCAAGGAAATGGCCAAGGACAGTAAGAGTGACGATCAGCTGGCAGGCAGGATTAGTGAAGGATGTCCTTTGATCTTCTGAGAGTGTCACAAGCATAACTGCAGTTCAGGAAGACTCGTCAATGACTAGGAGAGTGGCAACCAGAGAGAACTAAGGCCAGAGGCAGCCATGACTTCAGGGGATTTGAAAGGAACAGAGAGACTTTGCCAAAACTGCCATTATATGACAGTGGGTTCCCTTCAAATGTTACTAACATCATTTATAAGAAAGGAAAAAGAGCAAAGGGCTGGATTTTCCTGTCAGGCCATCGAATGGTCCAGAGTGGAGGCTCCCTATACCTGCTCCTCAATTCCCACTCCCCAGAGATTCTCCAATTACACCTACTCACTCTTTCATTCCTTGCTTGCTGGGCTTCCATCACCACCACTACCTGGGAAGTTTGGGGATGTTTAGGGCTAAGTCCCAAAGAAGCAGAAACTGGAGTTGAGGACATGCACATAACCAGCCAGCATTATCACTCTGTAGAAATGGAGAAATGGAATTTCAAAATCTCTTGCAAAACCAGGATGGCAGCAGTCACAGTAAAATGAGCAGGTGCTATCAATCCAATACATGGATGTACTGAGTCAGGGAATGTGTTAGCTCAGGCTGTCGTAACAGAATACCACAGACTGGCCGGCTTCAACACACATGCATTTTCCCATAGTTCTGGGGACTAGAAGTCC
The DNA here is from genome assembly GCF_003254725.2 of Canis lupus dingo. Classification (NCBI taxonomy): domain Eukaryota; kingdom Metazoa; phylum Chordata; class Mammalia; order Carnivora; family Canidae; genus Canis; species Canis lupus. Next base: position 19,174,238 of record NC_064271.1, read on the forward strand.
AAGACTGAGGTGCCAGTAGGATTGGATTCTGGGAAGACTTCTCTCCCTGGCTCCTCACTGCATCTTTACATGGCCCTTCCTCTATGCACACGTGGGGAGAGAAAGAAAGCTCTGGTGTTACTTCCTCTTAAAGGTTCACCAATCCTATTGGATTAGAGCTTTACTCTTTTGACCTCACTCAGCCTTAATTATCTCCATTAAAGGCCAAGCTCCAGAAATAACCACACTGGGGGTTAGAGCTTCAACCTGAATTTGAGGGGTTGGGAGGGGACACAATTTAGTTCATAACAGAAAGTGAGAGCTTTTTAAAAATCATTATATTGTTGAGTTATAGTCATTAAAAATTGTGCTTTGTTCACTACAAAAAAAATTAAAATTCATGATAAATATTCAGTATATTAAAAATACCTGAGACGAAGGGCACCTGGGTGGCTCAGTCAGCTAAGCATCTGCCTTCAGCTCGGGTCATGATCCCAGCCAGAGTCCTGGGATCAAGCCCCACATGGGCCCCTCTGCTCAGCGGGAAGCCTGCTCCTCCCTTCCACTTATGCTGCCTTGTGCTCGCTCTCACTATCTCTCTCTCTCAAATAAATCAATAAAATCTTAAAAAAAAAAAAAAATACCTGAGATGCAATTTTTCCCTCCATTTAAATCTGTAGTGCTTCTCTGTGGTTTCTTCACTTGACACACATTCAGCACTCACTTTGGGCCAGACACTGTGTCAGTTACTTCGGATCATGCAGATGACTGAAAAGTAGTAACTTCCTTCCAGGAGCTCACAGTTCAGCAGAAGAGCATTCAGGACATAAATAACAGGAGCATTTCCTCCCTGTCACTGAGATTTTATTAGCTAGACTTTATTCCATTTTTAAAAATCCTACACTCAACAATTTAATGGCTTTCTCTAATAACTGAATTACAAAAGGCTTGCTTTGGGAGATATTCAAGCAAATATTGATCTGACCATTAAAAGAAGCTCAGATTCTCATGATAAACAACATTATAAATAGTAAAATAAAAAATAAAGTTAATGAAGAAAATACCTAAGTTGAAATTCTGTCTTTTCTTTCAAAAAAAAAAAGAAGGCTTTTATTCCAGCATCTATTTTTATCAAATATTAAAGATATATGAATTCATCAATCAATATCCCATATATCACCCATCTTCTGCAGAACACTGGATGTTAGAAATGTAGGCACCCTCAGAAACATTTCAATTTAGTTGGAGAGAGGAGATAAGCACATGAAATGTTAAAAGACACAGAGATTAATACCATTTCAATATGAGAAAACCACAAGCCAGTGTGTGATTAACCGACAAATGAACAGAGCAATGCTACTGCAACTTACAGAGGCAAAAATGTGAACACTTTGAACAAGGATGTATTTAAGCAAGATCTTCAAGGAGGAATAGAATTTGGACACAAAGAGGCCAGGCAGGCAAAGGCACTCATGTATAAAAATATGAAAGGAAAAGACCATAAATAAGGTAAGGAATGGAATATTTGGGAGAGCAGAGAAAGAGCAAATGTGGAGATCCTTCAATGTCAAGCTAAGAAATTGGATTTTATCCTCAATAATGGAAGTGTTTGAGCAAAGCAATGATAATAAGAAAAGTGGAACTTTAAGACACTAGTCTAGCATCCCTATATAAGGATTAAAAGAAACCAATGGACAAGAAAACCTGATAATCCAGGTATGAAGTGGTAAGGATCTGAACTAGGCTGTGGCAATGGACAGTAGTGTGAGAAATTTAGAAGAAAGGATAGACTTGGTAAATTATAAGAGACTAACAGATTCACCTGCCTCAACAATGTGTGGCCAAGAGAAGGAACGAAGCATTAACAAAGTCAAGGAAGAAAGCTGGTTTCAGAGCAGAAGAAAACTCAGTAGAAATAGGATCACAAAATGGTGAGGCAGAAACAGCAATCATAGGATTTAGCGTGGATACTGCCATATATTTTCTTGGAAAATAACCGTGTACATATTTTTAAATAGCTTTTTTTTTCTAATTATAAAGCAACCAAGTTCAGGGCAAACAAATTCAGAACCAAAAAAAAATGAAAAAGCACTCAGAATCCTGCTACCCAGAGATGACTGCTTTAACAAAGTGTCAACCCTTTCGGTCTTTTTTCTATATCAATAATATTAAGACAGAAAGGGGGGAGAAGGGTATGGGGAGAAAGTAACTAAGGTTTATCGACTGCCTAGTACATTCCACACACTTAGTTTAAACTCTTGGTTTGCAATGACAGTTGTATGCACTTCACAACAGTATACATTCTTTACAACTGTATGAAATAGATACTATATTATCTCTTCTTGCCCATGAAGAAACTGAAGCCCAGAGAGCTTAAGAAATCTGACGAAAGAAAGCAGAGTTGGGCTCTGAACCCAGGCAATGCTGCCTGACCTGGGCTCTTAACCACCATGTATACTGCCCCTTACACTATGTGCTTATATAATGTGCATCAATTTGAATGCATAATAATAGAACCTATACTCATTCATTCATTCTTTAGCCAAGTCTGTAAGCTTTGCTGTTCATAAGAACACCAGAATTGGATCCCTGGGTGGCTCAGTGGTTTGGCGCCTGCCTTCGGCCCAGGGCGTGATCCTGGAGTCCCGGGCTCCCTGCATGGAGCCTGCTTCTCCCTCTGCCTGTGTCTCTGCGTGTGTATGTGTGTGTGTGTGTGTGTGTGTCTCATGAATAAATAAAATCTTAAAAAAAAAAAAAAGAACACCAGAATTTCGGGAAGAGTCCATTAAAGGAGTGTGATTGCCAACTGACATGTCCTCTTTAAATTATTTTCCAAAAAATAAAAGATGAAAATAATTAATCATTAATTTCCCAATCATTGACCCAGAGTGACTCCTGGGGTCATTAGAAAATAGATAGCAGGGATCCCTGGGTGGCGCAGCGGTTTGGCGCCTGCCTTTGGCCCAGGGCGCGATCCTGGAGACCCAGGATCGAATCCCACATCAGGCTCCCGGTGCATGGAGCCTGCTTCTCCCTCTGCCTACGTCTCTGCCTCTCTCTCTCTCTCTGTGACTATCATAAATAAATAAAAATTAAAAAAAAAAAAAAAAAAAGAAAATAGATAGCAAAATCCCCTCATCTTAGCTGAGGATCTGAAGAGCCACAGAGCTCAGCAGATATCTTATTGTGAAATGGGAGCATTCAGAACATGTCAGAGCAAAGTCTGAGACCTAGTCCTTCACCTCCATGCTCTGTGTTCTTCCCTTCCCTGCCACATCGCCTCAAGCGACATTATTATTATTTTTGACCAGTAACTTAATTTCTCTGGCCATCAATCTCCCTAGCTGGACATGAGGGAGAAAGGTTCACTAGATCAAGATTTCCCAAATATGTTTCAAAGTACACCAGTCTCTGAGATGACTATGGAATTAAGTTTTGTAGTCGTCTAAGTTTGAGAAAGACTAAATGCCTTCGTCCTTTCCTAGAGATTTCTAATGGATATCAGCAGAGTAGAGGCTTTAAGATATTCTACAATAAAGAAAACTATTTTAGGGGTGCCTGGGTGGCTCAGTGGGTTAAGCATCTGCCTTCACTCAGTCATGATCCTGGGGGTCCCAGGATCGAGCCCCATGTGAGACTCTCTGCTCATCAGGGAGCCTGCTTCTCCCTCTCCCTCTTCTTCTCTGCCCTGATCATGATTGCTCTCTTTCACTCACTCTCAAATAAATAAAATCTGAAAGAAAGAAAGAAAGAAAGAAAGAAAGAAAGAAAGAAAGAAAGAAAGAAAGAAAGAAAGAAGAAAGAAAGAAAAGAAAAGAAAAAAGAAAGAAAGAAAGAAAGAAAGAAAGAAAGAAAGAAAGAAAGAAAGAAAGAAAGAAAGAAAGAAAGAGAAAAGAAAGAAAGGGAGAAAAGAAAAGAAAAACCATTTTATGCTGTTGAGACTAGTATTTCCCAAACTTACTTGGTAACGTAACATTTGTGTGTGTGATGCTCATCAGCGTCCTCCCCTGCTCTCAGATGGCTCTCCTGGCTTTTGTTCCTTCTACCCCCAAGAGACCAGCTTCAAACACCCCAACTCCTTACTGCCTCAGACCATTGGACCTGCTGTAGTCTCTGCCCAGAGATCACATCTCCCTGAAAAGATCTTCCCTGACACCATTCTCCTATAGTGTCCTACTTGGTGCTATTTTCTTTCACCTGCCCAAAGTGACAGGATGTACCATCTACCTCTAGCATTAGAATAGAGGCTTCCAGAGCCCAGGACTTGGTCTGTACGTTGCTGTAACCCCCAGCACCTGAAACACTGTGTGAAGAGAGTAGGCTGGCAGTACATATTTCTTGAATGAGTAAACTAGTGAACCAATTAGTAAAGCCTATGAAACCTGGTTCTAACAGATAAAGGAAACTGTTGCCAGACTAGCGGCATCAGTGATCACCTGGATACTTGATAGAAATACAAATTCTCAGGCCTTACCCTGGACTTACTCAACCAGACCCACTAAGGGTGAGGCCCAGCAATCTGGATTTGAACAAGCCCTCCAGGCAATTCTGATGCTAGCTAAAGTTTGAAAACCAATGGCCTAGATTATCTTTAAGATAAAATCAACCCATGAAATTCTGGAATTCTATTCTCTGTGAGCAATTCCCTTAAGATGCTTTGAGCATTTTATGGAGGAATGGACTAAATTCTCAAGCATCCTTAGAGTCTTAGAATTATCATATGTGGCAACATACTGCTTTTCCCTCCAATAGAAGGAAAGCCCTAATTAACACAAAATGTCCCACTGAGAATTAATCAGTTTAAGAGCTACCCCAACACTCTTGAGGGCCATTTTACTGTCTGTTGTAACTTAGAGAAATCAGTTACCCTAGAACAATTAAAGCTCTCTCCAATAAAGGTTAAGTTCCTCCAAAATAACACACACACACACACACACACACACACACACACACACTTTCTCATCATGAATTAATCCCTTGATTATATTCTCGATGATAATACAGAAAACCCAATTAATTTTAATATTTAATATTTAAAAACACTCCAAAGGATAATCTATGTTTTTTTCATTTTTATCTATTTTCACTTCCTGTTAACTGAAAATGGACAGTGGGGCAATTTTTAATAAAAGTTTTTCTAGAAGAAGCCAAATCAAGTAAGCATTATTGAACACAAAAGCTTGGTGTATAAGTATCATTTACAAGTCACAACACCTGTAGGCCATCCACAATCTGGCCCAAACACGCCGTCATGCTCACCTAGAAAGACGCTCTATTCCTGCCAAACTTGCAGCCTCCACTCTGTGCTTTCACACTTCTTCATCTCTGTTGTTCGTATTATACCCCTCTCACCCTTTTGGCCCAGCCCTATCTTGTCCATCAGTCAAGCTGGATTCCTCTGCAAACCATGTCTACCATCCCAGGGCAAAAAGCACCTCCCTCTTGGGAGTTTGACAGCATTCAAAGACAGGACTGGCCACCAGTCCTGGAGCCACACTGGACTGCACTGTTGTCATCTGATATATGTGAGCTTCACCTCTTCTTATAATTAGTTTCAATGAAAGAAAAGAGGGGCACTTACACATTTCTGCACCCTCCCTCACCAGTTGTCCTTCTGAACCTACTCCCTTGAATCTTTGGCTTATCCCCCAGATTCAGCTACATCCAAAGCTCTAGCTAAGAGGCCATCCCATGGGGCACCTGGGTGGCACAGTCGATTAAGCATCCGATTCTTGGTTTCAGCTCAGGTCATAATCTCAGGGTCTTGGGACCTAGTGCTGAGTCAGGCTCCAAGACCAGGATAGAGTCTGCTTGGGACACTTTCTCCCCTTTCCCTCTGCCCCTTCTCGCTGCTTGCATGCATATTCTCTGTCTCTGCCTCTTTCTCTCTCTCTCTCTCTCAAATAAATAAATCTTAAATAAATAAATGGCTATCCCAATGCAAGAGATTCCACTGACGAGGTGAGTCCCACCCTCACCTCCTCACCTCCCTGCTGAGGAAAGGGATAAGAGGGAGAAATCTGAGTCAATAGCCAGAAAGGAATCCTGACATATAGGAATCCTGACTATAGTAAAAGAGAACAGCACCTTCCTTGTAAAGACAGTCAGAGAGACTAGGATAGATGTCACATCTGATCAGGTATATGTGAGTTTTTCACTGTCCTCTGGAAGTAAATATTAGAATTTCCAAGAGAGGATGTAGGACAAAGCCAGGCCTAGAAGTAAAGCATTTTTGTTAGGATCTAAAATCTGTATCTCAAAACTCAGTGAAGCTATAGGCTCCTTATAGTTTCTGACTTTATCTCCCTATTCTTTACTGTATTTGTGGATGCCTTTTTTGAGCAAAAGCCTATTTCAGTATGCCAAAGAAAACCAATGGAAGGGGAGTCATCTGTTCCATGGTTATTAGAATATCAAACCAGAGGCTACCCACTGCACCCCTACACCTGAGGGTGAGTGTGGAAATGATGTAAAAACAAAAGCGAGACATCTCCCGGGGAAGATGAGCAGTCTCATCAGAGTCTACTCCACCTGAAGGGACTCCTGTCAGAGAAACCAGGAAGTGTCTGCATTCTCTTTCATTAAAGGAGACGGTAAGCCCTCACAGTCACATACTGCTTTATAAAGATAAATCCATTCAGAGACCACATGTTAACTCCTCTAGACCAGAGAATGCCCATCATCATTTAGACCTTCACGGTCCTAAAGGCAGCAATCACGGGCATGAAAGATGACTTTGAGTTCATACCCTGAGACTACAGAGAATCACTACTCAGAATATTCTACACTTAAAGACAAGTAGTATTCCAAAAAATTATTTGTCACTAGCCATATCCTACCAGCTACTAAACTTTGCTTACCTGCTAGCAATCTTTTAAAGATACAGCTTCAAGTACAGGAAGATTTCTACAATAAATAATTTTTGAAAAAGCCTCTCACTGGTAAACCCCAGTGGCTACTTTATGTTTTCAAATTTACTGCTACTGGCTTCCCTGAAAACCCCCAGGAAGGGAAGAGAAAAGAGGAAGAGGCTCCTGTTTCCTTTGCCCCAAGGCTCAAACTGAGTTGTGCCTGACCTTAGGATCCAACGTTAGGGCAATTCCTAGTTCCTTACTTAAAGCCACTCAGTAAAATGAAATAGATATAAAAATATATTAAAGTTTTATTAAAACTAGGTACAGGGAAAAAGTATAATGAATCCTGCCGTGAGGAATCTCCATGCTTACTTTCATAGAATTCCAAATATGTTTCCAGTGTGCATAAAGTTATGAAAACTTTCAGATTTCCAAGATAACCCACAACAATCTATTTAATATACAATATTATACACCAGGATTCCAATACGTGTACTAGAAACAGACTTTCATTCCCCCACTTAGATAGCATCCAGAAGCTCCCTCCATAGGCACATAGGAAATGGAGACCAACTCAACAGGTAGAAAGTAGGGTACAAGAAGACTAAGTCACACTCATTCCTTTGAAAGGCAATTGTTGTTTCTGACTAGGAGTTCTCTAGGACAAGTTTCCAAACCTGACAGATCAACAGGATCATCTGGGAAGTTTTTTAAAAGTACAGATTCTGGGACTCCTGGGTAACTCAGTGGTTGAGCATCTGCCTTCTGCTGAGGTTGTGATTCCGGGGTCCTGGGATCGAGTCCCACATCGAGCTCCCCACAGGGAGCCTGCTTCTCACTCTGCTTGTGTCTCTGCCTCGCTGTGTCTCTCTTGAATAAATAAGATCTTTTAAATTTTTTTCAAAAATAAGAGTACAGATGCTAAGGTCTGACCACAGTCCTACTAAATTAGGCACCCTTAGAAGTGGGTCCAGAGTCTGAATTTGTAAGCAAGCTCCTTGGGTAATTATAATGTTAAGACATTTTTAAGAATTCCATTCTGGGGATGCCTAGGTGGCTCAGTTAGTTGTCTGCCTTCGGCTCTAGTCCTGATCCGGGCATCTTGGGATGGAGCCTCCCAACAGGCTCCCTGCTCAGCGGGGAATCTGCTTCTCCCACTTCCTCTGCCCCTCTCTCTGCTTGTGCTCTCTCTCTGTCACTCTCTCTCTCAGATAAATAAATAAAATCTAAAAAAAAAAAACTATTCTAGGGGTTTTGATATCAGACTTAGATTACATTTTACTTGTCACAGTTCTCAAATATCCTTTAAGCCCTAGCTTACATGTGGCTTCTTCCTCTTTAAAATCTTACTATTTAAGTACCTCCTCCCCAAATGTAATGCCATGTGATGTCTTTTATTTACAATACTTATCATGAATTACTCATCATTTACTTTTTTTTGTCTCCCCTTCTAAACTAAGTTCCATGAAAGCAGTCCCACTCTGCATCATACCCCAGCATCTAGCACAGAGTGTCTATCAACTTGGTGAATGAAAGGACATTGTACTCGTCTCATCTGATTGCCACCTGTAGAATATAGGCACAGTCCAAGTTAATATTCCCAAGTTAATGAGATGAACCAGAACAGCTGGGCGGCTCAAGATCACATGGTGATTAAGTGGCGAGACCACATCTAACACCCAGACTCAGGCTTCGGGTTTCTCCTCCACTCTTTCCATCCTCCCACGCTGCCTCCCTTCAATGAATATCAAAACATGGTTCCAATTTATTAATATCAAATATACTAAAGAGGTGTTGCCTGTGTCTCAAAGTCTCTATGGTTACATATGACAGGTAATTGTGCAACTCAGAAAAGCCTGAACACACTGTTCATTTAACAGAGAAACAATATACATGATGTAGTGGGAAAATGGAAGTTCACTGGAAAATCCTGGCCTAATAAATTCTAGTTTTAGTCAAAAGAAAAATGCATGTTATGAAACAAAAATTACTTAGCTATAAAAAAAACTTTTCAAAAAACTGATAGTAAAAAGAATCCTTTACCAGAAAGAAAGGAGAAAGCACATTTAGTGGAAACTGAGAATATAGAGGAGAGGTTAATCAATTATATATAATGAGTGTATTGTAACCTAAATGATTTATAAGAAACTAAAAGGAATATCCAGAAAGAAGAAATTCTGGAAATTAAATGTATAAAAACATTCTAATAATGTTCAAATGACTAACCTGGTCATTAAAAGTCTGATTTAACAATAATGAAATTAGAACCTGGTCCATTAGGGACTAGTAATACTTTGTTAACACAGACTGTGACATATTTGTACTATTCCTGGAGAACTGGTATTTAATCACAGCAGGTTTAGATTGTACAAAGTCACAAGGGGAATCAGTTACTAAGCCTATTATCATACTGGCAATTAAAAAAAAAGCCAGTGAATTTTTCAAATTATGTTGACACGAAGTCTTCCTAACAAAAATCTCTAGCAAAAGAATAATACAAAAGAGGGAATGAATCATAACTAATTAGGTAATAAAATCAGCAATAAAATATCTATCCATTTTAGAAAAAGCAGAGTTTTTACCAAGTAAGTAAATGAGCAGACACAGTGACCTCAGTAAGCATTTGACTATAGGCCTCCTAGGGTCTTCTCTGAAACATTAATTCAAATTGACTCACATTAGAGCAGTCATAAGACTTTAAATCAGTAGGAGTAAATTAAAGCAAAGGGCAATAACCAACCAAGAATGTTTTAAGAGTTAGGGAAGATTCCATAAGGAACCCATAGGTTTGGTAGTAAGCTCTAATTGTCACATCAATGAATGGATTAAGAGTTCTCAAATTAAAATCCCAGATGATGCCAAATAAAAAGGGAGAAGAAAACTCAAAAGGGAGAGAACCATTTATTAGCCAGATTCTGTGACCAGTGAAAAATAAATATCTGGAATTAAAATCTACATGTGTGGGATTTTCATGGATGAAAATGCTCCTGAAAGCTACAAAATACATTTTTGATAATCATAGCTAAAGGAATTCATACGAAAGCAAAAACTTTGTTATAATGTAAGAAATTCATCTTCCCATCTAGAAAAAAAGTGTGTATTCTAAGCTTTTACTTTTGTATAGCATCTTTTCTTAAAAGAAAAAAAAAAAGCTAATGGTTTAAAATTGAGCTGGGATTAAAAAAAAAAAAATGAGCCAGGGTAGTCTGAAATCAACTCATTAAAGAAAATGTACAATCATCAACATGTACTTTTTAACCAAATAATGCAGCTAAAGTAACAATTTATTAAGTATCTGAAATAATATCAACACCAAAGAGGAAAATTAATATTCTGCTTTTTTACCCTAAATACAATTGCCAATGAAATGTGTAAATACTTTTTTTTGGCATATACATTTTCTTTAAAAATTTACAAGCAACCTATTAGAACATAATGAAATATGCCAAAAGAAAATTTGCAAAGACCTAAGATCATTTGAGTCATTTAAAACCAGCTTGGTCAGAATACTTAAACACCCTGCCTCCCAGGGCTACTTATAAGATGATGATTATAATTACTATGTCATCATTATTATGCTAAGTTTAATTATTATTATCATACATTTTCCATGTATTGAAATACAGAACATGTGTTTTGTTTTTGTTCTTACAGTAAAGGTAGCTGAGCATTGTTCCTATTCCTAGTCTCCTAGAAGTCAGTAAATAAGCTCATTTGCAAGTTGATAGGACAAGGAAAGAGCCCTGCATCATGGAACAGAGCAATGGTGACTGACTCACAGTAACTCATGATCACAGGCCTCATTAACATTGGGCTCTGCATAACCCAGTGAGTTTACCAGCTACAGACACAAAATAACCCCCCCCTGAGAATTATTGCTGTATACAGCAAAGCATCTGTGTGTGGTTTCAACGTCAGAATTCTTTTTTTTTTTTAAGATTTTATTTATTGGGCAGCCCCGGTAGCTCAGGGCAGCCCCGGTAGCTCAGCGCTTTAGTGCCGCCTTCAGCCCAGGGCCTGATCCTGGAGACCCAGGATCGAGTCCCACGTCGGGCTCCCTGCATGGAGCCTGCTTCTCCTCTGCCTGTGTCTCTGCCTCTCTCTCTGTCTCTTTCTCTCTCATGAATAAATAAATAAAATCTTTAAAAAAATAAAATAAAATAAAATAAAATCTTCTTTAAAAAAAAAAAGATTTTATTTATTTATTCATGAGAGACACAGAGAGAGAGGTAGAGACACAGGCAGAGGAAGAAGCAGGCTCCATGCAGGAAGCCTGATGTGGGACTCAATCCCAGGACTCTGGGATCGCCCTGAGCCAAGGGCAGACGCTCAACCGCTGAGCCACCCAGGCATCCCCTAAATGTCAGAGTTCCAGGCCAGAACAGGCCAGTGCCTCAGAGACCCAAATGGAGGTTCTGAGAGCTTAAGTAGGCACTCTATATATAGTGAAATGGGCCAAACTGCAGGAAACAGTCCATAGAGAGCAAAGCTTAGCATCCCAGACAAGTCATAATTAAGATTCAAACAGTCCACTAGAATCCACAGGAACTGAGAAGGGAAAAGGTTCCAGGCGGTGGGCATGAATGGGAGGTACTAGGGCAAAGGCAAGTTGGTTGAGAATCTAGGGTAGGAAGTGGAGTCTGTGGAGATTTTCTAAGACATCTGACTGCTTATTATATGTAACCAAAGCCTTAAAAGTGGTATGCACTTGACAGTGGGAGCTGGTGCAGTCAAGACAACAGAAAGCCAAATAACACTGATAACCCAAACATCATCTATGATAGCATGGCCCAAACTACATTGATCTGAATCCAAACTTTATATTATTTTTTTAAGATTTTATGTATTTATTCCTGAGAGACAGAGAGAGGCAGAGACATAGGCAGAGGGAGAAGCAGGCTCCCTCTGAGGAGCCTATTGTGGGACTTGATTCCAGGACCCCAGGATCACAATCTGAGCCAAAGGCAGATGCTCAACCATTGAGCCACCCAGGTACCCCCAAACTTTTTTTTAGATATCACTTTCCACTTTTTAAGTAAAACTGTTTAAAAGAGAACTTAAATATAGAACAAAAATCAGTTAATTCAGCCTTTACTTTTTTTTTTTTTTTGCCCGTGCAAACTCTGAATGGAACACTGATAGACAATAAACTCAGAACAGTCAAAGAGAGAAGAACAAAAGTCTTTGATAATAATCTATAAATTATCATTTGACCCTGGAAAAATAAAGATTAGAAGAAAAGCAAAAATTCCTACTCCAGCAATAGCAAGGTAAGATCATATTTCTGGGACACAGTATAAGCAACTCCTGAAAACGTACCCATTTCTTCCACTTGTTTTGGTCTTTTTTTTCTCTCCTGTACTCCCAACTCCCCCTTCCTCTCTCTCTCTCTCTCTCTCTCTCTCTCTCACACACACACACACACACACACACACACACACACACACTGTGTGCCCTCTATGAAAGAAGATAAGCAAAGCAAAAAGGCCCATTTCTGTATTTCTGGGGCATTGGCTTTCTTATATAATCCGCCCAAACTTTCCATCCGTAATAAACCGCATGAGTCATGATATCAGTAAGTGGGCTCAGGAAGGTCACAGGCTCACTCCAAGAACCACACAGAAGGCTCTGGATTTACCCTCACACACAAGAACTTGCTGGCTGGAGAGGTGATCAGAGATTTTTAAGTCTAGAATAGGACAGAAACAGCATAACGATAGCCCTTGAGCATATGTGTTTAGGGCTACCTCCCTATGCTTCTCAGCAATTAAACTTGATTATAGCCAACAGCTCCCATCATAATTATCACAAGCCCATAGCAAGAGCGTCTCATCAGGAAGCTATTTATAACCTGGAAGCTTTGTCTTCTTTCTCGTCATGGTTGCTCTTCATTTTGTAGAGCAGATAACAGACATTCCAGATTCAAGGAAGCAGAGTCCATATATCATTGTGGAGAGGAGGAAAATGGAGTGGATACCTCCAGAAAAAGTGCTGGCCAGTCAAAAATACCAGTGATGTGATGGAACCCACACGTCTCATCCCACTTGACTCAGGGCCAGCCTAACACACAATGATTGAATAGGGATAGTCAATGGAGACACATTGAACATAACTTTGTGAGGCAGGCAACCTGTTCAGAAGAGCCACAAGAGATCTGTACCCTGCCAGCAGCAATGAAAACTAACATCACTCTCTTCCTGAACAGGATTAATTTTCTAAAAAATAATGACAGCCCACTTTTTTTTTTTTGAGTGTTTAACCATGTATCAGGCCAGATCCTGTTTTAAGTGCATCCCACACATTAATTCATGACTTTGAAGCAGCCCACAATGATCCCAGGGTTAACAGAAGTGAGATCAGGCACAGAAACGCCAGAGAACCTGCCACAGGTTCACCACTGCCCCTGGGAGAGCTGGGATTCGAACTCTGCTCTAGCAGCCACTCTCTTAACTGTTAGATTCAACTGCCTTGAACATGCTAGCCTATGGATCTATGCCACAGTAGGTTCAGAAGAAATCAGAGAGTATAGAGACTCTCTGTATCAGACAAATATCTCTGTATATCTCTAATCAGAGAATATTTGAGACTCTCTAATTCCAACCCATCAACTTACAAGTTTGAAAATGGAAAACCCTGAGATGTTGAGGGACTTACCAGAGGTCACACAGCTCACAGGATCATCTTAAACCATCCAAAACAGATGGTGCTAAATAAATAGTCAAACTAGATTATAAATTCCTGAGGGATCAGGACCCACTTCTTAGGGTTAGTTTTAGAAATACAGCATACACTATATAGCCACTCCTCTCTCCCACTGCTCTCATCCCTAATCAAGCTTTTGAAAATCACCACAGATTAGATTAGAAGTTTTCTGGTGTGATCACACTAGATGATTTTACAGAAAAGGGAGCTGAGGTCCTGAAAGGTTACATGATTTGGTCAAAGTCATGTCAGTAATTACAGTAGAGTTTGTGTCAAATTACAAATTAGCCATCTGTATATGATTTATCATTCCTATAAAACAGTATGACCCAGAAGGTCCAAGTCCTAAATTAGTCATTTCCAAAGTGGTATGAAATGTCACATAAGTGAATAAATAAGTGTCCCAGGAGAATCCACGTGAGGGTCTCTCCCTGACAACAATGGCTCTAGAAACTAAAAGAAAAGAAAGGGTGAATAAAAGAGAACAATGCACACCCAAAAAACTGAACCCAGAGATTACGAGGAAGACTACCCATCACTCTTCCTTTCTTGCATTAGCCATCACTGCCCTCCACCAATCCTAATTAAAGAAATTAAAACTGACTTCTTTGAGAGTTTCACAAGATTGAAATACCAGGAGACATTTTTAAGATCATCAAAACCAAATTTCAGAATAAGTATTCTAAGATTTATATCTCTATTTTTTAAAGATTTACTTATTTATTTGAGAGAAAGAGCATCAGTAGAGGAGGTGCAGAGGAAGAAAATCCTCAAGCAGACTCCTCAGAAGCACACAGTCCCACACGGGACTCAGTCCCATAACCCATGAGATCATAACCTGAGCTGAAACCAAGAGTTGATGCTTAAGCAACTGAGCCACCCAGGTGCCCCTAAGATTTATATTTGTATTTTTAAATAAGTCTTTCTCACGGGAAACTTTTCAGATTTATCTCAGGAAAATGTTTGCATCTTGTTAAAAGTTGCTTCTGTCCTTCACTTAAAAGGAAAGCCATCAAAATGCAGTTCAAATCAGGAAAAGCTCCCCTTCCAGCTGAACTCCAACAGCATATTTCTAGACAAAATACTGGCAAATAGCTTCCACCCAATAATACAAAGACACTTTGCATATGACCATTGTTGGTCCATCTTTATATATTGATTAGAAGTAGATTTATATCAGATTTATATATATATATGTGTGTGTATATATATATATATATATATATATGCACATAAATATAAGAGATTTATGGCCAGAAAGCAAGCAAATCTCTCCCCTCTTCTTAAAAAAAGAAAAAAAAAAAAAAAACCTTAAAACTTCTATTTCCTTCATAAGGCTTCAAGACCAAAAAAATTTTTTAAAAAACCTGACAAAACCAAATCCCATTATTATTACTATTGTTATTATTAAAGTATTACAGTTAAGAATTCCCACACTCTAGACAGTCAGGAAAGGAACTGTACAATTCAATTTCATACAGTTGCAAATTATGTGATTTCATCCTGCTGAAAATATTAATTACATAAATATGCTCTTTTGAGCAAGAGTAACCTGCACCTGCCTTTCTAGGTTATATTAGGTAACAAGGATTAGCATTTTTGCAGGGTGACAGTTCACAAGTAATCATAAATCCCAGGAGGGGAAGTAGACTCTGAAGTTACCATCAGGTAACACACAGCTGCCTAAAAAGGAGCAAAAGGAATGTCTGACTGGTTCAGTCAGTGGAGCATGCGAATCTTGATCTCTGGGTGGTGAGTTCAAACCCCATATTGGGGGTAGAGTTTGCTTTAAAAAAATTATTTTTAGGGGGGCCTTGGTAGCCCAGTCGGTTGAGTGTCTGATTCTTGGTTTCTGCTTAGGTTGTGATCTCAGGGTCCTGGGATCAAGCCCCTAGTCAGGCTCCCCACTCAGGGGTGATTCCGCTTCCCCTCTCTCTGTCCCTCTGTCCCTCCCCCCAGCTTATGTGCACACTCTCTCTCAAATAAATAAATAAATAAATATATATATATATATATATATT
Source organism: Canis lupus dingo (assembly GCF_003254725.2). Classification (NCBI taxonomy): domain Eukaryota; kingdom Metazoa; phylum Chordata; class Mammalia; order Carnivora; family Canidae; genus Canis; species Canis lupus. The sequence continues at coordinate 19,189,794 of NC_064271.1, forward strand.
TTTTTTTTTTTTTTTTTAAGAATGCCTGATTTCCCACAGGATAGCTGTCACATGATGGTAACAGTCAAGCCACCAGGTGGTGGAAGAAGGGCCCAAGAGACTAGCATTTAATGGCTCAAGGAAAAACAAACCAACTACAATTTCTCTGCAGACCTGAGTACAAAAATCCAGTACACAACCATATCAAGTCAGGCTGAGAAGACACAGAACTGGAGAACTTAAGAAATGATAAAAATCTAAGAAACAACTCTAGCCTTACCTCCTCATCTCCTTTATAGATAATAAAATTAAGAAAGTCAGCCAAAATCATACTAGAAGTTTATCAACTTTTCTGTCCCCTCCTCTCTCCATGATGTTGATGTTTAGAGTTCAGGCTTTGGATGATGACCATGGGTGCTGGTTTTGCCACTTTTGAGATGACTTTGAGTGTATTGTTAATCTGGAGTTCCTCACCTATAAAATGTATATAAATATATATATAAAACTATAAATATGTAAAATATAAAAGTAGCTGCCAGTTTTTGACAAGGGAACCAATACTACACAATGGAGACAGGACATGATGTTCAACAAATGATACTGGGAAATTGGATGTTCACATGCAAAAGAAGGAAGGTAGACCCTGACTTTATACCATATGCAAAAAATTATCCAAATTAAAGATCTACGTGTATTAAACACCTAAAAGAAAACATAGGCCCTGAAACCAATAATACACTATACGTTAACTAAATTGAATTTAAATAAAATTGTTTTTAAAAAAAGAAAACATAGGGAGAAATGTTCTGAACATTGGATTTGGCAATGATTTCTTGGATACGACACCAAAAGTCCGGTCAATAAAAAATAGACAAATGAAACTATACCACATCTTTAGAGTTCTGCACATGAAAGGAAACAATCCACAGAGTGAAAAGCTAACCCATAGAATGGTACAAAATAATTGCAAATCATGTATCTGATAAGAGGTAATATCCAGAATATGTAAGAAAATTCTACAAGTCAACAACAATAAAAAATAATCCAATTAAAACTGGCAAAATATTTAGACATTTCTCCAAAAAGGTACATAAATGACTGATTCGCATATTAAAAGATATCTAGTATCACTAACCGTTAAAGAAATGCAAACCAAAACAATAATAAGATATCAACTAGCACCCATCAAAATGGCAACTAATCAAGAGAATAAAAGATATTCTTCTATTGTGAGTATATAGAGAAGTTGAAACCCCCATGCACTGTTGGTGGGAGCATAAAATGGTACAGTTATTACAGAAAACACTATGGAAGATATTCTAAAAATAAAAAATAGTTATCATGCGATCCAGAAATCTCATTTCTGGGTATATCCAAAAGAATTAAAAGCAGGATCTCAAAGAGATATACTCACAGCAGCATAATCCACAAGAGCCAAGAAATGGAAGCAACCCTAGTGTCCATCAACAATGAATGGATTTTAAAAAATGGTATGTGTATACCACAGAATATTATTCAGCCATAAAAAAGATCAGGATCTTGCCATTTGCAAGAGCATGAATGGATTTCAAGGACCTTGTGCTAAGCAAAACAAGCAAGTCACAAAAGAACAAATACTATGTGATTCTATTCATATGAAGAATCTAAAGTAGTCAAAACAGTTGAAACAGGAAGTAGAAAGGTATTTGCCAAAAACTAGGAGAGGGAGAATTAGTGTTTAATGGATATAGAGTTTTAATATTGCAAAATGAAAAACATATAGAGATCTATTGCACAACAATCTGAATATACTTAACACTACTAACTTGTACACTTAAAAATGGTTGATGGTGGGGCACCTGGGTGGCTTAGATAGTTAAGGGACTACCTTCAGCTCAGGTCATGATCCCAGGATCCTGGGATCAAGCCCCACTGGGGGGAGGGGGGTCCCTGCTCAGTGGGGAGCCTGCTTCTCCATCTCCTTCTGCCTCTCCCCCTGCTCTCTCTCTCTCAAATAAACTTTTTTTAAAAAAAGAAATAAAAAAATAAAATGTTGATGATAAATTCAGTCTTATGTGTTTTTTACCACAATAGAAAAGAAGAAAAGTAGCTGCCCCATAGTGGTTCTGAGAATAAAATAAGATGATAAGGCAATGCCTGGTATATGTTAAGCCTCACATTTCATTTAGCACAATGTCTTCAAGATTTATCCATGTTGTAGATGAATGTGTTAGGATTCCCCTCCCTTTTAATGTCAAATAATACCCCATTGTATGCTTATACCATTTTTTGTTTATCCATTCATGTGCTGATAGACACTTGGATTGCTTCCCCTTTTTGGCTATAGTGAATGATGCTGCTAGAACGTGGGTGTGCAAATATCTTTTTGAGACCCAGCTGTCAATTCTTTCTGGATAATAATATACCTGGTTGTGAGATTGTTGGATCATATAGTAAGTCTATTTTTCATTTCTGGAGGAGCTGCCATTCTGTTTCACATAAAACAAATGCTTCAATCCTAAAGTCCAGGCTTCCTCATCTATCAAATGATCATCTTTACAATTAGGGCTAAATGAGATGATCTCTGGGACACATACTGACTTGACTACAGAGAGAACATTGCCAGCCAATCCAGGCTGTGCCCTTTTCTGTTTGATCACCCTTTGCAAAGGAAAAACTTCTGAGCCTCATTCTTCAAAATCATTTCCAATGTACCCAGATCTTACATTTATCTATTATCAAACTCCCAATGCACTACTAAATTTTCTAGATTGTTTAGAAAGACAAAAGCAGAGCCACGTACATGTTTGCTTTTCCCCCACCCAAGGGGCCTCATAAGGTGAGCTCACCTGAGGTGAGCTCACAGACATATTTCTGACATGCAGAGTCCCACCAACACAGAGGAACCCACCAGCACAGAGCCTTCGGGGTGGAGAAGAGAATAAAGAAAGTGGTGCTTCTTTTAGTTAATGTCAAAATGAACTCCATCTGTCTACGGTCACTTTCTCTTACTAAACGCACCAGTGATCGTGATGTCACACGACTGTGGAATTCATAACAGTAGCCACAGCTTAAGAAATACCCAAAACTGACATCTTGCCTTCACAAATGAGTAAGAGATGGTAGGATTCTTTCTGACGAAGTAGAACTTCAGTCAGTCACTGGTTTGGACAACTGGGGCTCCAGCCCCAAGCCCAGACAGCAACCTCCCACCTGTGAAAAGGACCAAAGATCTGTGGTCTCGAGATCCCTGCTGCTCCAAACATGGTCCAGCAGCATTGACCTTACCTGGAAGCACATTAGAAATGCAGAATCCTGAGCGCCCGCTCCAGACTTACAGAAGCAGAATCTGCATTTGGGAAAAAAACATCCTGATAATTCACACATTAAAGTTTCAGAAGGGGGCAGCCCTGGTGGCCCAGAGGTTCAGTGCCACCTTCAGACCAGGCTGTGATCCTGGAGATGCAGGATTGAGTCCCACGTTGGGCTCCCTGCATGGAGCCTGCCCCTCCCTCTAGCTGTGTCTCTGCTTCTCTCTCTCTCTCTCTCTCTCTGTGTGTGTGTCTCATGAATAAATAAAAAAATCTTTAAAAAATAAAAAATAAAAAATAAATAAAGTTTCAGAAGAGCTGTTTCAGACTGCGCACATAACAGCCTTCATAGCACTGGGAGGGGAGAGATCGATAAAATCATGCTTGAAAACAGTAGTATAAATACCATTAAAAAGGCCATTCTCTTTGCAGGTGGGCTAAATAAATCAAGGCGCACTCAACTGTCTTTTCCACAGCAAGGCAGTAAATCCTTCTGCTTGTCAGTTAGAATCTGAAGCTTGTTTCTCAACATCTTTGACTAGTTCGTCTTAGAGGCCACAAGTGACCACCATGCAGCTGATAGAAGATCAGTAATGGGGGACACCTGGGGGACACGGTGGTTGAGCATCTACCTTCAGCTCAGGTCATGATCCCAGGGTCCTGGGATCGAGTATCACATGGGGCTCCCTGCGGAGAGTCTGTTTCTCCCTTGGCCTATGTCTCTGTCTCTCTCTGGGTGTCTCTCATGAATAAATAAATAAAATCCTTAATAAAGTAATAGCTAAGGGTAGAGAAGACATACCTGTTCTGACACAGATTAGCTGCCCCAAGTATATGTGCAACTGACTGACATCCCAACAAGACACTGCCACAGGCCACAGAGGCCACTGCCAGGTCGTTCTCACTCTCTGCCCTGCATCCATTCTGGTCACTGCTCCTCAGGTGTCTTGGACCACTTCCTCCAATTCCTCAATCATCATCTTCCCCCATATTAGTTTTCAGTGGAGATTTTATTTTTTATTTATTCATGATTTGTGGAGCCTACTTCCCAAAAGGATTTTATGAGGCTTACAAAGATGAAAATATTGTAAATGAGACAAGCAAAATTAAAGCAGGATAAAAAAGGAATTAAAAGTCTTAGAAGAGAGGTGCCTGGATGGCTCAGTGGCTAAAGCATCTGCCTTTGGTTCGGGTCATGATCCCAGGGTCCTGGGATCGAGCCCCGCATTGGGCTCCCTGCTCAGCGGGGAACTGGCTTCTCCCTCTCCTTCTGTGCTCTCTCTCAAATAAACAACAACAACAAAAAGTCTTCAAAAAAAAAGTCTTAGAAGAGAATACACGTTCTATATGATGCTCCCTTTCTTGGCTCCCCCCATGCCCCAGCACTATTCCTCCCCAGGAGAGCAGAAAGAGATTAATGTCATCGATGAGTTTTAATATAAACTGGGATGTTCAGCTCAACTCCTCCTTTTTGCCTCTTGGGAGTAAGTACGCACACAGGAGGTAAAAATTCTGTCCTGCTCCCCCTTGGGGTAAGTCTTACCTGATGCTACCCCCAGACCTGGCCCCACCCCACGTGGGGAGATCCAAGGCTGCTGCCCTGTTGAGCTCCCGCATGCATGGCCTGTGGCTGGGTGAGTAAGTCTGTGTAATGGTGGGATCATCACAAACTCCATCTGCACAAAGACAGGAGCTACATTCTTCAATCTCGATTCTATCAGTTTAAAAAAGTGCTGTTTTGGTCCTTATGGGTTTATGCCTTTGACTTATTTCTCAATGAACTCAGAACTCAAGTGAGGGAAAGAGTGCTATTTTTATTGGGCACTTTCAAAATCCTAACAAAAGGTCATCAGGAAAATTAATGCTATAAGCCACTGAGGGTAAGTTATTAATACTGGTCAGGGAAAAAGAAAATACCCTGAGTTTTCTGGCTACTGAGACAAAAAAAAAAAAAAAAGAAACACGACTGCTGTGAGGACCCCTATGACCAGAAGTCACTGAGCATTCACGCCACTTTCAACTTCCTTGGCTTCCTCTTCCATACAGATAGGAAAACCTAACTCTTGCCTTCCTCAAAATCATGTTAGCTAGAAGAGGCCAGGGGATATCCTGGAGTGTAAGCAGAGACCACCTCCTCCACTCTCTCCCTGTGGGGAGCAGCAGCCATTCAGTGCCCCAGGCGCCAGAGCCATTGCAAAAATGAGCCAGGGGGAAGAGAGGAAGCTCGCTTGTTGCTCAAGATAAAAGAACCCTGATCTTGTCAAAGCCATATATCCATTTGGTTATACCATTTGGGGAAGGCCGAACTTAAAGATACGTATATATATCTTTCATTGTTTTTATTACCATAAATAAAACTTTATAGGGTCACCTGGGTGGCTCAGTGGTTGAGTATCTGCCTTTGGCTCAGGTTATCATCCTGGGGTCCTGGGATGGAGTCCCTCTGCCTGTGTCTCTGCCTCTCTCTGTGTGTCTCTCATGAAAAAATAAGTAAAATCTTTAAAAATAAATTTAAAAAATAAAACCTGACATACACAGATGTAGGTTGTTCTATAGAACTCTGCTAAAAACTGATCAAGATTTTTCTATACAATGTTCCTAAGAAGTAACTTCTTTTCTTTTTTCCAATTATAAAGAAAGACATGTTGAAGGGGATTATGTACTAATCGTCGTGTGGAAACACAGGTTGGGAGATGTTAAGGGGTTTGTCTCAAGTCTCACCCCCAGTCACTGATAAAGCCAGACAAGATATGTTGAAGGGTTTTCATATCTCAGAAAGAGCACAAATAGGGCAGCCTGGGAGGCTCAGCGGTTTAGCGCTGCCTTCAGCCCACAATGTGAACCTGGAGACCCAGGATCGAGTCCCACATCAGGCTCCCTGCATGGAGCCTGCTTCTCCCTCTGCCTCTCTCTGTGTGTCTCTCATGAATAAATAAATAAAATCTTTATTTAAAAAAAAAACTGTGAAAGAGCACAAATATGTATATTTGTGCACACATCTATACATACACATATATAATGTTTATACTATGAAATCTGGAAAAAATAGAACTCAACTGATTTTAACCTCACTGTACTTTTTAAAAGACTGAGGCAATGCCAAAGAAAAAAGAAAAAAAAAGGAGAAGCCACCAGCTATTTATTTTAAGACAATAATATTACTTCTGAGGATGTCCTTGGACCAATTCTTGGTGACCAAACGTCCTGCCAGTCTGGCGTCCTGCCAGAAGACCCACAGCAGTGAAGCTGGGACACCACAGAGCCCCTCAAACCTCAAGAGGGCTCTTGTTATGTTACACTGGGCCCAAATACACACTGCATAAACGTTCACACACTTCTGTGCGAAACACAGCCACCAAAGCCTGACATGCCGAAAGCACTGGTAATAAAATCTTGGGTTCTCAGAAAACTCAATTAATCAGCAGATGATGCTGCTGAGACGTTGATCAAATCGAACCCGTACAGTGTTGCTGAGGAGCGATTTCCCCTACAATGTCTTCATTTCCTACACGCTGCTTCTTTCCTTTTTCCCAACTATAAAAAGATCTGGTTAAGGGTTTTCATACGCAGAGAGAGTAAAATATCTCACTCCTCAGCCTGCCCACTCTGTGGGATGAGTCTGGATTCCACTTGAACACAGCAGAGTGCTGCCTCTTACAGTTGGGAGAATGCTTGCACACATGTAATCCCATTTGGTCCTCAAAATATTACAGTGAGGGAAACAAATGTACTAATCTCCAGGCGGAAACAGAGGCTGGGAGACGTTAAGGGATTTGTCTCAAGTCTCACCCCCCCAGCCCGTCACTGGCAGAACCAGACTAAAATAGAGATCTTCAAGTCCGCCCCTGCTCTGGCCGTGTGAAGTCAGGGCCCTCACGCCAGGGAAGCGCAGTGGCCGCACCCACAGCGCTGGGCCAACCGGTCGTGCCCATCATTACTCATCCTGATGATCCCGCAATCAGTGTTGTGGCTTTCTATTCTGGAAATGCCTCCCTTTTTAACCCCCCCCCCCTTTTCCCACTCGATTAGCCATTCTTTCTCATTTCACTGTTGGTTCATTAATATCTTGCCCTCAAAGGACCACATTCTCTCTCTCTCTCTCTCTCTCTCTCTCTCTCTCTCTTTCCCTCTCCCTCTTGAGATACAATTACAAATCATGGTCTAGTTACTAACCTTGCTTCTTAATAGTACAAAGCTTTCTCTACCCTCCAGGTCAACACTAAAGCTCTCTCCTTGCAGAAGGATTTAGGGCATTTAGTGGGTATAAAAGCTGCCATATCTCGTCTATGACCACAGCTCTTCTACAGTTAAAGCGGCCAGAATGTTCACACCGGAATCCCTGGGTGGCTCAGTGGTTTGGCACCTGCCTTCTGCCCAGGACGTGATCCTGGATACCCAGGATCGAGTCCCATATTGGGATCCCTGCATGGAGCCTGCTTCTCCCTCTGCCTGTGTCTCAGCCTCTCTCTCTCTGTGTCTCTCATAAATAAATAAAATCTTAAAAAAAAAAAAAAAAAAAGAATGTTAACACCAAACACTCAAAAGATTAGGACATACATTTACATTCCATCTCAATGGTTTCAATGCTAATTCAGATATTTGTGCTTACAAATACCAACCCTCTACCTGCTTTTGTCTTTTCTTGTATGGTTGCAATGAGAAATTAGAAAGACTGACAAAATTCAGAAAGGAGTGGATAGTGAAAAGGTAACAGAGAACAGTTTTGTGGAAAATAACAAAGCTATCGAACCAGTTATTAGAAAAAATCCCCCCATCATAATAGGTTAATGTTCCTTATATTCTAAGAATAACTTAGTAGTCTCTCTTCTTTGAATTTACATGGAGGTTACCTATAAAACCTGCTGGAAAAGGTTTAGGAAGGATCTTGTTTTGATCGTGTTTGATAACTGTAGGCCAGTTCTGCATCCTTCTGCACCATTCTCAGAGCTCTGCTGAACACGGGATAGCCCTTGGTTTCAGCTGGCTCCCAGAGCTTCTCGCCAAAAAAACATGCAGTGAGGAGGGAAGCTCGAGGGCTCTGGGGCCAGAGATGTGTGGGTTTGAAGCCGTTAAGCAAGACACTCAAACTCTCTGAGCTTCGATTTCCTCATCCTTGGAAAATAGGGAAAATAATCCCATCTCATGAGGCCATTAAGAACATTAAATAGTACAGGTAAGATTCCTGGCATTCAAACCATCATAGCTTTTACTGAGATCCATTTAATATGAAGCAGAATTCTCAGGAGTTTCCCAAAGAATGTGTCCTAAGGCACTCATGAAAGTTTTTTCAAAAGAAGAGGAAGAAGAAGGGAAGGGGGTTAAAGAGGAATAGAAGGATGAAAAAGCAAGTACCCTTTGTATAAATTTCTTCCCCTTGCATGTGTCACTTCACACTCCTCCCTTAAATTGGCAATATTTCTTTGTTATACTGAAAGCTCTTCAGGTACAGGGACTCTGTCTCATTTTCGGTCTTCCCAAAAGTAGCACCTGCTGTTTTTCTTCTCAGTGGGCAACAACTAGAAAAGTTAAATCTCAGAGCTCTTACTAGTGGATGTTCTCTCTTTGTGTGTGGCTCTACCTGTGTTTTTGATGAAGCAAATTTGTACAAATGGTATCTAAGAAGTGGAGTGGAAAGGAATCTAAGTTTTCAAAGTAAATGGAGGCAAAGATTAGCAAAAATAAGAATAACAACTAGAATATCTACAGAGTTATCATTCTAAAGATTACTTATTATTTTCATTTTTTAAATATTTTATTTATTTATTCATGAGAGACACAGAGAGAGAGGCAGAGACACAGGCAGAGAGAGAAGCAGGCTCCATGCAGGGAGCCCGATGTGGGACTCGATCCTGAAACTTCAGGATCACACCCTGGGCTGAAGGCAGACGCTAAACCACTGACCCACCCAGGGATCCCCCAGATTACTTATTATTTTCAAAGGGAGAAATGCATGTTTACAATGGAAAGACCTAACAATCACCAACTCAACCAAGTGATTAAACTTATTAACATCACTAATAAATGTCCAGATACATGTAACATAAAACACACCAAATTACCTTGAAGTAGTCTGACCAAAAATGTTTCGTCTGAATCTATTCAAACCTTTAGACTGAACTTCCAATATACAAGAAATATAGGGGATGGGAGACAAGTGATAAAATCACCAAAAAGGTTAGTGACCAAATGCAATGTATGAGAATCTTGACTGCCTGTTGGTCTGAAAAACATATAGTTATAAAATATGTTGAACAGATAATTGAAGAAATTTGAATAGAGCCTGGATGTTTGATGACATTAGGGAATGATTATGAACTTAGCATGTTAAAGTTCCTGTACATATGTAGTAAAAGAAAGTCCTTATTTTTATAAGATACAGGCTGAAACCTAGGGATGTCTATAATTACTTTCAAAGGGCTGTGCCCCCCACCCAAAAAAAAATATATTACATACACACACACAGTTGATAAAGCAAATATGATAAAATGAACGATTACTGAGTCTAGGTGGAGGAAATACTGGTGTTCATTTTTTCATATTTTCTGTTTGAAAATTTGTTGTAATAAATGTTAGAAAACAAGATGGCAAAGTAACAAGCAAGCTAGTGTCCTAAAGGAAAATTTCTTTCTCTTGCATTTAATAATAAAAATAAATTATAAAACTCTTGTCCTAATGCATTTGGGCCAGTTACTGGGGACTATACATGGCTCAGACACTTCTACTATGGATTCTGGGAGACAGCAGTTATGCTGAGGAAAGAGCACAGCCCTCTTAATGGGGTATCATTTTCACCATCCTTGGAAACCTTGTTATTCCCACACCCAAGATCCTATCACTGCATGACTAATAAAATGGTAAGTATAACTAGTATTTGCTTATTTACCTTTTTTCATAAAGTACAATCCTTTCTCTTCTTTTAGTTAGGACTCCAGTATAGAAATATAGAAAAACAAAGATCTCATCTAGCATGACTGCTGTTCATCCTTCTCAAGGGTTCAAATACATCCCTTTAAAAGCTCAGTTTTGGAGGAGCAGCTAGTATAGGGAGATGCTGACAACCACACAGGTTTCCAGGACATTGCACTTTCCTATCTGCTACCATGGCTGTCTGACCTCATGTTAGCACCCTCTATTTAACCCAAGCACCCCCTGTTCACAGGAGCTGATTCATGCAAGTCAAATCACCATATCCAAGAGCCACTCGCTACCAAGTTCATGTACTTAAGGGTCTTCAACCAGCAATAAAAAATAGCTTTAGATTAACTTTACAACTCGTGATCTTGCTTCTGCATAAAGATAACCTAGTCATTTGATATCACTCAAGTTTTTGTTTTGTTTTAATGGTGATGCAGGTGTTAGGTAAAAAAATACAGGTGTGTAGGCAGTAAGGCATCTTTTAGGCAGTCTGGGTACTCTATCAGCCCTGATGTGGGGGACAAGAATGAGAAGCAGCAGGGGATGAAAGCAGTAAAGAATCCAAAACTTCACACCACACACCAGGTACTTCTATTCCTTCCTGAACTTTCTAGAAGAACAGCCATTAGAGGATAAACTTGATAAATTAGAGTTTTTACAAAAGCAGGCAGCACGAGAAAGAAGCACCACCCCATAGTTAAAAGTTTGTATTACTTGGGAGAAGAGTGTGAAGTGTGAGTCTGATGATTAGCCCACAGACCTACTATTACTAATTCTCTTCCAAACTAAAACATATCACACTAAGACTAAAACATGAAAACATAAACTGAAGCATAATGCTTAAAATATACATGCAATACATATAATGGCATTATATATACTGTATATATGTGTGAGATATATAATGAGATGCTGTATGTAGTGTGTGTGTGTATATACAAAATCTCTCTGAAATTTGGAAGTGTTTCCTTTTGACTGTTGAGTTCAAGCTTATTTGAGGAGACAGGAAAGTCTTACCTAGGTACAAGGATGCGTTTTCTTTCTTGACATTGTCATCTAAGTAGGTTGGTCCCAAGGTATAAATAGGTGTGGAACCCATTCCAATGAGAATCTGTGCACAAATGAATAAAGCCACATAGACCCAATGATTATTTCCTCCCGAGTCCTTCAGGCAGGCGGGAGGCTCTAAAGGCGCCGTGGAGTTGCCATTCTGACACAGGCCATCGTTGGAGGCCGAGGCGTTCAACTCTTGGATCTGGTACGGAGGCGAGATGAAATGAGGTAAAGCAAAGAGGGCAGCCCCAACGGCGATGAGAAGTCCACCCACGGCCAGCCACAGGGGCCTCCGACCCCGGCCACCAAAGTAGCTGACGAACACCACCACTACCAGGCTCCCAATGTCAAAGCAGCTGACCAGCAGCCCCGACTCGGAACTCTTCAGACTGTAGCGCCTTTCGATGGTGGTGATGACACTGCTCAGGTACCCAGAGACCATTAAAGCCTGGATGAAGGTCAGAAAGCACATGCAAACCAGGAAGCAACGGGAATCGGTGAGGACCACATAGAGGCACCTTCTCCCCTGGAGCGTGGCCAAAGCGGAGGACACCGACACGGCCTTGCTGACGTCCACCCTGTGGTTACACTCCATGAGCCCTGCCATCTCTGCCGAAGTGGAAGGGGCAGAGGGACTGGGGGCCAACCTGCTGGGCCCTTGCTGCAACCCGCGCTGGCCCAAAGGATCTGTACAGCCGATGGCTGGCTCGGCTCCTGCACGCACAGGACTGAGGTCTGGCCGGCAGGAGGCGCTGCTCAGGACCGGTAAACTCTTGGACCTAAAGGTCTCCGGTTCGCACTCGTCTTGGACAGCTCCTCCTGCGGCTCGTGCTTCCAGCTGCTCTCCCGCCCGGGGCTGCAACCCAGCGCCTCCGTCCATGGCTCTTAGAATTCAGGTTCGATCGCAGATCGCACTCAGGGACTCCGGCGCTTTTCATCCACCAGCGCGAGGGGCCGAAGTCGGGCCCGCTCAGTCGTGCCCACCGGGGAGCGGGGCTGGTGATGCAGAGCCGCGCAGCAGGGCATCCTCACCAGCAGAGAGGCACCCAGGGCATCCTGACCGCAGATGCGGCCCCGAGGCTCCGCAGCCGCGTGCCCCGCGGGGCAGGGGTCCGCGCGGTCCTGCGATGAGCCCTGCTTGGGGTCCACCTCGGGGCGGTAGCTCGCGGCGGGAGCCTTGCGCGTCCCGGGCGCATCCCCTCCGCCGCCGCCGCCGCTCGGCCCGCCGCCTGGAGCGAGTACGCCCCGTGCCCGGCGTGGGGGCGCTCAGCGCTGCTGCCCGCGCCGCATAGCGCCCGGCGGGCTGGGCCAGAGGCGCCCGGTCCTCGCCGCCTCGGCTTGCGACACCCTCGGGCGCAAAGATGCCAACCTGCAAAGCAGAGAGAGGGCGGTCAGCGAAGGGCGGCTGCGGCTGGGGTTGGCGTCTCGGCGCCCCGAGGGCCAGCGCTGGGTGACTCGGACGGCCCCCAGGGGGACCGAGGGACGAGCGAGGAGCGAAGCCCGGGAGGAGGCGGCGGCTGCAGGCTGCAGCCTCCAGTGCCCGAACAATAAGCAGCAGGCGGTCGGCGGAGACCCTCCCTCATTGTGTACCGTGGACCTGCCCCCGCCCCGCCCCTTTTGCCTTAAACAGAGCAACCGCTTTGATATGTTAGTAATTATCAACCCGGCAGCACTGACTCAGAGGCAGTGTCTTTTATTCGAGTGAACTAATTGCAACCTTTCGGTACTCCTACTCCATTACTCAAAATAGAAAAATGCCCAGAAGAACAAAGGAAAGTTTTTTTGTTTGGTTGGTTCAGGTTTTTTTTTTTTTTTTTTTTTTTTTTTTTTGGTTTTGGTTTTGGTTCTTCGGTTTGTTGGGTTTTGTTTACAAACAGTACGTTCCTAGCACCGATTTAATAAAAATGTTTTAAAAAGAAAGAAAAGAAAAGAAGGGGGTAAAGCTACGTGTGTAGAAACGTGTGTACACACTTGTGCGCAAGCACGTGTGCGCGACGGGATGCGAATCCGTCTGCTGCATCAATTAGAGACACGTATGTAAAGCGCAAGGCGGCGGCAAAGAGGTCACCGCGCGAGCCCTCTTTATTCCCAACGCTAAAAATAACCCCCAGCCCGAAAGAACTATTCGATTTCAAATACCGGGGGCATCTGAGGCTGCGGCCCACACCAAGTCCCAGCGCGCAGTGTCACGCGAAACCGAAAATCGGTTTGCTCTGCGGCGGGGCGGGGAGGCGACAGCCACACAAAGAGACGCGGGCTCGCGGTCACGCCGCTCGCTCGCAGCCCCCGGGCGGTCCCGGCCACGGCGGCCCAGGGACCGGTGTTTACACCAAGCGCCCCCGCGAGCGTGGGCCCGGGGAGCGTGCGCGCACACACACACACACACGCACGCACGCGCGCACACACACACACGCACGCCGGCGAGCATGTGGCGGATCCCCTCGCGCGATCCTGCACCCCGGCTCGAATTCAGCGCGAGGCGAAAACAGGTGTGTCCCCGGGGCCAGCCCCCCCCCCCCAAGGTCGGGGACTCCCACTCCGCTCCGCCGGCCCCGGGGCGATGCGCACCAGGTGGGAGCGCGAAGCCGGACTTGGCCGCACTGGGTTTCGTTTCGCGCTTTTGTGATGCTGCGGAGGGAAGAAAGGAGGAAGGGTAGGGGAGAAAGGCGGGGAGGGAGGGGGAGGAGGGGAGGGGAGGGGAGGGAGGGGAAGGGAGGGGAGGGGAGCGGAGACGGCCCCGGCGGCTCCCGCGCCTCTGCGGGGCCGAGACCCGCGCCCAGATCCCCGGGCTGCCGCCGCTCCCCGCCCGGGCTTCCCCGCCGCCTCCTCGCCCCGGCGCCTCCCGGGGAACCCCACCGGCGGCCGCGCGGGGCCGGGGAATCCCGGCCGAGTCCCTCCGCGCGCCGACCCACGCCGCGGCGCCGGCTCGGAGGGACTCGCGGTCCCGGGGCGCCCCGGCCCGCCGTGGAATCCCAGGGGCATCCCCGCGCGCACACGCACACGCACTCGCACTCGCACACGCGCACACACGCGCGCCCCGCCGGGGGCCACCCCGCCGCGCCGCCGGGCGCTCCAGCCGCCGCTACTCACTCGCGAGTCGGTCGGTCGCGGCGTCCGGCGGAGTCGAGCGGCGGCCGGTGGGGACCGCGGCGGCGCGGAGCAGTTGGGAGCCGCCCGGGGAGGCAGCTTCGGCCCAGCCGCGGAGAAATCGGTGACTGAGACGGAGTCGGGCTGAACTCTTCCCCCCCGCTGTCACCCAGCCTCTCCCCTCGACTCGCGCGCACCGAGACGCGCCCGGAGCCAGCCGAGCGGCAGAGGGCGCAGGCGCGCGGGCGGCCGCCCAGCCCGGCCCGAAGCAGCGAGTCGCCCGGCCGCGCTCCACCTGCGCCGCGGGGGCGGGGGGGGGCGGAGGAGCACCGGGGCCCGGGGAGGGGGGCGGAGGAGCACCGGGGCCCGGGGCGGGGGCGGGGGGCAGGTCTCCCAGACTGTCAGCTGCACAGCCCGAGAGCCCGCTCGGAATAAACAGTGTTTCTGTTCGTTTATCCCGTGCCGTGGGCGCCCACAAGGTCTAGGGACCAGAGGAGGTTCGGGGAACAGGACAGGATCCCTGGACTGAGGAAACCTCCGTCTTGTGGAAGAAATGCCCCGTAAGTAGCCTAAAACAACGAGGTAAGTTCTATACAGGATGCTAGCGAGGGACCTAATCTCCATTAACCTATTCCATCTTCATTGCCAGGCAGAGGGAAAGGCAGGAAAGTACAGGAGCACGGACGCGGTGCTCCCAAGTTAACAGGTAGAGGAGCTGCAGGGAGACCGTAGGCCAGGAGCGGAGGATTGGGCTGCAAGGGTGGCAGAGCGAAAGGATCAGCTGGGGCTCCACAGGCTGTGTTGTGTGTCCTGTCAGCGCTGAATGGCCAGGGACATAATGACCTGCTCACCACAAAGCTGTCCTAGCAGTAGTGGGTGAATAGTGGCAAGCACATGGAGAGGAGGGAACCCGCCAGATAAGCAATGAGACGGGATAAGTGGGATAAGTGGCTAGGCCTGGAGGCCAGTATAACCTGGAAGATGGAAAAATGGTCCAACAGTTGATGTCTCTTAAGTTTCATAGCTCAGTGACTGGTTGGTTAATGTCCAAAAAAAAAAAAAAAAAAGAGGAGAAGCATGCTTTTGGCAGAAAGATGGTTCTCCTTTCAGATGGCGTTCCAATACGTGTCCCATAAACCATCTTGATAGATGACACACAGGAGTTTGGAGTAGGGATGTGAATTAAGAGTCACCAGCCCAAAGGTGGCATCAGATGAATAAGGAAAACCAGGGAGACAGCAGAGGAAGGCTAAGGACAGGCCCTGAGGACACCACGATCTAAGAGAAGGAAAGGGGGAAAAGCTAAGGAGGAAGATGAGAAGCAGTGGTCAGAGAGGTATGTGAAGAATCAGAGAAGTCACAGAAGCCATAGCAGCAGAAAACTTTAAGGAGTTATCGGATGCATGAAAGGCTGCAGAGAAGTCAGAAAGGATAACTGAAAGGAGCCGATTAGCTGTAGTAGGTAGGAGAACACTTTAAACTTTGAGAGGGAAGTGGTGATCCAATCAAGGTAGGAGATTGCACCTCTACAACTGCCATGGCTATATGCAGGCCACTGCTGTCATGACAAAGCCACTTGGCTGAGCCTTGGCCTTATCCAATGAGATCACTGTCTCCACTTTAAGATATGATGAATAGAGTGTAAAGAGATTAAGGGACTTGGTGAGGGCAGAAAGCTAGTCTGTGGAACCCATGTGCTCCTAAAGCCCATGCTCTTGACTCTGATGCTATACTCTCTCTCTTATAATTGTACAGCAGCTTGACTTTTCAGTGCACTTTGTATCTGTTAATTATCTCACTTTAGTGAGATAGTAAGTAGATAATGGTAGTTCAACAACTACCATTAACAGTCAATCCTTAAAAAACAAAATAGGCCAGCTGACACCCAAGAGCAGTTAGTGTATTCTTGACACCTGTGTTAAGACAACACTGATTTCCTAGCAGCTTGTGGACTGACCAAACAAACGAGCAAATATACTCATTTCTTCATCACCTGCTACTATTCTCTCCTCTTGAAATAGTCACTAAGGCCACTGTCACTTTTACACTAACAGGCAAGATGACTCCAGCTGCCACCCTTACCCAGATTTTAGTTCCCTACTGTTGGTAAAAATATGCATCACTTTGTGTACCTATATACTCCTCTGAGCTATTCTGGATCCAAACAGAATCGATCTGCCTCCTATTACGTCCTTCTAAGCTCTTTGGCCCATCCCCTCATCTCAGCTCCAGCCCCAGACATCAGTGGTTCTACAGCAAATTCAATCTGTTGCATTAGGTGCCAGCAGAGGGCTTCCCCGCTGAAAGTCAAATAATCATGTCCCTGGAACATGCTGTGTTTATTCATGGTCAATTACCATAGTTAAACTAGAAACAACTCTAAGAACCTATAGATTTTTTTTATTGCCCCTAATAGAAAGATCACGATTTATAGACAGAATTTAAAAGGTCCAATTAGCTATCCATATAGTAAACAAGAAGAAAGCATTCAGCAAGAGACATTTCTTTCACTTTCTCTTCCACAGTTAAGTATGACTCTGGAAAAGGCCAGGTGTGTCTCAGAAAGAAATGGCTTCAGATTATTGGATTCTGCTATACCCGTGGCTATTTCACATAATATAAATGAGTACAGTTGCCTAAACTAGGATGCCTACCTTGTTAGGTGTATGGGGATAAACTCTCTTCAAATTTCCAGCTTGCTGGGCAGCCAGGGTGGCTCAGCAGTTTAGCGCCGCCTTCAGCCCAGGTTGTGATCCTGGAGACCTGGGATCGAGTCCCACGACAGGTTCCCTGCATGGAGCCTGCTTCTCCCTCTGCCTGTGTCTCTGCCTCTCTCTCTCTGTCTTTCTTTGTCTCTCTCATGAATAAATAAATAAAATATTTTTTAAAAAATTTCCAGCTTGCTAATGCTTCTTCTCAGTCTAACTTATGCATAAGTTGCTCCTTTCCCAACCTTCATATAAGAAGGTAGCCTTTAGGGACGCCTGGGTGGCTCAGTGGCTGAGAGTCTGCCTTTGGCTCAGGTCATGATTCCCTGCAGGGATCCCACTTCTCCCTCTGCCTATGTCTCCGCCTCTCTCTGTGTCTCTCATGAATAAAAAAAATAAATCTTAAAAAAAAAAAAAGAAGATGGTAGCTTTTGGAATTACCTATGGCATTCCATGGACTTAAAATCTGGTTGCTTTGAAGAATGGAACAGGGAAAGCAAAAGGGAGGCTTTTCTTCACTCCCTTCCCTTCCTCCTTAAAAAAAGAAAAAGGCTCACTTCGGAAGTCTCCCAGACACAAGAAGAACTGGATTTTGGTCCAGAATACTTTCTGGGCTTAAAATCTAATAAACAATTTACAGTACTATAATTGAATTGACATTGGTTGTATGTTTCACTTGACCTTTTTTAATATTGAAATACAGCTTTAATCACAGACCCTGAGGAGGTATCCAGAATATTAGCCTCTGTGACACATTTAAATTACATCTCTATTCTTAGTTCAAAAATTTAATTTATGATATAACTGATTCTTCCTTTTATTTTTAACTTAATTATATTTTTACCAAGATATAATTGACATAACATTTTTAGATGTACAACATAATGGTTTGAGATATATATATATATATATATATATATGTAAGATGTACTCTCTTAGCAACTTTCAAGTATACAATACAGTATTGTTAACTATTAGGTAAAAAGGTAAACTCGTAACACAATGTGACATTTACACCCTTAATTAGAAGTAAATTTCAAGGGATACCTGGGTGGCTCAGCAGTTGAGCATCTGCCTTCAGCTCAGGGCATGATCACAGGGTCCTGGGATTGAGTTCCACATCAGGCTTCCTGTGAGGAACCTGCTTCTCTCTCTGCCCATATCTCTGCCTCCCTCTCTATGTCTCTCATGAATAAATAAATAAAAGTCTTAAAAAAAAAAAAAAAAAAGTAAATTCCAAGCTGGGTGAAACAGAAGATGAACACATATGGCCTTGGGGTCCGGTGAGTGGAGGCAGTCTCTCCAGCGCTGTGGTTTGCAAGTACTAAAGGAGTATCTAACTATATCAGCTTTAGCACTGCGAGTCCCACAGCCCAAGAGGCCACAGTCCCAAGAACACCTGGACACATGGTTCACCCTCTAAAGGAGCCAAGCAATTTCCAGATATTAGCTTCCCTTACAAGCTGTAGGCAAGTTACATCAAAGCCCAAATTGTAGACTAACAAAGGAAAATAAATACAAG
The DNA here is from genome assembly GCF_003254725.2 of Canis lupus dingo. NCBI lineage: Eukaryota > Metazoa > Chordata > Mammalia > Carnivora > Canidae > Canis > Canis lupus. The sequence goes on from NC_064271.1 coordinate 19,208,348, forward strand.
GGATAAAATGAAATGTAACTGTGTTAGATATGCCTGATTGACATTCAATGTGGGTGTGATCCCAGGGTCCTGGGATGGAGTCCTGCATCAGACTCCCCACCGGGAACCTGCTTCTCCCTCTGCCCATGTCTCTGCCTCTTTCTCTGTGTCTCATGAGTAAATAAAATCTTAAAACACACACATTTCCCAGACTCCCTGTTGATCGGGTTCTGGATAAGAACTGAAGTATTCTTGTGAGTTTTGAAAGATGGAATAAGTCACAGGCCACATCTTTTTTGGCTGTGTTCTGCCAGCAAGCAAGTCATAGAGACATGTTATTTTTCTGCTTCAATATCTAGTTGTCAGACCCCAGCTTTTGGATGTTGAAAGGGAGCTGCAGCATTGGATCTCTGAATTGGGCCACAGTAGGGTCTCTCGAAGTCAATATACCAGGAAAGGCCTTTGATTAACACACCCACCCTGTCCCTCCCCCACATTGTGGAAGATACACCAGTTTCCCTGGCAGGACAGATTTATTGTGTTCTAAGAGTCACTCCTGGTCACCCAATGTGGAGTTCATTTGTCCATCACTTCCAGAGATTTTCAAAGCATCTATCTTTCTGTAGTGAACCCCTTTCTGCCAAAAACCCAGAGTGATTTCTCTGTCCTACACTGGGCCAAGATTAATATAGGAGATAGCTGGCTTTTAGTTTATGGCTCCCTCTGCTTTTAGTTTGGCTTTTAGTTTGGGGTCCCTCTGCCTAGCTCTCAACTTGCCTCTCTAAAGCAGAAGTCTATTGGGGCGCCTGGGTGGCACAGTCGATTAAGTGTACGACTTTTGGTTTTGGCTCAGGTCATGGGCTCAGGTGGTGAGCTCCGCATGGTGATCTCTGGATAATCAAAGTAAGCGCACATCAGGCTCCATGCTCAGTGAGGAGTCTGCTTGAGATTCTCTCTCCTTCTCCCTCTGCCCCTCCAGCTTATGCTCTTTTTCTCTCCCCCCTCCCCCGCCCCCAAATAAATAATCTTAAAGCAGAGGTCTCTTTAGGACCTATATTAGGGATGACCTTGGACTACTGGTAAACTTCTCAAAGTCTAGATCCAGAGAGCAACGTGAAGAAAAAGCTAGAATTCCTCTCTCCTTCTTCCTTTCTCGATTTCCATTCCCTAAGTACATTTTTTTCCCCTAGATGATTGGAAAGATCCATATTTCATGGTTGACATGAAGGAAGTGATCTTATTCCAGAGCGTAGAATAATTAACCCAAGAAAACATAAAACAACACACTCACTGCAATGACACACTGTCGAGGCTCCCCTCCAAAGCAGGTAGGATGGCAGCAGGTTCTTATTTCATTAAATTGACCTAAAAAACCAGGAGATCTGTTGTACAACATTCTACCTGTAGTCAATAATAATGTGTTGTGTGCTTAAAATTTTGTTGTGGATAAAAAAAAATTGTTGAGGGTAGAGGTATCACTGTAAAGTGTTCTTACCATAATAAAATTAAAGAAAAATAATGAAAGACCTGAAACACTGACAGTTATAAATCATCTGCAGTACAGTCCTGCTGGTAGCAAAAGGCAAGCTAGCTTCTGGAGCAGCATCCTTCCCCTCTCCCCCACCCCTCTTCAGAAGATCTGTGTCATCTGTAGCAAACGAACACTATTTCATCTTTGTGGTGAGTGCATGGGTGTCACTTACCCATATTTCATCACCAGAAGATGCCCTAATTCTAAGAGGCACCATTATTTTATGTGCCACTAATAAGGGAAAAAAATGCTTCCAATTAGACTATGACACATGCCTTAATGATGAAAGAGAGGAAAAAAGGGCTCTGTTGCCAAACTGCCTAAATTTAATTGTGGCTCTGCCATTTAGGGCAGTATGGCCTTGGACAATTTACCAAACCTCTCTGCCTCAGTTTTCGAGCTGGAGTTCATCGCAGTATATCACAGAGTTGCTGTAAGCAGTAAATGAGATAACATTGGCAAAATGCTTATTACAGGGCCAGGACCAAGGCTGGTGCTCATAAATGTTAGCCATTGCTACAGATCTGCATTGCTGGCTCTTGCATTCATCTTACATAGTTTTTGTCTCCGGTTGTCAGAGGGCAGGGGATCCAGAATCTTTTACTTCTTGCGGGCCATATACTTCTCTTTTTTTTTTTTTTTTAAGATTTTATTTATTTATTCATGAGAGACAGAGAGAGAGGCAGAGACAAAAGTAGAGGGAGAAGCAGGTTCCATGCAGGGAGCCTGATGTGGGACTCGATCCCGGGTCTCCAGGATCACACCCCAGGATGAAGGAGGCACTAAACTGCTGAGCCACCGGGGCTGCCCGGCCATATACTTCTCTAGGATTATTTCCTATCTGAGAAATTATGGTCGGGCTGATTAAACATTATATACCATTTTGGGTCCAGTATTTGGTTGTTTCTGTTTGTTTTGTTTCATTTTTCACCTTTCAACCATGGGAAATCCCTTCTGTATCGGTACCCCACCACTACTTAAATACTGATGAAAACTAAATAATAATTATGCCTTTAATTTGTCGTATTAGGACTGACTACATATTTTACACATATTATTTAATCTTCACTCCTCAGTATATATTATCAGTTTTGTTGATGGAAGAGAGCTGAGGCTCAAAGTGATCATCAACCTGCCCTAAATCATTTGGCATAGAAAGTGTGGAGATCCAAATCCAGATCAACCATGTTCCAAGACCTAGGCTCCTAGCAACCTAGCTGTATTTTCTCACAATTGTGCCTTATATAACTTTAAGGGAACCATCTATTGATTAAGATAAGCATGACTTTATAGTGAAATATTAAAGTGAGCTAAAGGATAAAACAGTCTAAACACAAACAATGCATGTCATCACTTTTGAATAAAAATATAAAACAAACTACCTATAGAGCCATGATCTCTGTAATGACTAGGATTCATGTTTTTATAAGGCTGCCCAACTGTCCAGTCACAAGCTGTGGTTTCATTCCCAAATCATGACTCCTCCCAACCTTCCCTGTATTCTTTTCCTTTGACTAAGGAGCATCACAAGCATCACAGAACAAGTTTACCATAAAGTCCATCCCTCAGATCGCTGCTGCCCCTCCACCTCCACTACATTCTCTTGTAAGGCTGAGAAATAACTGGACAGTTGGGTGGGGTGAATAAATCCAGCCTCCTTCTCTCATAGCCAGTCTTGCAAGAGAGATGAAATCAAAACTGGCTTCCTGAGATCCCGAATCACAAACACCCATAGTAGAATTCTTTTAATAAAAACACAGAAATGTGAGCCACACCTGGGTGGCTTAGTGGTTGAGCATCTGTCTTTGCTCAGGGTGTGATCCCAGGGTTCCAAGATCGAGTTCCGCATCGGGCTCCCTGTGAGGAGCTTGCTTCTCCTTCTGCCTGTGTCTCTGCCTCTCTCTCTCTGTCTCCAGTGAATAAATAAATAAAATCTTAAATACACACACACACACACACAGAAATGTAGGGAATTGTGTGGGATGATCAGGAGCTCAGAGCTCAAACATCCCTTCCTTAATGGAAAGATGCTCTGAAAGCTTTTCACAGAGTTCATTCAAATCCCCTGCTCCCTTCTCTAGCTTTTTTTATTGTGAATGACATTTTTATCTGACTGCAAAAAAATTCCAGAAGTCCAGGTTGAAGTGTTATATTGTTTTTAATTGTTACCAGTATTGGCTTTGACATGTGTGTGCAGGAGCTTGTTTTTAGCCAACTTTTAGGCTCCATTCTCTTTGGCTGTGATACAAGGACAATTGCTCCATTTGTCTTATTGTAGCTAATGAATACAAAATTACCCAATATAAGTATCATGCACCACTTAGGCCACCAGAAAAGTGATTTTCAAGGATTTAGTCTTCCATTTGGGGGGCTACAAAACCTGCCATCAAGGAATGAGATTTAAATGATAAATGAGGGCTCCTGGGTGGCTCAGTCTGCCTTCAGCTCAAGTCATGATCTCAGGGTCCAGGGATTGAGACCCACATTGGGCTCCCTGCTCAGCGGGAAGTCTGCTTCTCCCTCTCCCTCTACCCCTCACCCTGCTCATGCTCACTCTAACACTCTCTCCCCTGCTCTCTTCTCTCTTAAATAAATAAATAAAATCTTTAAAAAAATAAAAATAAATGACAAATGAATTGTCTTCTATCGCTTTGAGAAAATTAGAGCTGTTAGAGTCTTAGTTTGCCTAAACTGAGGAATGACCTGACAAATGCACATGTAGATAGTGGGAATATAACATCTAAACATGCTGATCCTTCTTCCTTCTTCCAGTTGGCTTTGTTTGTGAAATTTCATACCAGAGGCAAAATGTGATTTTTATCAAGCAGAAAAGAATTATTGTGAGAGTTACCTCATTTTGGACTCAGGATGGATTTTAAACTCCAGGGAGGAACTGAAACATGCTCTAAGGAGATAAAAAAGGAGATTTACAGGTAAACGAAAATATGCATTTTCTCTCCATACTAAGTTCATCCTTCTTTAGTCTTCCCTTAAAAAAATAAAGTAATAAAATAAATAAAAATTGTTTAAAAAACCTTCAGGAAGAAAAGTCTGAGGTCCTAGAAACTATTTTTACTAGTCTTTAAAAATGTCCTTTTGGGACACCTGGGTGACTCAGCGATTGAGCATCAGCCTTTGGCTCAGGGTGTGATCCTGGAGTCCAGGATCAAGTCCCACATCAGGCCCCTTGCTGGGAGCCTACTTCTCCCTCTGCCTATGTCTCTGCCTCTCTCTTTCTCTCTCTCTCTCATGAATAAATAAATAAAATCTTTAAAAATTGTCTTTTTATTAATATCTTTCACACACGTAACAAAGCAAAACAGAATAAGCAAAGTAATACACATGTGCATATTCTCCATGCAGAGTCCATCCATCATGCTTGTCCATCTGCCTCTGCCCCTACCTTACCCCATCATGTTCTTGCTCTCTAAAATAAAGAAATAAAAATCTTAAAAAAAAAAAATCCTGATTTCTGCTAAGTGCAAAGCCCAGGAAGGAAACACTGTATGCATGATAAAGGATCTGAGTTGAACCCTGAAGGGTAAACAGAATATGCACATGTGTGGGTGGGACCACAGACTTCTGCGACAGAGCAGCACACCAAAGAGGGAGATTTAAAAAGGAACACTTTTAGGAAGGACATCTCAGGAAGATGGCATTGTTGGGGAACTGAGATATGTGAAAGAGGAAGTAAGGAAGGAAAGCTGGTCACCTCCAGCTCAGACTTTTAGACTCTATTCCATACAAGGAAAGTCATTGAAGGTTTCTAAGCAAAGCAGTGACAAGACTAAGTAGAACTTTATGAAGATTAATTTCTCAGGAAGCAATGAGTGGGATTAGAGTAGGAAAGAGACTATAGGTAGAAAGACTATTCCCAAAAACAATTAGGATAGTACAGGCAAAACCATGACCTCTGATTCCTAGAAGTAAGGACTAGGAATTAGACCACTGTTGGTTTTATGACATGGAATTGATAACTTTAGAATGGAAGGATTTTAGGGATTGTGTAGACAAAAATTTATAAACCTATGGACACATTGGGCTTATGATAAAGTATATATATATTTATATTCGCTGCCAAAACTATTTTAAACTTGAGAGATTTTTTTTTTTTAACTTTTGGCCTTTTTTTTTTTTTTTTTAGATTTTATTTATTTATTCATGATAGACACAGAGAGAGAGAGAGGCAGAGACATAGGCAGAGGGAGAAGCAGGCTCCATGCAGGGAGCCCGACTTGGAACTCGATCCCAGGTCTCCAGGATCAGGCCCTGGGCTGAAGGCGGCGCTAAACCGCTGAGCCACCCGGGCTGCCCTAAACTTGAGAGATTTCTGATGAAAGACTCAAATCTCTGCATTCTTGATTTTTGGTATTTGCCACATTGGGTTCCAGGCCCTCAATCACCTGCCTGGCCTTATAAGCCTCTTAGTTTGAGATTTTGTTTTAGGCCAATTTTTGTCCTGCCAGTCCTACCCCAATCTTGAAGATGAGGGAAATGAAATGCAAGGAAGGTGATTTTCCTAAATTGTCACGGGCAGATGGTGGCAAAGTCAATGGGGAATGACATGGTATAGTGACAATTTGACTCTGTACAGCAGCTTGAAATATACGGTTTCTTCCTCATAGCTCTAAAAGGTAGACATCATTACACCCAAAACTAATATAACATTGTGTGTCAAGTATACATCAATTAAAAAAAAATGGTGGACCTCATTATCCCCATTTCATAGAGGAGGGGAAAAGTTGGGGGAGAAACTAGGTAACTTGACCAAAGCCACACCACTGGTCAGCAGTGAAGACGATGTTTAAACCCAGAGCCATCCTAGCCCTTTTATTACACAATAGTAATAGTAATAGCAGGGATATTGTTTAACCTATCCAAGTTCAGCTTTTTGGTCTCTAAACTGGCATGAATGTGTATCCAACAGCAGTAACGCACAGTAGGATTTACATTTCCAATGTACTGAGTGCTCACTTGTGATAGATGTTGTGTTAAGCACCACATTCCAGCATAAAATGGGTGCTGTTATCCACGTTTTAAAGATTTTTTTTTAAGATTTTATTTATTTATTCACGAGAGACACAGAGAGAGAGAGAGGCAGAGACACAGGCAGAGGGAGAAGCAGGCTCCCTGCAAGGAGCCGGATGTGGGACTCAACCCCAGGTCCCCAGGATCACACCCTGAGCCACAGGTGGCACTAAACCGCTGCGCCACCAGGGCTGCCCAGATTTTTTTTTTAATTAGAGACAGAGAGGGAGAGAGAGAGGCAGAAACACAGGCAGAGGGAGAAGCAGGCTCCATGCAGGGAGCCCGATGTGGGACTTGATCCCGGGTCTCCAGGATCATGCCCTGGACTGAAGGTGGCGCTAAACCGCTGAGCCACCCGGGCTGCCCCTGTTATCCACGTTTTGATGAGATTTAGAAAAAATGCAACACACCTGAGTAGTGAAGAACAGTCTAGATTTGCCCTCTGCTCCAGTCTCATTTGTGTGTCGCAACCATACCCTCCACTAACCTTCTGACAGGGCACAACATACTCAGTAGGTGCTTTTCTCCTCTGCTCTCCATAATTTAGATGTGTTTTTTTTTTTAATTTAGACATGTTTTAGAATCAAAACTGCTCCATAAGCCAACAAGTACACTACAGTTCTTAAATATCTATCTAAATGCTATTTTGGGCTGAATTGGGCTCCCTTCAAAATTTATTTGTCAAAGTCCTAACTCCCAGGACCTCAGAATGTGACTGTATTTGGTAATAGAATCTATAAGGAGGTAATTAGGTTGAAATGAGGTCTTTATGGTGGGCTCTAATGCAATATGACTGGTGTCCTTATAAGAAGAGGAAATTTGGACACAGACAAGTACTGCGGGAAAAACCATGGAGAACATGGATGGCCACCTACAAGCCAAGGAGAGACACCTCAGAAGAAATCAGCCCACTAACAGACAACCTTGATCTCTGACTTCCAGCCTCCAGAACTATGAGAAAATAAATTCCTGTTGTTTAAGTCACATAGTCTGTACTACTTTGTATGGCAGCCCTAGAAAATTAATACAGGTATTGATTTTTTTAAGTTGAACAGTTTACAATTATAATAGCTAATATTTTAAAGGTTATTCTTAAAGAAGTTTTAGGATTTTAAACATTTCTGACAATAAGGAAAAGTAGTTAAACACTTTTGTGATTCATTTCTTAGAATAAATTAGAAAAAAAACCTCACAGCACCTGTCAAACAGAGGATATGGTCTCATCAAGCATTTTTTTAATTAATTTATTTATTTATTTGAGAGAGAGAGAGAGAGAGAACACAGAGGGAGAGAGTAAGGGAGAAGCAGACTTCCCACTGAGCAGACAGTCCACATAAGGCTCAATCCCAGGACCCGGAGATCATGACCTGAGCCAAAGCCAGACACTGTTAAGTGTCAACCACCGTGCCAACCAGATGCCCCTAGCGTGCATTTTAATGTGTGAAAAATGTTACAATGATTGGTGGGGGGGAAAATACTGCCATTTAGGACATATTAAAAAATAAAAGCAATTTATATCAAAGTAATGTAATCCATAAGTAAATTTTAAAAGAAAGTCAAATGGATGTGGCCAATTGAAAAAGAAATGGCATATAGTATACCCATGTTTAAAATAGAAATGCTGGGCAGCCCGGGTGACTCAGCGGTTTAGCGCCGCCTTCGGCCCAGGGTGCGATCCTGAAGACTGAGGATCCAATTCCGTACCTGGCTCCCTGCATGGAGCCTGCTTCTCCCTCTGCCTGTGTCTCTGACTGTCTCCCTCTCTCTCTCTCTCCCATTAATAAATAAATAAAATCTTTTAAAATAAATAAATAAAATAAAATAGAAATGCTTATCACAAATCTTAGAATTTCCCTAGGACTTGAAAGTATATAAGAAAACATAGATCTGGAAAAAAGCAATAAACCTCTAATAATCAAGTGGTAATATTATCAATGTACCCAAGTTCTCCCCACTTCAGGCTTCTCAAACTGGAGCCATGTGTCCCCAAGAGCACTGAGCTGCCTGCCAGTAATAAAGCAAAATGATAAACATGTGCATCTCCCTAGAAACTCACCTTTATTAAACTTTGAAAGTAATATGAAAAAACAGAGATACATTATGGTGTAGAAAGAAGAACTCATATATTATTTAAATAAAAGAGAACCTTTTTAATAAATGTGATGCTTGCTTAAGGTTACTTAGGGCTACTGGCATCCTAGACTCCCTGGGGTATGTGGCCACCTCCCTTCAGCCAGGCCACTTTTGTTGAAAAGTTTAAGAAGTGCCTTTATCTGATGCCAGGTTTATCTTCAGGAGGTGTGCCTTTGATTTAGAGGGCTCCAGAAAACAACAAAAAAAAAAAAAAAAAAAAAAACCTTCAGTCATAGAGTTTGAAATTCTCTTAATTTTGTCTACACAGCTCTTGTTTCAAACAAAATGTGCCAGAGGAATTTTACTATTAAGCATTCACACTTTAAAATGAATTACATCATTCTTATATTTTCTCAATACCTGAAACTAACTAACTCTAAATTGGAGGTAGAGACGAAGACATCTAACAGTCAAGGTTCCCATGGAAAAAAGTTGCCAACTCTGTTGTCTGGCTTGATGGGACTATTTACCAAAATTTGGCAAAGTATGGGAAACCATGAGGGATACACAGTACCATTGAGGAAGTAACAGTGGGATACTACACTATTCCCACACCAGGCCTGAAGGAGTAGGGGACAGAGCATGGAGGTTCCTCAAAAAATTAAAATTGAAGTTACCATATGATCTAGAAATTCCACTACTGGGTATTTACCCAAAGAAAATGAAAACACTAATTCAAAGAGATATATGTACCCCTATGTTTATTGCAGTATTATTTACAATAGCCAAGATATAGAAGCATCCCAAGTATCCATCAACAGATGAATGGATAAAGATGAGGTATATATGTATGTATGTGTGTGTGTATACATATATACACATATCTGTTTTTTGTGACCAAATAATGTTCCAACATATATATACACACACATATATATGCACACACATAAAAAATAATGAAATTGTGCCATTTGCAACAACACAGATGTATCTAAAGGGTATAATGCTAAGTGAAAGAAGTCAGTAAGAGGGACACCTGGGGGGCTCAATTGGTAAAGCCTCTGACTCTTGATTTTGGCTCAGGTCATGATCTCAGGGCCATGAGATCAAGCCCCACATCGGGCTCTATGCTCAGGGCAGTCTGTTTGGGTTTCTTTCTCTCCCTCTCCCTTTGCCCCTCCTCCTGCTTGCACTCTCTAAATAAATAAATAAATAAATAAATAAATAAATAAATAAATAAATAAATTAGTAAGATCCTTAAAAAAGAAAGAGAGAGGGGCACCAGGGTGGCTCAGTGGTTGAGCATCTGCCTTTGGCTCAGGGCATGATCCCATGTCCTGGGATCAAGTCCTTCATCAGGCTCTCCACAGGGAGCTTGCTTCTCCTCTATGTCTCTGCCTCTCTCTGTGTGTCTCTCATGAATAAATAAATAAAATCTTGGGATCCCTGGGTGGCGCAGCGGTTTAGCGCCTGCCTTTGGCCCAGGGCGCGATCCTGGAGACCCGGGATCGAATCCCACGTCGGGCTCCAGGTGCATGGAGCCTGCTTCTCCCTCTGCCTGTGTCTCTGTCTCTCTCTCTCTCTCTCTCTGTGACTATCATAAATAAATAAAAATTTTAAATAAATAAATAAATAAATAGATAAATAAATAAATAAATAAATAAAATCTTTTAAAAAAAGAAAGAAGGAAGAAAGAAACCAAGAAAGAAGTCAGAGAAAGACAAAGGCACTCACATATGGAATTTAAGAAACAGAACAAAGAGAAAAAAGACTCTTAAATACAGAGGACAAGCTGGAGGTTGCTAGAGGGAAGGTGGCTTGGGTGATGAGTGGAACAGATAAAAGGAATTAAGAGTATACTTATCTGGGACGCCTGGGTGGCTCAGCGGTTTGGAGCCTGCCTTCGGCCCAGGGCATGATCCTGGGGTCCTGGGATCGAGTCCCACATCGGGCTCCCTGCATGGAGCCTGCTTCTCCCTCTGCCTGTGTCTCTGCCTCTCTCTCTCTCTCTCTCTCTGTGTGTGTGTGTGTCTGTCTCATGAATAAATAAATTAAAAATCTTAAAAAAAAAGAGTACACTTATCTAAAGAAGATATATATATAATACAATCTAAAGATATATATATATATATATACAATGGAATATTACTCAGCCATCAGAAGAAATGAATACCCACCATTCACTTCTACGTGAATGGAACTAGAGGGTATTATGCTGAGTAAAGTAAGTCAATCGGAGGACAATCAGCATATGGTTTCGCTCATACGTGGAATATAAGAAATAGTGAAAGGGATTATAAAGGAAAGGAGGGGAACTGAGTAGGAAAAATTAGAGAGAGAGATAAACCATTATAGGCTCCTAACTCTGGAAAACAAACAAAGGATTGTGGAAGGGAGATGGGTAGAGGGATGGGGTAAATGGGGGACAGGCAATGAGGAGAGCACTTGATGGGATGAGCACTGGGTGTTATACTATATATTAGAAAATTGAATTTAAATTAAAAAAAAAAAACTTTTTAAAGAAAGTTAGAGGGCAGCCCTGGTGGCTCAGCGGTTTAGCGCCGCCTTCGGTCCAGAGCGTGATCCTGGAGATGGAATCCCACGTCGGGCTCCCGGCATGGAGCCTGCTTCTCCCTCTGCCTGTGTCTCTGCCTCTCTCTCTCATGAGTGAATAAATAAAATCTTTTTAAAAAATAAAATAGGGGATCCCTGGGTGGCGCAGCGGTTTGGCGCCTGCCTTTGGCCCGGGGTGTGATCCTGGAGACCCAGGATCGAATCCCACGTCGGGCTCCCGGTGCATGGAGCCTGCTTCTCCCTCTGCCTGTGTCTCTGCCTCTCTCTCTCTCTCTCTGTGACTATCATAAATAAATAAATTTTTTAAAAAAAGAAAAAAAGAAAAAAGAAAATAAAGTTAGAAAAAAAGAGTACACTTATCATGATGAGTACTAAGGTATGGAATTGTTGAATCATTACATTTTCTATATACAATACAGATACACACACACATATATATATGAAACTATTAGTTATACTTCAATTTTTTAAAAAAGATATATATATATATATATTTAAACACACAACATACACACAGGGGGAATAAATATAAACCGGGGGAATAAATCCAGTCTCATGTCCTCCCTCTCCTGCCAGACTCTGATCTCCTGCTGGTTGAAATCCATTGGAAGTCAAGAGCCAGGGGGCTCACAGAGCAGAGGGAAAGGGAGAAGCAGACTTCCCGTTGAGCAGGGAGCCAGATGTGGGACTCGATCCGAGGACCCTGAGATCATGACCTGAACCAAAAACAGACATTAACCATCTGAGCCACTCAGGTGCCCCCGGGTTCTGTTTCAAAAACTTAAAGCTTTGGGATGCCTGGGTGGCTCAATCAGTTAAGCATCCAACTTGGTTTCGGCTCAGGTCATGATCTCAGGGATGTGAGGTCGTGCCCTGAATCGGGCTCTGTGCTCAGCAGGGAGTCTGCTTGAGATTCTCTCTCTCCCTCTTCTGCTCCTCCCTCACCCCTCTCTCTCTCTAAAAATAAAGAAAGAAATCTTTTTTAAAAACTTAAAGTTTTCATATTAAAGACAGATTTAGAAAATATGGATGGTAGGTTTCTGTGAAAAGTACAGAAGAATGCTACAGAGGCCAGAGGTGAATAAAATGGGAACTGACAGCATGAAGAGCAACAGTCCCCTGTGGTGAACAGTCTCCTGGCTGCCGTGATTGCTCCAAGCTCAGGCAGGAGAACAGTAGGGCAACCAGAATCCTGCCCTGGGCTTGTAGAAACCGAGGCTGAGGAGAAGACCACTTTCCTTTAGCATCACCAAGATGGAATGTTGAGAGTCTGGCACTGCCTGAAGCCATGTCCCATGCCACATGGAAAATCCCAACCTGCAATGGTAGAGAATGAGGCCACGCACAGTGCAGAGTGATGGAGAGAGAGAAAAAAATCCCAACTGAGGTAAATGCAGTCTGTCCTTCCCTATTTTGTGAGGCAACAAATTGCCCCCTTTACTAGACTGCTTTGAATTGGGTTCCTGCTACTTGGCACCCAAAAAAATCCTAATATATTTCCTATGTTAGGGTTGCATTGTGTGCCCCTCCCCCCCAAAAAAGATATACTGAAATCCTAGTACCCGCTATCTCTGAATATGATCTTATTCCAAATAAGGTATTTACAGAGGGAAAGGATCTAGAGTCTAGGGTCTTTACAGAGGTAATCAAGTTACAATGAGGTCATTAAGGTGGGCCACAACCCAGTAAGATTGGTGTCCTTATAGGAAGTGGAAATTTGGAGACGGATACATACAGAGAAAACACCTTGTGAGAAATGGGCTGCCACAAGCCAAGAACCACCAGAAACAAGGAGAGAGGCCTGAAGAGACTTCCCTCACAGCTCTCAGGAGGAACCCACATGGCCGACACCTGAATTCAGACTTCTAGACAATAATATATTTGTGCTGCTTAAGCCACTTAATTTAAGGTACTTTGTTCACAGCAGCCCTAGCAAAACTAATACTCTCCATAACTGGGATGTGGCAAAAGCTTTGTACATAGAAGTACACAAGATGATTTCCAAATTTTTAGCTCAGAGATGTGATCACTTCAGATATGCGTAATCAGCCCACAAGAACCAAAAGTTGAATCTCTTTCACTGCGAATGGCATCTGTAAGAGCTGTTGGTTCAGGCACTGCCTCATAGCTCTCCACAAGAGCCTACACCTATCCGGTCCGTCGGTCATGCAGCACTTACTGAAGGTTTGTTATTTATATTCATTATCTGAGAGACAGAGAGAAAGCGTGAGACAGAGAGAGCATGAGCAGTTGCGGGGGGGGCAGAGGGAGAAGCGGCTCCCCACTGGGCAGGGAGCCCGATGTGGGGCTCCATCCCAGGACCCCTGGGATCATGACCTGACCCAAAGGCAGACGCCCAACCAATTGAACTACTCAGGCACCCTACCAAATTTGTTTTTCTCTTTAAAAAAAAAAAAAAAAAAAAAAAAAAGATTTTATTTATTCATGCATGAGAGACACACAGAGAGAGAGAGGCAGAGACACAGGCAGAGGGAGAAGCAGGCTCCATGCAGGGAGCCTGACGTGGGACTCGATCCTGGGACTCCAGGATCACGCCCTGGGCCGAAGGCAGACGCTAAACCACTGAGCCACCCACGGATCCCCAAATTTGTTTTTTCAAATGAGTTTTCTTATTTTCAAGTTGCTGACCTGGGAAACTCCATACTTATTTCAATGATGCATTTATTACTCATTTGGAATTTGTATTAATCGGACAACCCAATCCACTGTTGCTAGTTTAAGTAGTAAAGATTTTATTAGAGAGTATTAGCCACCTTACAGAATCTCCAGGAGAGTCAAGGAAGCAGACCTGGGCATCATACAGCCAGAAACAATATCTGGAACAATATCTGGACGTCTGCAGGAATGTCCTGGCCAGAATTCCAGTGCTGTCACCTCAAATTACTTCACATCTCTGACTTTATGGATCAGAACTTTAAACCTCTGCCAGAATAGCCCCAGAAGAACCAAATGCCTCCACTTCTATCCCTTGCAAGGAGATCTCCCTGCCCTGCCTGGCCACTGCCCCCAATGGCTCTCACTTCCTTCCACAGGCCTTGTTCAATGTTCCTGTTTAGCAAAACCAACCACATGTGAGCCCCCAAATGCAAAAGTGCCCAGAAATGTATCTCATAGCTTCCTAGCCCTTTCCATGTGGGAGAGCATACAAGAAGAGTGAACCAACCCACTGTATCTGCCACAAAATTGCCTTCAGAACTAGTTTGTCAATCATAGGAGAGAACTATATATCATATATATAATCTTATTATATATAATCTTACAGTCACACACAGCTTTGATACACACACAAACACTTTAGTGGGTTTGATTGGATACTTTATTTTCATTATTGGCTCTCAAAATCTTTTTCATCTCCAAAGAATATAATCCAATGCCTGATAGGATATGTCCACCATTGTTGGTATTCGAAAGATCGTGCCATAAGAACTAAACTTCTTTCTAAAAGATTCCAAAAAGTTTGGGCAATAGTGGCAATATTGGAAAGCATGTTTAGCATCCCAAAGTTCCTACTTTGCAAGGGATGGCACTCATCAGGAGACATTCTTAAATTTTGCTTTTTAATCAACCCTAGTTAGTGATAAACATTCTTCATTGGAGTTACTCTTTGGCTTCCTCCAAGAATACCTGATGGCAAGCAACGCCCATCACCATTCGACTTCCTGCCAGGATTCTTACAGCTGTCAACCTTTTAAAAGAAGCCTCTGAAAAATAAATAAATAAATAAAAGAAGCCTCTGTTTAATTGGCTTTCCAAGCAACAGCTCTGCAAGGACTCAATACTTAGAAGCTCTCTCATAAAACAAGCATACTTCAAAAAGTCGTGTGGCTGGTTTCTCCTCTGGTTGAATCGGCCTATTTTTAAGATTCTAATGACCTAAAATCATGTTAATTTATATATTCCACTGTATATTCTTAGACAGTATTTAGTTTGTGCACTTTTGCTCTGCCAGTACAAAATTCTGGGCCAGATTCAAAACCTTACTCACCTGCATGACTCCTAATGATATCCCAGAGGATGTCTACAACCTGTGTTCACATGTTCATAGATTTTTATAAAATTTGCAAAGGTAGGATTTTTTCACTCTAATCCATAAAAACCCTGGTCTCTTTCTAATCTTCATCTGTTGGCATTGGCATTTGTGGGATCCAACTAAGGGGACATAGGACTGGGGAATAATTTATTTTGCAGTTTTCTGATTCACAGTTGCATCCATGCACACTTACATTGAGTCTAGTGCACCCAGAAGAAGAATGGCATCCAGAAATACACATAAAGCACATTGTACCCACTCACTCAAAATTAGGACCCAAAGGTTATACTGGCAGAGGTCAAACTGTGATATTATGCTCACCAGCTTACAGGGAGTGGGCAAGAAATAAGGTGTGAAATATTCTATATTTGTTGGGGTTCTCCAGAAAAAAAATACAAGAGATTAGCTAGATAGTATGGAGATACACAGAGAAAGAGAGATTTATCATAGGAATTGGCCCATGCAACTATGTGGAACTGAGTTCCACAATCATCAAGCTAGAGACCCAAGAGAGCCAATGTGGATAAGTTCCAGTCTGAAAGCCAGCAGGCTCAATGCCCAAGAAGAAACCATTTTTTCAACTCTCAGTCCAAAGGCCAAAAATAAATAAAAAATTAAAAATACCCATGTCTCCGCTCAAACAGTCCAATGGAAAGACTGTCCTCAGGTCTTCAATGGATTGGATACGGCCCACTCGCATTGAAGAAAGCAACCTGTATTACTCAGTCTACTAAGACAAATCTTAATCTCATCCAGAAACACCCTCACAAATACACTCAGAATAATGTTTGGCCAAATGTCTAGATGCCCAACAGCCCAGTCAAGTTGCCACATAAAATTAAACATCAGGGGCAGCCCAGGTGGCTCAGCGGTTTAGCACCGCCTTCAGCACAGGGCCTGATCCTGGAGACCTGGGATCAAGTCCCATGTCGGGCTACCTGCATGGAGCCTGCTTCTCCCTCTGCTTGTGTCTCTGCCTCTCTCTCTCTCTCTCTCTCTCTCTGTGTGTGTCTCATGAATAAATAAACCAAATCTTTAAAAAAAAAATTAAACATCACATTTACCATGCCAGAAAATCCTGCCAAATCCTATAGCTCACATATGATGGACTCTTAGTAGAGATTTTCCCAAATTTGACAACAATCCTAAAACTTATATAACATTACTCATAATGAATTTCAAAACTGAAGCAAACTTTTCTCAGTTATCTGTAAGCAAAAAAGCTATCAAAGATGTATGTCTGGTAGTTAATAAAAATATTATCTTATTTTTCTGGATTAATTTTTATGTCTGTGATATTTGTCAGCTTTTTAAAAACCCTATAATTTGGGACGCCTGGGTGGCTCAGCAGTTAAGCATCTACCTTCAGCTCAGGGTGTGATCCTGGAGTCCTGGGGTCGAATCACACGTCGGACTTCCTGCATGGAGCCCGCTTCTCCCTCTGCCTGTGTCTCTGCCTCTCTGTCTCTCTCTCTCTATGTCTCTCATGAATAAATAAATAAAATTTTTTTTTTAAAGTTGGTATTTTTTAAATGGTGGTAAAAGGTTCTTTTATGGTACATAACAGCAATTTTAAATATTTTAATATACATTGAATTTTGATAATTAATTTCATAGTTCTCACTTGATAATCTGTCTTTGAATATTATGTATGTCTTACCTCCACATTGAGACTGCAAACCTTCCACTTTGCATCTACCTAAGTATTAAGCACCTGAAATAAACGATCTATAAATATATTTCTTGGATTGAACACATAAAAGCCTAAATTTTTAAAAATTTATTTTTATATTTTGTAATTCTCTCTGAAGGCAACTTAAGACATTTCTACAAGGTGAATAGTAGCTTACAATTAATGGAGACATCACCACCATCTTAGACCATTTGGAGTGCTATAATTGAATCCCAGAGACCTGGAGGCTTATAAACAACAGAAATGAATTTCTCACTAGAAGCTAAACAGTCCAAGATCAAGGCACCAACAAATATAGTGTCTGGGGAGAGCTCAGTTTCTGGTTCATAGGAAGCTATCTTTTCACTGTATCCTCACATGGTGGAAGGAGCAACAGAGCTCTCTGGGGTCTCTTTGATAAGGGCACTAATCTCATTCATGTGGGCTCCACCTCCATTAATAACCTCCCCAAAGCTCCCAACATCATCACATGGGGCATCAGGTTTCAACATATGAAATTGGGGGGTTGGGAGATACATATTCATTCTATAGCATCACTAAACCAGTCACCTGAGAGTGATGATTGATTTTACTCTTCCTTAACCCCTACCCTCACCCAAACAAAACCTCCACATTACACTGCAATTCTCACTATCTCTTACTTGTCACTCAATTTCCTTTCCTCCTACTGCTGCCTCAGGCTACATTCTCATAATGTCTCCCGTGCCATTGCAGTGACTACCTAAACCTTCCCTTCTCCTGCTGCACCCTCCAATCTTTTTCCATATTGCTAGATACTTTTTTCTAAAATAAAAGCCCCTTCTTGGGACACTTGGCTGGCTCAGTTAGTGGAGCATGCAACTCTTGATCTCCAGGTTGTTAGTTCAAGCCCCACGGTGAGTGTAGAGATTACTTAAAAATCCTGGAGACTCAGGATCGAGTCCCACATCAGGCTCCCTGCAGGAAGCCTGCTTCTCTCTCTGCCTATGTCTCTGCCTCTCTCTGTCTCTCTCATGAATAAATAGATAAAATATTTTTCAAAATAAATTTTTAAAAATTAAGTAGCATTGCTTAAATGAAGGGTCAGTACTATCCACAGATAAATAAAATGTCCAGATCCAGGAAGCCTGAGAAGTGACAAAAATGCTTTCTGCTCACAATATCCTTGTAATCAACCTGCTTAAGTTCCCAAAGTTCCTACTTATATTGTCACCAATATCCCTGGGAGATAAGACTATATTTTTTTTTTAAGATTTTATTTATTTATTCATGATAGACACAGAGAGAAAGGGGCAGAGACACAGGCAGGAGAAGATGCTCCTTATTAGGAGCCCAATGTGGGACTTGATCCCAGGACCCGGGATCAGGACCTGAGCCAAAGGCAGATGCTCAACCTCTGAGCCACCCAGGCGCCCCGAGATAAGACTATATAGTCAGAGCTACCACATCTCAACTTTATTCAATTTTTAGTGGCTGCCTTGATCTCTGGGTTAGAACAATTCTAAGGCTAAGTGTAGACTTAGAAGGGAAATTGTGCCCATTTTGATGGACAACAGCCACTGTGACATCTTAATATAAGCCATGACACATGACTCTTACACCTGAGCAGAGAAGAAGCTGAGGAGGAAAAGAAGAAGGGGGATGGCCCTGAATTAATTTCTCAGATTAATATCAAAAATTTCCCAAATCAGGAAGTGCCTGGCTGGTTCAGACAGTGGAGCACACAGCTCTTGATCTCAGGGTCATTAGTTCAAGCCCCATGCTGGGTCTGGAGCCTACTTAAAAACAAAACAAAACAGAAAACCAACAAACAAACAAAACTTCCCAAGTCAGGACAGACTCAGCTAAGCAGAGCAGTGAGTAGGAAACAATGTCTGCTAGAACCGGGATGGTTCTTCTTAATTAGTAGCCGAATGAAGCTGATTGATAAGGAAGTCATCGAGACCCAGGAGAGCCAGTGAAATCAGTATACATAACCTGACACTACTTGAATCTAAGTTAGCAAATAAGAGTTAAACTAGTTGGGAGGGCAGCCCTGGTGACTCAGTGGTTTAGCACCACCTTCAGCCCAGGGCCTGATCCTGGAGACCCGGGATGGAGTCCCACATCGGGCTCCCTACATAGAGCCTGCTTCTCCCTCTGCCTGTGTCTCTGCCTCTCTCTCTCTCTCTCAGGAATAAACAAATAAATTATAAAAAATAAAATAAAATAAACTAGTTGGGAGAAGCAAGATAAGAGAAAGAGGCCAGGGACTAGGTGGATGGAGGAAGGACTGGCCACTAAACACCAAAGGTGTAGAGACCACAGCTGCCCTTGAGGAACTGGCATACACGGAGGCTACCTGCCAACATGATGAGGAATTGTCTTGGCCCTTGGAAAGAGTAAGGCCCTGAAGAAATGAGGGTCAATGACAGGAAAGACTCCAATTTGAGAAAGGAAAGACTAAGTGCACGGAATAGACCCAGAAGAGATCTGAAAGGGATACCACAGTCTACAGTGTAGACAACCAAGAGACAGCACGAGGTCCTGGGTGAGACGAAGGCAAGCTCTACCTAAACCGGGGAGGCACACAGGCTGAGAGACAAATGCAGGCAGGCAGATTTGACTGTCACAGAGAGTCTCTGAATCTATGGCAAGAGATCCCATTGTCCAAGCTCCTGCAGAATAACAAGGAGACTAAGGAGTCCCTCAGATTTTTAACCATTAGAAGATATTGATCGAGGTGACATTAATAAAGCAGATGCTATATAGCAGCCAGAAGGATAAAATGGAAGTTAGTTAATTTACAAGTCCTAAAAGACCAGGGAAGAAAGGAGAAGGCTTTTGAGAAAAAGGAAAGAAAAAATCACCATTTTTTTTTAAACATAGCAGGAGGAGGGAATCATGAAAACATGGGAAAATATCCTTTGAATTTGGCAGTTAGGAGTGAGGGCAGGGGAAATGAAAGACATTACACTCAACTCCATTCATTGTACCCGTTCTCGTGAGCTGTGTTCATAGTAGAGCTGATGAAGGAAAAGGCTGAAGCTCGTGGCTAAAGTGGATCCCCAGGGATTATCAGTTAACATTCATTAGCATGAACAGTGTGAGCTGGTTACACTGCACAATAAGCAGTGGAGTCATGCACAGTCTCAAAATCATTTTTTCTGTGGTAGGAGGACTGGCCCGGCAGCTGTAAGGATCAGTTTTTGAATCACGTGAGGAGAAAATGTCACGATCCCATAGTAATGATAGAGCAACAAAGGAAAATGATCTCTCTCGGCTGTTTTTAAAGGGCTAACGGTGCCCTTTGGCTCTGTCTAGTTCCAGAAATTATACACTCATGATAACTACTAAGCAGCCCCAAACAAAGGAGCCCTATTTTCCATTCTTCATCTACTCTTACTCCAATCTGCAGAAGCAAAAATAGAATGCTGTTATAATACTGGTCATAACAGGGAACAGAATGCCTCAAGCAAGAACATCTATGGAAGAAATATATTATATTTAGATTACAAAAATCACACTTAGTGGTTTACACAGCACAGACAGAAATAAAGCCATTTTTTAAAACAAAGGCAAGTGGAACTAACCATTTTTAAAACAAAGCTTTTAATGATACAAATGAATAAATGTTCATTAAGAGAGAAATATCTCACATGCTTCAGTCCTCACTTTAATTAAGAACATTGTCAGCAAGTTAAAAGAAAAATTTTTACTAACTTTTCAGAATAGTGATTATGATTACCAGATTATCATAATAATCTCCCAATTAACACTTTAAACAGTAAAAAGCAAAATTGTGAAAAGATTTTATGAACTCTTAGGTCCCTATGTAAAACGGTTCCTAGACATTTAGACATATGGATAAATGGTAACAATTGCAAAATCCAACACACACTGTTATGCTCTCTATCAACTTTAGTACCTTCAACTGTAGGAATAAGTCAAGATTTCAAGTGAAAGCTTAAATTTAAAGTTTTCATATTGGTCAGGGTGCCTGGCTGACTCAGCCAGTAGAGCATGCAACTCTTGATCTCAGGGTTGTGAGTTCAAGCCCTATGTTGGGCAGGGAGCATACTGAAAGAGAGAGAGAAAGTTTTCATATTGGTCAACTAATACTTGACAAGGGAGCCAAGAATACACAATGGGTAAAAGACACTGTCTAAATGGTGACAGGAAAACTGGATATTCACATGCAAAAGAATGAAACTGAATCTCTATCATACACCATTCACAAAAATTAACTTAAAATGGATTACAGATTTAAATGTAAGTCCTGAAGCCATAAAATTCCTAGAGAAAAAAAGAAAAATAAGAAAGAGCTCTTTGACATTGATTGATCTTGGCAATGATATTTTGGTATGACAAAATAAAAGCATAAGCAACAAAAGCAAAAATAAACAAGTGGGACAACCACAAATGGAAAAAAATTCTGCACAACAAAAGAAACAATCATCAAAATGAAAAGGTAACCTATGAAATGGGAGAAATTGTTTGGAAGCTACATATCTGGTAAGGGGATAATATCCAAAATATACAAGGAACTCATACAACTCAAATTTGATTTCAAAAATGGGCAGAAAACTTGAATAAACATTTTTGCAAAGGAGACATACAAATGGCCAACAGGTACATGAAATATTATTAATCATTAGAAAATGCAGATTAAAAAAAGTGAGACATCACCTTATATCTTTTTTTTTTTAAGATTTTATTTATTCATGAGGGACACAGAGAGAGAGGCAGAGACATAGGCAGAGGGAGAAGCAGGCTTCCTATGGGAAGCCCTGTGTGGGACTTGATCCCAGGACTCTGGGATCACAACCTGAGCCCAAGGCAGATGCTCAACCACTAAGCCACCCAGGTGCCCCCTTTATACCTTTTTAAATGGCTATTCTTAAAGACAAGAGATGTGGTGATGGATGTTAGCCAGACTTATTGTGATGATCACTTCACAATATATACATATATCCAATCATTACATTGTACACCTGAAAATAATACAATGTTATACATCAATTATATCTCAATTAAAAATTAAAATTTAAAAGATAATTGATGAAAAGTGCTAGCAGGAATGTGAAGAAAACAAAACCTTTGTGCACTGTTGTTGGGAGTGTAAATTGGTATAGCCACTATAGAAAACAGAGAGGAGGGGGATCCCTGGGTAGCTCAGTGGTTTGGCCCTGTCTTCAGCCGAGGGCGTGATCCAGGAGTCCCGGGATTGAGTCCCGCATCGAACCTGCTTCTCCCTCTGCCTGTGTCTCTTCCTCTCTCTGTGTGTGTCTCTCATGAATAAATAAATATTTTTTTAAAAATAAAGAAAACAGGAGGTTCTTCAAAAAATTAAAAATAGAACTACAACATGATCCATCAATCCTGCTTCTGGGTCTATTTCAAAGGAAATGAAATCACTATCTGGAATAGATATCTGCACTCCCATGTTGATTGCAGCATTATTTACATTAGCCAAGACACAGAAACAACCAGTTTATTGACAGATGAATGAATAAAAAATATATATATATATTTGGTATATGTACATATTTGGTATATGTACATATTTGGTATATGTACATATACCAAAATGTAAATGGAATATTGTTCAGCCATACAAATGAAGGAAATCCTGTCATTTGCAACAACATGAATGGACCTTGATGGTATTATGCTAAGTGAAATAAGTCAAATAAGTACCATATGGTCTCACTTGTATGTGGAATCTATAAAACTTAGAGTAGATTGGTGGTTTCCAGGGGCAGGAAAATGAGGAAAATGGGTGAAAGTGGTCAAAAGGTATAAATTTCCAATTATAAAAGTTCTTGGGATCTAAGGTACAGTATATATAGTTAATAATATAGTACTGTATGCTTCTAAGTTGCGGAGAGTAGATCTTTAAAATTCTCATCACATACAAACACACACATAGCTATGTAAGGTGATGGATGTGTTAACAAATCTTATTATGGTAACATATGCATATCTCAAATCACATTGTACATCCTAAATGTACACAATGTTATATGTGAATTATATCTCAAGGAAGCTGGAAAACATCTTTTGTGAATTAAAGCTTCACAAAGACCTTAGACAACTTCTTTGGAGTTCTAGAGAACTTAACATAACTGTTATCTAAAACTACTATCACAGACATAACTGGCCAGAGTCCAATGAGCTAATACATGCAAAAACGTTTGTGAACAACAACCTGATGTATGTATGGAAGGCCCCAGTCTTGGTTGGTTGGTCGGTCGGTTGGTTGGTTGGTCAATATATATTTTATTCAAAAAGTTTTTTCCAAAAGAAATTTTTAAAAATAAAAATAAAAGTTTTTTCCAACTTTATTGAGTTATAATTAAATAAAAATTGTATAGAAAGTGTACAACATGATGGCTTGATATAAGGCCCCACTTTACTAATGTCATAGCTTTAAAGTTCTTCTGGAATATAGGAATTAAAGAACAAATAGAGATCCCAGGAAAAGAGGTGCAACCTATATTGTTACCTTTAAGCAACTTCCAGACATATATACAATATACTATATTATACATTATTCTCCTATTTAACAAAGAGGAAAAATAGGGCAGTGAGAAAAGCACTCAAACTAAGATGTGTCTAGACTCATTATATAACTGGTTTTCTAAAAATAAAAGGTAAAAATAAGCTCAGTGTATTTTCTACAGATTATTTAGATGCTCAAGATGTTTATGTTGTAGCAAAAAGCGCTTTAGGCTTTAAAAAAAAACACACATACAAAATTTTGCTTTTTATTTATTTAGAATTGTGAATCTAGTCACTTTGCATCTGTCAAAGAAAAAATATTTTAAGCGAGATTGGGGTTATGGGAGAACACCAAACCTCCTCCACCCCCAACAGAAAAATTCTATTAGACACTTTTAAACATTGAGTAAATTATCTTCATGCTGCTAACTATAAATGTCATGTTGAGTATAAAAGGCCATGACTCAGAGAGGAGAGGAGGAGAAGGAAACAGGAAGAGAAAGAGAGGGAGAGGGAGAGAGAGAGAGAGAGATCACCATGTGCTTGTCTGAAGGACCAGCCATGTTGAAATGAGAGGGCAGGAGAGGGCGGACAGTTTTCCTAGCACTGGCACTGTGGGTGGTGACTGGGGACAGGCACAGAAGCCAAGGAATTAACCAGTCTTAAGACTCCAAATGGAACTTGAGTGTACAGTTGTTGTTGGCCTCAGAACTGACTCAGTCTTCCAGGTGCAAGGGAGGATTTGATTCTCGCCTGCAAACAACTTCCAGTGACCTTGGCAGGTCCGGAAGTGAATCAGAACTCCAGATGCCCAGCGCACTGATTCCTTTTAAAGAAAATACCATATGCCAACAAACTAATTGGTTAGAATGTGACCCATCCAAGCAGTTTATCCTCTAATTTTAAGTGACAAAAGCAGAATACAAAAGATGTGACCAGTAATTAGACTTGATTAGATTTGAACAAATATATTCATGAATATCATGAATATCATGAATATGAACACATCCCGGAGGATATTTTGCAAAATGAAAAGTTATGTTGAAGCCACAGAAAAACAAGACTTTTTTTTCTTTGGCTTTGTTGTCATTTTATTTTTGCCATTTCAGAAATGATTACAAGAAAAAGTCAAAAGACAAATGGTAACTTAAGAGAAAATATTTACAACTCCTATCCCAAAAAACTCTAATAAATAGAAAACTTAAAATTTCAGAAAAAGACCAAAATCCCTACAGAAAAAAAGTTCAATAAACAGTTCTCAGAGGAAAAGCCATTTGCTTGTTAACATGTGAGAAGATGCTTATAATAAGAGAAATGTAAATTAAAACTGTATTGAAATAGAAGTTCTCACATATAAAATTGGCCAAAAGCCAAAAGCTTGACAATTCATTTACCTGATGCTATGAGGAAACTGGTAACTGTCAAGCAGGCCGGTGGGAGTAAATTACAGATGCATTTACGGTTAGATCCAGCAATCTCACTTCTAGGAACTTACCCCGAAGATAAATAAATACTGAACAATATACTCGCAAGGTGAGTCATTGCAGAATTGTTTGTAAAAGCAAAACATTGGAAACAGCCCAAATATTCACCAATAAGGAACTGGTTGAATAAACCCACACAATGAAGTATACATAGTCTTGGAAATGAGTAAGATTTCTTTCTTTGTTGTTTTAAAGATTTATTTATTTATTTATTTATTCATTCATTCATTCATTCATGAGAGACAGAGAGAGAGGCAGAGACACAGGCAGAAGGAGAAGCAGGCTCCACGCAGGGAGCCCGACGCGGGACTCGATTCCAGGACTCCAGGATCATGCCCCAGGCCGAAGGCAGGCGCTAAACCGCTGAGCCACCCAGGTGTCCCATGAATAAGATTTCTATGTACTGATAAGGAGTAGTTTGAGTAGTTTCCAACATATGGTAAGTGGGGAAAAAAATGCATAACAGTATATATAAAATGCTACATTTTTTATAAGAAAGGAAATCGAATAAATGGGATCCCTGGGTGGCGCAGCGGTTTGGCGCCTGCCTTTGGCCCAGGGCGCGATCCTGGAGATCCGGGATCAAATCCCACGTCAGGCTCCCGGTGCATGGAGCCTGCTTCTCCCTCTACCTGTGTCTCTGCCTCTCTCTCTCTCACTGTGTGCCTATCATGAATAAATAAAAATTAAAAAAAAAAAATACCTATACAAGTACATATACATATATGTGTGTTTGTTTATTTTGCTTATTTTTCCAGAAACTTTGGAAAGATAAACTAGTAATAAATACCAAGAGAGTGAGCACAGGGAGGCAGAGTGGGGAACAGGAAGAGAAATGCTACAGATAGAAGGAAGACTTTCAAAAAAAAAAAAAAAAAAAAAGAAGGAAGACTTTCCTAAACATGTCTTTTTATATAGTTTTGATTTTTGACCTATATAAATGTTTCAAATGTTCAAAAATAAATTAAATTAAATCAAAAAGGAAAAGCAACCCTAAAATTGAGAAGAAAAAAATTGATATAACTATATCAAATGAGTACCATACTGACATAAAGCAGAAATTTATTTCAAACGACCTCTTTTTTTTTAGGTTAAAATAAATTTTTATTATAAGTTTTTATTAATCAAGTGACCTTTTAAACACACATTTAAACTGTACATTTCTTAAAGGGATATAGTCTGGGGACTAAAAGAACCACCAAAAAAAATCCTCAAAATTCACTTAGTGTTTTTATTGATGTAATGATGTAGTAATACAAATATTGTAATTATGAAGCCTTTTCATGTATCTACCAGGATAAAGCAAATAAATATGCTAATTTTATTTGAAAATTCCAGTGAAAGAGAAAAATATAAAATCGATCAGTTAAGAAAACTTCATAATGCTACATTTTTTACAATAGATTTTTTGCAATATAATTCACATTCCATAAATTAACCTTTTTAAAGTGTAAAGTTCAGGGGCACCTGGGTGGCTGGGTGGGTTAAGCATCTGCCTTCAGTTCAGGTCATGATCTCGGAGTCCTGGGATGGAGCCCCATTCAGGCTCCCTGCTCAGCGGGATGTCTGCTTCTCCGTCTCCCTTTGCCCTCCGACCACCCCCCCTTGTGCATGCACTCTCTCTCTCTCTCTCAAATAAATAATGAAATCTTTTAAAATAAATGAAGTGTAAAATTCAGTAGCTTTTAGTATATTCACCACTATCTAATTTCAGAACATTTTCAGCACCCCAAAAGGAAACCCCATATCCATGAGTAGTCACTATCATTTGCTCTCACCTGAAACCCCTGCAACCACTCATATACTTTCTGTATCCAGAGATTTGTCTACTCTGGACATGTCACAGAAACAGAATTTTATAACATACAGTCCTTTATAACTGGTTACTTTGACTCAGCAAAATGTACCAAAATCTGCATTACTTCCCTGTGGCTGCTATTATAAACAACCACAAGTTAAAACAACAGAAATTTCTTATCTTACATTTCTCAGGGCCAGAAGTCCAAAAGCAAGATATCAGTAGGGACATGCTCCCTCCAAAGGGTCAAGGGAACTATTCGTTCCTTCTCTTTTCCAGCTTCTGGCAGCTCCAGGCATTCCTTGGCTGGTGGCCACATCACTCCAATCTCTGCCACTATGGTCACATCGCCTGCCTTTTCTCTGTCCTCTTTGTGTCTCTTATTAGAACACTTGTCATTGGATGGGAGTCCACTTAGATAATCCAGGATGATCTCATTTCAAGATCCTAACTTGGGCAGCCCGGGTGGCTCAGCGGTTTAGCACCGCCTTCAGCCCAGGGCCTGATCCTGGAGACCCTGGATTGAGTCTCAGGATGGGCTCCTGCATTGGAGCCTGCTTCTCCCTCTGCCTGTGTCTCTGCCTCTCTCTCTCTCTTTCTCTGTGTCTCTCATGAATAAATAAATAAAATCTTTAAAAATAAATAAATAAATAAACTACTGACTCTTTTTCTTAATATATTTCCTACCTCTGTTTATAATTAGAACCTAT
Source organism: Canis lupus dingo (assembly GCF_003254725.2). NCBI lineage: Eukaryota > Metazoa > Chordata > Mammalia > Carnivora > Canidae > Canis > Canis lupus. The sequence continues at coordinate 19,235,731 of NC_064271.1, forward strand.
AGGCAGTGAATCCTAAGTAGCAATAAATCCACCCATCACATAGATCATAATTTCCAAAAACTTTCCCCCACTAAAAGAAACCAAGACTCCTTGAGAAAATTAGTGCTTCCAAGTCTGAATCAGGAATAATGAAAATGAGCATATAGTACCAGAAGCTATTAAAGACTAATGGAGTAGGATTTGGGGACCTGCCTCCAAAGGATCAGGAACTGGGAAGAATTTCCACTGGCCAAATTTGGGATAATATGAGCATTTAAAAGAATGATAATTATAGACTATTGTAAATATTGGATAAACAGAATCCAGGAGTCTATAGCGATATAAAAAGCAGAGGAGTAAAGAAAAAGAAGAAAATTCACTCATCTTTACTGGAAGTAATGATTAAACAAACTCCCCTCTCTAAAAAATTGGCAATTAAACAGGAAAAAAATAAATATTGATCACTACCTTTTAAGGAGAAACAACACTTCATCCTCATTTCATGAGGGAAAGCTTGCTTTTATGGAAGAACGCCAGATAATAAATGGAGGAGGAGAGATACAATTGAAAATTCACTATTTTCCAAACCCTAACAATGACATTGATTCAGGCAAGAATCATCAATGCATGCTAAAACAAAACAAAAACAAACAAACAAACAAATCCCACTAGGTGAAGATGCTTGTGCAACAGGATACTCACAAAGTAGAAAATTATCAACCAAACATATTCCTTGCTAATGGTAAAGGTGAAAGTACTGGTGATGGTTATCTTAATCAAATGCTATGGGCTGAATGTTTGTGTCCCCTCAAAATTCATATTCTGAAGTCCTAACTCCCAGTGAGATTGTTAGGAGATGGGGTCCTTAAGGAATTAATTTTTTTTTTTAGGATTTTATTTATTCAGGGCAGCCTGGGTGTCTCAGCGGTTTAGCACCGCCTTCAGCCCAGGGCCTGATCCTGGAGACCCGGGATCGAGTCCCACGTTGGGCTCCCTGCATGGAGCCTGCTTCTCCCTCTGCCAGAAGGCGGCTCCTTCTCGCCCTCTGTCAGGTGAGAAGCCTGACTCGGGACTCAATCCCAGGACACCGCCACTGAGGTGGCTCAGTCAGTTAATCTTTAAAAAAAAAAAAAAAAAGATTTTATTTATTGATTTTATTTATCTCATGAGAGGGGCAGAGACATAGGCAGAGGGAGAAGCAGGTTCCCTGCGAGAAGCCTGACTCGGGACTCAATCCCAGGATCCCTGGATCATGACCTGAGCCAAAGGCAGATGCTCAACCACTGAGCGGTGCACCCAGGTCCCCCCCCCCCCCCGCTTTAGGAATTAATGTAATTTTAATTTATTTTTTTAGATTTTATTTAAATTCCATTTGCCAACACATAGTATAACACCTGGTGCTCATCTCATCTTGAACCCTCCTTAATGCCCATCACCCAGTTACCCCATCCCCCCACCCATCTCTCCTTCTACAACCCTTTGTTTGTTTCCCAGAATTAGAGGTCTCTCATGGTTTGTCTTCCTCTCTAATTTTTCACTACTCAGTTTCCCTCCTTTGCCTTATGGTCCCTTTCACTATTTCATATTAGATATTTAATGATACATTTGACAAAAGATTTATCTGTACAGTGACAAAAACAAAACACTACAGAGAGAAATTAAAGAAGATCTAGGAGTACCTAGTTGGCTCAGTCACTAGAGCATACAACACTTGATCTTGGGGTGGTGGGGCTTAAATTCACATTGGAGGTAGAGTTTACTTTAAAAAAAAAAGATCTAAAATAATTGGAGAGATATAGCATAGAGCCAAAGACGTTGACTCTCCCCAAACTGATCTATAGTTTCAACATAATTGCAATCAAAATCCTAGTAGGATTTTGTGTAGAAACTGACAAACTGGGATGCCTGGGTGGCCTAGCAGTTGGGTACCTGCCTTCCACCCAGGGCGTGATCCTGAAGTCCTAGGATCGAGTCCCACATCGGGCTCCCTGCGTGGAGCCTGCTTCTCTCTCTGCCTGTGTCTCTGCCTCTGTGACTCTCATGAATAAATAAATAAAATCCAAAAAAAAAAAAAGGAAACTGACAAATTGATACTACATCACATAGATATGCAAAGAACATAGAATATCCACATAACTGAAAAAAACATATACTACATACATACTGTACCTGATTTCAAGACTAATCAAGACAGTGTGGTACTGGCATAACAAAGAGATCAATGAGACAAAATAGAGGGTCCAATAATAGACTTATATTTATATGAAAAACTGATTTTCAACAAAGATGCACAAGTAATTCAGTGGAGAAAAGATAGTCTTTAATTTGGGGACACCTGGATGGTTGAGCATCTGCCTTTGAGCCCTCGGTTGAGCATCTGCCTTTGGCCCAGGGAGTGATCCCAGGATGCTGGATCGAGTCCCACATTGGGCTCCTTGTGAGGAGCCTGCTTCTCCCTCTGCCTGTGTCTCTGCCTATCTGTGTGTCTCTCATGAATAAATAAATAAAATATATTTTTTTAAAAAGATAGTCCTTAATTTTACTGAAATATCTTAAAAATTTAAAGAACACTTAAAAATAAAAAAAGCTTAGGTACACCTGGGTGGCTCAGTCAGTTAAGCAGCCAACTCTTGGTTATGGCTCAGGTCATGATCTCAAGGTCCATGGGGCTCCTTGCTCATTGGGGAGTGTGCTGGAGATTCTCCTCTCCCTCTGCACCTCCTCCCAACAGTTCTCTTTCTTTCTCTCTCTAAAGTCAATAAATCTTTAAAAAAATAAAATAAAATTTGGGGCAGCCCAGGTGGCTCAGCAGTTTAGCGCCACCTTCAGCCCGGAATGTAATCCTGGAGACCCGGAATCGAATCACACATCAGGCTCCCTGCACGGAGTCTGCTTCTCCCTCTGCCTGTGTCTCTGCCCCTCGTGCTCTCTCTCTCTCTCTGTGTCTCTCATGGATAAATAAATAAAATCTTTTTTTAAAATAAAATAAAATAAAATAAAATAAAAATAATAAAATTTAATAAAATTTAAAAACCTTAAAATGGTAAATTTTACATTACATATATTTTACCACAAATAAACTTTTTTTTCAAATAAACTTTTAGTTGAAATAAACAGAGAAAAATAAAGATGACAAATGTTAAAAATTATTAAAGATAGTTGGTAGATGTATATCTACCTTCTATCTATATATATCTATATCTATATCTATATCTATATCTATATAACCAGGTCCTTATTTATACTCTTCCAACTTTTGTGTATTAGAAAATTCCCATAATGAGTCAGTTTTGAATTTTTAAGGAAAGCAAAAGTATTGACTGTGAGGGAAGAAGGAAGAAGGGAGGAAAATATTTCAAGCAAGAAAAAGGAGGAAAGAAAGAGAAGGGAAGAGAAAGATCCTTCTGTCTGTGACACAAATCATTGCAAGGCTGAGATTCCCACTACAGAGACTCCAGTATGCACATAGGAGGGAGCACATGCTCTGCAGCTCAAACCTGCAGAAGCTACAGGAACATCCAGGAAAGTGCATTTCTCCTAGGAGCACAGCGAGAGGCTATGCAGGTTTTGCCCTGCACCAGGGCACCACACAGCAGACACTGTAGATTTACATATTTGATATTATAGTCTTCCAAAAGAGGGAATCTATAAGTTCACAAGGCCCTGTAAGCTAGGCTGACATTCAGAGTGGGGTGGGGGGGTGGGGGGGGAAGAACAAATATTCAGGTCCTTAAGGGTCAAAGCTTGGGCTAGAATATTATATAGTACTGTTTCGGACAAAACCACTTTGTGCATAATCATAATAAAATGATATTTCATATGGAAACATTAGAGGTAATTTCATATTATTTTTATTCTTGTTTCTCAAAAAAGAAAATAAATGGCATTTCTAAACAGCTGTGTTTAGGGACACCTGGGTGGCTCAGTGGTTGAGCATTTAGCTCAGGGCATGGTCCTGGGGTCCTGGGATCAAGTCCTGCCTGCATCACGCTCCCTGCAGGGAGGCTGCTTCTTTCTCCCTTTGCCTGTGTCTCTGTCTCTCTTTCCATGTCCCTCATGAATAAATAAAATCTTTAAAAAAATAAAAATTAAAAACTTAAAAATGAACAGCTGTGTTTAATACCTACATGCAAGAAAATAAAACCACTTTCTTACACCACATATGAAAATAAACTCAAAATGGATTAAAGACCTAAATTTAACACCTGAACCCATAAAACTCCTAAAAGAAAACAAAAGCAGTAAACTCTTAACACCAGTTAGCAAAGTTTTTTTGGATTTGTTTTTTTAGGCTAGAGCAATGAAAGCAAAAATAAACAATTGGGACTACAACAAACTAAAAAGCTTCTGTACAGGGAAGGAAACCATCAACAAAACAAAAAGGCAACCTATTATTTTAAATAAATAAATAAGTAAGTAAGTAAATAAATAAATAAATAAAAATGGACAGAGGGAGACACCTAGGTGGCTCAGCAGTTGGGTGTCTGCCTTTGGCTCAGGGCGTGATCCCAAGATCCGCAACGAGTCCTGCATGGGGCTACTTTGCCGGAAGCCTGCTTCTCCCTTTGCCTATGTCTCTTCCTATCTCTCTCTCTTAGTCTCTCATAAATAAATAAATAAAATCTTTTAAAAAGTATAAAAAAATAAAAATGGGCAGAGGACCTGAACATACATTTTTCCAAAGAAGCCATACAGATGGCCACCAGACAAGATGAAAAGATGCTCAACATCACTTACCATCAGGCAACCGCAAATCAGAACCACAATGAAACATCACCTCACATCTGTCAGAATGGCTAGTAACAAAAAGATAAAAAATAACAAGTATTGGCAAAGATGTTGAGAAAAGGAAGCCCTCATGCAGTGTTGGTGGAAAAGTAAATTGGAGCAGCCACAGTGAAAAACAGTATGGAGGTCCTTCAAAAAATTAAAAATAGGGCAGCCCCGGTGGCACAGCAGTTTAGCGCCGCCTGCAGCCCAGGGCGTGATCCTGGAGACCCTGGGTCGAGTCCCACATCAGGCTTTCTGTATGATGCCTGCTTCTCCCTCTGCCTGTGTCTCTGCCTCTCTCTCTGTCCCTATGAATAAATAAATAAAATCATAAAAAAAAGTTAAAGATAGAAATTTCATACAATCCAGCAATTCCACTTCTGAGTATTTACCCAAAGAAAAGAAAAACACTAATTTGAAAGGATATATACACCTGTATGTTCATTGCAGCATTATTTATATTACTCAAGGAGCACCTGGCTGGCTCAGTAGGTGGAGCATGAGACTCTCGATCTCAGGGTCCTGAACTTGAGCATAGAGTTAGGCAAGTTAGGCATAGAGATTACATTAAAAAAATAAAACAGAGGGATGGCAAGTCCATTGAGCCTCCAACTCTTGTCTTTGGTTCAGGTCATGATGGAGCCCCCTGTCGGGCTCCCTGCTAAGCAGGGAATCTGCTTCTCCCTCTCCCTCTGCCCCTCCCCCTGCTTGTGCTCACTGTCTCACTCAAAGAAATAAATAAAATCTAAAAAAAAAGCAGGGGGATAGTACAATAGCCAAGATATGAAAGCTACCTAAGTGTCCATCAATAGATGAATGGATAAAGAAGATGTGAGAGTTGTAAAAAAAAAAAAAAATGTGAGAGATGTAGATTTAGACATAGATACAAAATGGAATAGTACTCAGCCATTAAAAAAAATGAAATCTTGCCATTTGCTACATTGATGGACCAAGGTACTAAGTAAAATAATTCAGACAGAGAGACGCCTGGGTGGCTCAGCAGTTGAGCATCTGCCTTTGGCTCAGGGCATGATCCTGGAGTCCTGGATCGAGTCCCACATCAGGCTTCCTGCATGGAGCCTGCTTCTCCCTCTGCCTATGTCTCTTCCCTCTCCCTCTGTGTCTCTCATGAATAAATAAAATCTTTTAAAAAAAGATAAATAATTCAGACAGAGAAAGACAAATACTATATGACTTCACTTACATGTGAGATATAAACAAACAAAGCAAAACGAAACAAACTCATAAATCAGAAAACAAACTGGTGGTTGCCAGAGGGGAGAAAGGAGAAAGGGGGATGGGAAAAATAGGTGAAGGGGATTAAGAAGTACAAACTTCCAGTTATAAAATAAATAAGTCACAGGGATGTAAAGTACAGCATAAGGAATATAGTCAATAATATTGTAATAACTTTGTATGATGACAAATAGTAACTAGAGTCATTGTGGTGATCATTTTCTAGTATATATAAACATGTAATCGTTATGTCATACACCTGAAACTAATATAATACTGTATGTCAACTAAACTCCAAATTTATAAATAAATAAATAAGCAGGGCAGCCTGGGTGGCTCAGCGGTTTAGCACTGCCTTCAGCCCAGGGCATGATCCTGGGGACCTGGGATCGAGTCCCGCATCGGGCTCCCTGGGTGGAGCCTGCTTCTCCCTTTGCCTGTGTCTCTGCCCCTCTCTCTCTGTTTCTCATGAAGAAATAAATAAAATTTAAATAAATAAATAAATAAATAAATAAATAAGCAGTTGTGTTTAATAAATAATAGATGTTCTTTATGTTACCACTAATATTTAAAACCACAGGTCTAAGGGTATCTACGTGGCTCAGTCGATTAAATGTCTGCCTTCAGCTCAGATAATGATCCCAGAGTCCAGGGATCAAGACCCACATCAGGCTCCCTGCTCAGTGGGGAGTCTCTCTCCCTCTGCCACTATCCATCCCTCCCTGCTCGTGATCTCTCTCTCTTTCTCTCATACTCTTTCTGAAATAAATAAATAAAATCTTTAAAAAAATAAAACAAAATTACAGGTCTAGGCTAATCATGTTTAATTTTTTTCTAATGTCCTGATATACCTGCTTTCCAAAAAGCATTAGCCCTTTTGAATAACACATGATACTTCTGGGATTAAATTTATCAGCTATAAAAGTGATATTCACTCAACACCTGTTTCCAGGAGTTGATTATATTTTTTCCTCCCAATTCCCACATGTCTAATCTGGGAGCTGATCTAATGGATCACAGAAACACTTCAGAAGGCAATGTAAAACAAAAGCAAGAGGAAAAAAAGCAATGGGAAAATCACTAAAAGCCTGCATTACTGATAAAATAACAGCAGCATCCATAAAGTGATTTGGTAATACAAAGTACCTGAAAGTACTATCTGCATTTAATCAAAATAAACCTCATAAACAAGAAATAATATCCCCAAATATTTCACTAGCTTAAGAGATTTTTAATGAGAGAAAACATCCTAGATTGATTAAACCTCTGAATAAACCATACATTAGACAAAAATTCGTTTTTGTTCACTTTTACTTGAACACTCTTCACTGTTATCAGAGCTTAGAATCAACCTAAAAAAGGATAAAAGTCCCAACTCACTCACCATACATTTAAGCCTGAGGGCTTTTGGCAAAGGATTCCCAGAAAATTGTTCGGCTGACCCCAGATTAACCCATTTGTAAATGCATCCAGTAGTCACTGAGCATGCTGGGGTTTTATTCATTTAATGAATGAATACTGGTCTGATGCAAATCTGTATGTAGTTAAAAATAAAGGACCCCATTTAATCCTACTCCAGATTTTTTGTTTTGCTTCTCAATACAGGACTGCTGTGGATATGTCAGTGCTACTTCCAGAATTACAGATTCTTACAGAATAAATCAAAGATACTGATGTTGAGGCAGCTCTTTCTGCCCATGGTCCTGTCCCCATGCTATAATAAAGCCACAACAAACTAACAGACGCTAATGCTGACAGCAGGAGGACAAAGAACTCCATGCACTTTTCATTAGAACTCTTAAGTATAAAAAACAAACAGAGGTGAATGACACATGCACGATTGACAGTGGTCAAAAACATGTGTCTCTAAGACAAAAACAGCTAACATTACATTTCAATTAGTCAAAGACCAAAAGACTGGAAAAGCCTTTAGGAGCCATCAAAAATATAAGATTCCAGACTGAATCCTATCCAATTTATATTTTCTTTTTTTTAATCTTTTTTTTTTTAAGATTTTATTTATTTATTCATGAGAGACACACACACACAGAGAGAGAGAGAGAGGCAGGGACACAGGCAGAGGGAGAAGCAGGCTCCATGCAGGGAGCCCGACGTAGGACTCGATCCCGGGTCTTCAGGATCACGCCCCGGGCTGAAGGTGGCGCTAAACCGCTGAGCCACCCTGGCTGCCCTCAATTTATATTTTCAATGTTTAGCAAGGTGCCTGCCACATGGTAGGAGGCTGAACAAATAAATAAATGAGTTGATGTTTTCTGCTGTGATAGAGAACTCTAATATCTAGTCTCTGCTCCTTCTATAATAATAGAATATCAAATTTTCAGCAGGGTATAGGACTGCCCAGAATCAAAACTACATTCCCAGTCTCCATTGCAGCTAGATGTACATATTATTAAGTTGTAACCCATGAGATAAAAGTAGAAGTGGAGGGGGACCTGGATGGCTCAGTGAAGTAGGCATCTGAATTCTCTGGGGTGGTGATCCTGGGGTCCTGGGATCCAGCCTCACTAGGGCTCCCTGCTAGGGTGGGGGGGATGCTGCTTCTCTCTCTCCCTCTGCCCCTCCCTGCCATTCCCTCTCACTCTCTCTCAAATAAATAAATAAAATCTTAAAAAAAAAAAAAAAAGTAGAAGTGGAATGCTCCATTTTCTTTGCTTCCTCCTTCTTGCTGGCTGGAATGCAAGTATAAAAGCTAGAACTACAACAACCACCTTGTATACCAAAAGGTGACCGTGGGAATTAAAGTAACCCAGGATAGAGCCACAAGAGGATTGTAGCCTGCATTTCTGACCTAGGATGTTTCAGAACATTCCAGTACTGATAACCCTTCACATTCTCAAATGTGAAATAAACTTGTATTTTCCTTCAGTTACTTCTATTTGGGGGTTTCCTTTATTTACAGCTGAACAAAATCCTAAGTAATATACACGATTTACTTAATTATTTCCCTACTGTGTGTTTAGCTAGTTTTCCATTTTTAGCCTCTTGAAATAGTGCCACTGCATGAAAGGGACCAAAGAACTTTTCCTGTAAAGAGACAGATAATAAATATTTGGGGTTTGCAGTGCTCATATGGTCTCTCTCACATATTCTTCTTCTTCCTCCTTTGTTTTTTAAACATCTCCTTAAAAATGTAAAAACCATCCTGGCTTATAGGCTGTACAAAAAGAAACTCTACAGGCCATATTTGACCTGTGGGCTGCAGTTTGCAGATCCATGTTTTAAGGCAATAACTTCAAGCTTTTTTTCAAGCTCACTATACAGACAAAATTTTACTAGTATCCAAATGTGTAAAAAAGAGTAAGAGTTGGCCTGGTTAGGTTGGGTGTTTCCTCTTCTCCTCTTTATCCTCACCTCTGACCCCCAACAGGGCCCTGTCCTAACAGGGCTTTCCCAAACCATGAGGCCCCTTGGAAGGCACTTTGAAAACCACTGATCTCAAGAACAACCATCATACAGTTTCACTCATATATGGAATATAAAAAATAGTGAAAGGGATTACAACTGAGAGGAGGGGAACTGAATGGGTAAAATTAGAGAGGGAGACAAACCATGAGAGACTCCTAACTCTGGGAAACAAAGGGTTGCATAAGGGGACGTGGGTGGGGGGATAGGGTAACTGGATGATGAGTATTAAGGAGGGCACTTGATGGGATGAGCACTGGGTGTTATACTATATAGTGGCAAATTGAATTTAAATTAAACAAAATTTTAGGGCAGCCTGGGTGGCTCAGCAGTTTGGCACCTGCTTTCAGTCCAGGGCGTGATCCCGGAGACCCAGGACAGAGTCTGCTTCCTGCATGGAGCCTGCTTCTCCCTCTGCCTGTGTCTCTGCCTCTCTCTCTCTCTCTCTCTCTCTCTCTCTCTCTGCGTGTGTGTGTGTGTGTCTCTTATGAATAAATAAATAAAATCTTTAAAAAAAATTTTTTTAAGAATTCTATAAAAAACAACACTGATCTCTGACTTACCACTTTGCATCCTCTGTCATCTATTTGTTCAAGTGCTATAATAAATCTAGGCTCTTTTTTTTTTTAAGGAAAATCTCAATATCAGCAGGTCATCCTTCAGAGTAGAGGTTATATGTGGTGATGTTAGAGGTACACAAATATATATACACTCATGTACACACATACATATGCATTTTTGAGGAAATAGGCTATTTTCAACATAAAATCTGATGGTCTCTAATACTCCCTATAAAAGAAGGTAAGTAAGTAAAAAAAATAAAAAATAAAAAAAAAATAAAAGAAGGTAAGTGGCACCACTATTCACATAAATTGGGACATAAATTGTATACTGTTCCTTCCTGTTTATAAAGACTGGGGAAGGCAGTGAAGGCATACTTAAAGCTATCATTGCCTTAAAGAGATTGCAGACTATCTTTTAAATTTCAGCCACGCTTCAAGCGTCAGCCACGCTTCAAAGGTAAAGCTGAAGGCCTAAAGATTACTCTTTATTCAACAGAACATCTTAGTTCTTAGAACATACATATTGGGGACACCTGGGTGACTCAGTGGTTGAGTGTCTGCCTTTGGCCCAGGGCAGGATCCTGGAGTTCTGGGATCGAGTCCCATATCGGGCGCCCCACAGGGAGCCTGCTTCTCCCTCTGTCTGTGTCTCTGCCTCTCTCTCTGTGTCTCTCATGAATAAATAAATAAAATCTTAAAAAAAAAAAACATACATCTTGGACATTAGAGGGTAGCAATAGAAGTCAAATGAATGAATCCTGGAGGCCTAAAACTATGCAGTATGAAAAATGAACGTGAATTTTAAGGGTGTTGGGGTCTCTTTGTGTAAAAGGAGAAAAAAAGGAGACCTAGGAAGGGCGGCCTCGGAAAAAACACAGCTAGGGAAAGGTTACCAGTTGCTAGGGACTAGAGATATATTACATATTATATACAATAGGTAATAGAAATAATAGAAATAGACATACCTATGCTGGGTTTTTTACTGTTTATTGACCTCTGTTGATATATAGCCTCTCTTTAAAACTCCCAACTTTTAATAAAACAAGTCACATATAGACCTATACTAAAGATAGCATAAGGGGAACTACATGGAAAAGGAGATGCATTACAGCTCTTTTGATATATTTGAATAATATAGAAACAAAAAAAGAAAGAACCCTGGTGGCAAGATAAGAAGCAGAGAACAAGCATTTAAGGGAAGCAAGACACCGAAGCTTGGGCTATCTGTGACTTCTTTAAAGATATTCTGGGGGGTGCTTGGCTGGTTCAGAAAGTTAAGTGATTTCAGCTCAGGTCATGATCCCAGGGTTCTGGGATTGAGCCCCACATTGGACTCCCAGCTCAGCAGTCTGCTTCTCCTTCAGCCCATCCCCCTGTTTATGCTTTTTCTTTCTTTCTCTCTTTCTCAAATAAATAAATAAAAATTTAAATATATATATATTCTACAGCAGGATGGGGGAGGGGAAGCACTTAGGTGACTCAGTCAGTTAAGCCTCCAACTTTGGCTCAGGTCGTAATCTCTGGATCCTGGCATTGAGCCCCATGTCAGGCTCCCCACTCAGCGGGGAGTCTGCTTGTCCCTCTTCCTCTCCCTTTGCCCCTCCTCCTATTGGTTCTCTCCTTGTCTCTCTCAAATAAATAAAATCTTTTAAAAAATTGTTTTTGGGGACACCTGGGTGGCTCAGCAGTTGAGCATCTGACTTTGGCTCAGGGCGTGATCCTGGTTCCAGGATTGAGTCCCTCATCAGGCTCCCTGTGGGGGGCCTGCTTCTCCCTCTGCCTGTGTATCAGCCTCTCTGTGTGTGTGTGTCTCTCATGAATAAATAAATAAAATCTTTTTTTAAAAAGTTTTTAATAAATAAGTAAATATTTATTTATCCCCGGATGCAAGGCTGGTTCAACACTCGTAAAGCAATCAATGTGATAGATCATATCAACAAGAGAAAAAACAAGAACCATACGATCCTCTCAATAGATGCAGAGAAAGCATTTGACAAAATACAGCATCCGTTCCTGATCAAAACTCTTCAGAGTGTAAGATTCCTCAGCATCTTAAAAGCCATCTACGAAAAGCCCACAGCAAATATCATTCTCAATAAGGAAACACTGGGAGTCTTTCCCCTAAGATCAGGAACACAACAAGGATGTCCACTCTCACCACTGCTATTCAACATAGTACTAGAAGTCCTATCCTCAGCAATCAGGCAACAAAAAGAAATAAAAGGCATTCAACTTGGCAAAGAAAAAGTCAAACTCTCCCTCTTCGCAGATGACATGATACTGTACATAGAAAACCCAAAAGACTCCACCCCAAGATTGCTAGAACTCATACAGCAATTCGGCAGTGTGGCAGGATACAAAATCAATGCCCAGGGATCCCTGGGTGGCGCAGCGGTTTGGCGCCTGCCTTTGGCCCAGGGCGCGATCCTGGAGACCCAGGATCGAGTCCCACATCGGGCTCCCAGTGCATGGAGCCTGCTTCTCCCTCTGCCTATGTCTCTGCCTCTCTCTCTCTGTGTGTGTGACTATCATAAATAAATAAAAAATTTAAAAAAAAAAATCAATGCCCAGAAATCAGTGGCATTTCTATACACTAACAATGAGACTGAAGAAAGAGAAATTAAGGAGTCAATCCCATTTACAATTGCACCCAAAAGCATAAGATACCTAGGAATAAACCTAACTAAAGAGGTAAAGGATCTATACCCTAAAAACTACAGAACACTTCTGGAAGAAATTGAGGAAGACACAAAGAGATGGAAAAATATTCCATGCTCATGGATTAGAAGAATTAATATTGTGAAAATGTCAATGCTACCCAGGGCAATTTACACATTTAATGCAACCCCTATCAAAGTACCATGGACTTTCTTCAGAGAGTTGGAACAAATCATCTTAAGATTTGTGTGGAATCAGAAAAGACCCCAAATAGCCAGGGGAATATTAAAAAAGAAAACCAGAGCTGGGGGCATCACAATGCCAGATTTCAGGTTGTACCACAAAGCTGTGGTCATCAAGGCAGTGTGGTACTGGCACAAAAACAGACACAGAGATCAATGGAACAGAATAGAGAACCCAGAAGTGGACCCTCAACTCTATGGTCAACTAATATTCGACAAAGGAGGAAAAACTGTCCACTGGAAAAAAGACAGTCTCTTCAATAAATGGTGCTGGGAAAATTGGACAGCCACATGCAGAAAAATGAAACTAGACCATTCTCTTACACCATACACAAAGATAAACTCAAAATGGATGAAAGATCTAAATGTGAGACAGGAATCCATCAGAATCCTAGAGGAGAACACAGGCAACACCCTTTTTGAACTTGGCCACAGCAACTTCTTGCAAGATACATCCATGAAGGCAAAGGAAACAAAAGCAAAACTGAACTATTGGGACTTCATCAAGATAAGAAGCTTCTGCACAGCAGAAGAAACAGTCAACAAAACTAAAAGACAACCTACAGAATAGGAAAAGATATGTGCAAATGACCTATCAGATAAAGGGCTAGTATCCAGGATCTATAAAGAACTTATTAAACTCAACACCAAAGAAACAAACAATCCAATCATGAAACGGGCAAAAGACATGAAGAGAAATCTCACAGAGGAAGACATAGACATGGCCAACATGCACATGAGGAAATGCTCTGCATCACTTGCCATCAGGGAAATACAAATCCAAACCACAATGAGATACCACCTCACACCAGTGAGAATGGGGAAAATTAACAAGACAGGAAACAACAAATGTTGGAGAGGATGTGGAGAAAAGGGAACCCTCTTACACTGTTGGTGGGAATGTGAACTGGTGCAGCCACTCTGGAAAACTGTGTGGAGGTTCCTCAAAGAGTTAAAAATAGATCTGCCCTACGACCCAGCAATTGCACTGCTGGGGATTTACCCCAAAGATACAGATGCAGTGAAATGGCAGGACACCTGCACCCCAATGTTTATAGCAGCAATGTCCACAATAGCCAAACTGTGGAAGGAGCCTCGGTGTCCATCGGAAGATGAATGGATAAAGAAGATGTGGTTTATGTATACAATGGAATATTACTCAGCCATTAGAAACAATGAATGCCCACCATTTGCTTCAACGTGGATGGAACTGGAGGGTATTGTGCTGAGTGAAATAAGTCAATCGGAGGACAAACATTATATGGTCTCATTCATTTGGGAAATATAAAAATTAGTGAAAGGGAATAAAGGGAAAAGGAGTGAAAATATCAGTGAGGGTGACAGAACATGAGTGACACCTAACTCTGGGAAATGAACAAGGGGTAGTGGAAAGGGAGGTGGGCAGGGGATTGGGGTGACTGGCTGATGGGCACTGAGGGGGGCACTTAGTGAGATGAGCACTGGGTGTTATGCTATATGTTGGCAAACTGAGCTCCAATAAAATAAATAAATTAAATAAATAAATAAAATGTATTTTGGGGTTTAGCTTAAAACATAAAAATAAAAATAAAAATAAAAATAAAAATAAAAATAAAAATAAAATAAAAACTTTCTACAAAAAAGTTCTTAATAAATAAGTAAATACAAACATTTTTAATCTTAAAATAAATAATTTTATTAAAAAATTATATCTTCGGAGGATGTTGAGAGGATATTAAATATTTTTTGAGAGGATATTAAATATTAAAAGGAATGGTAATCCCAGAGCCCTAGGGCCCTGGAGAGCATCTACATAGGCACTACATAAGTTGCATACACATGAATTCTGTTTAATTTATTTCACAAAACAAGAAATAGTTTTTACATATTTCTGAGACATTTTTTACATCTTTTTAAATCCATACATATTAATCCTTTTTTTTTAAGATTTTATTTATTTATTCATGAGAGACACAGAGAAAGAGAGAGGCAGAGACACAGGCAGAGGGAGAAGCAGACTCCATGCAGGGAACCTGATGCAGGACTCAATCCCAGGACTCCAGGATCATGACCTGGGCCAATGGCAGGCGCTGAGCCACCCAGGGATCCTCTTTATTAATCCTTTCTAAATACATGTTAATCTTAGACATTCTTTTTAATAGCTGATGCAATATTTATTTATTTTCACAGATTCTATTTATTTGTTTGTTTATTTGAGAGACAGCAAGAGCACACACCTGAGTCAGGGGAGGGGCTGAGACAGAGGGAGAGGGAGAAAGAGAATCTCTCAAGCAGACTCCAACCTGAGGGTAGAGCCCAACTCGGGGTCAAACCCATGATCCTGACATCATGACCTAAGCCAAAACCAACAGTCAGATACCCAACTGACTGAGCCACCCAAGAACCCCTTTTTAAAAATATATTTTTATTTATTTGAGAGAGAGGGAGAGCAGTTGTGCTCAAAAGAGCTGGGGGAAGGGCAGAAGGAGAGAAACAGAAACACACTCTCCAGCGAGCATAGAGCCCCACACAGGGCTCAATCTCACCATTCTGAGATTATGACGTGAGCCAAAATCAGGAGTGAGACACTTAACTGTGCTCCTAGCTGATACAATATTTAATAGTTTGGTACAATATTATGTGAATGTATCAAAATTAGACTATTTCCATGTTGATCATCAAAGGTAATTCCAACTTTTACTATTTTGTATAATGTTATAGTGAACAAATACTCATACATAACACACATTCACACATGCTCCTGTATGTAGAGCAGATACCTAGACCTGCTCCCTCCACCTCACACACACCAAAACCAACAATTAGTGGTCCTGCAAGACTTATTGAGCTCAGACTTCTAACATAAACTATCCTGCAAGCCTTGATTCTCCGGTTTCCATTATGGTCAATGAAGGAGACAAAATTTATATAAGACATGAATCAGATTTTTCCCCTCCAAACCAATCAATAGCCAGATCTTCTTTATGAGATAATCTCTCCCTTTTCTTATTTTTTTTTTAAGATTTTATTTATTTATTCATTAAAGACATACTCAGGCAGGGACATAGCCAAAGAGAGAAACAGGCTCCTTAAGGGGAGTCCAAGTTGGGACTCGATCCCAGGACCCCAGGATCATGCCCTGAACTGGAGGCAGATGCTCAACCACTGAGCCACCCAGGTGCCCCAATCTCTCCATTCTCTATTGTTTGTTTCTCACGATTTCCTACCTATGATCAAGCCTATTAGACAGCCGTCCTCTAAATATTAATGGTAATATTTATTTCTTTTGTAGCAATAGTCCAAGTTATTATAATCATCACTTATTGAATATTTATTCAGTAAAACTAGTATCCTTTCAGTGGCTTTTTTCTAAAATAAAAAAAGCCACCTTTGTTATATCTGTTAATTTATTCTTTAAACTGAATGTTAAGGGCAGCCCAGGTGGCTCAGCAGTTTAGCGCCGCCTTCAGCCCAGGGCGTGATCCTGGAGACCCGGGATCGAGTCCCATGTTGGGCTCCCTGCATGGAGCCTGCTTCTCCCTCTGCCTGTGTCTCTGCCTCTCTCTCTCTCTCTCTCTCTCTCTCTTTCTCTCTCTGTCTGTCATGAATAAATAAATAAAATCTTTAAAAAAAAGAAAGAAATAGACTTGTAAAGACTACAAATATTGGATTTACTGACCAGTTTTTTTCTAAATGATACTTACTATGTGTATCAGCATTTTCTAAATAACAAACCACCTGAAGCTCAATGACTTAAAACAACAAATATTTCTATTACTCATGAATTTGGGTCAGTTGGGAGCATTTTCCAATCTAGGACTGGATGGTATAGGATGGCCTCACCCATACATGAGACTGCTGGGATGCCTGGAATGGTTGGAATCGGTGGGGTCTCCTTCTATACATCCTGTCATCTTCCAAGAGGCTAGCTCAGGTTTGTTCACGTACTAACAACGTGTTGCTAGTAGCATAAGATAAGCACTAATGCAGTAGCACTTTTCATGCCTCTTCTTATGAACCATTAATGGCCATTTAGTAAAACAAAAACAAAAACAAACAAACAAAAAACAAAAAACAACTCCCTCACTGAATTTAAAGAAACGAACTACAAGCTTGAAATACGTGAAGAAAATAGGAAACAACAAAAAGAGATGTAGCAGAGAGTGTCACTCTGAGATCGAGGCAAGAAGTCAAGCAGGACCACATACTTTACAGAGTCCTTATTATCACAAACACATATAAAAATAAAGAATACATGAAGACAATTTGTCACTCAGGATCATGCACACTTCATTCTTATAACTAACACCCTTCAGAATCTTTCTTTTTGTCATCAAAATCAACTGCATCTAAAAGCTGTGAAGCTGTTTGTGTCCTGTCTCTGCCATTATCAGAGGCACATACCCCCTCAGAGTAAGGAGGGGATTTAACAGACAGAAATATGCTAGTCAGAATAAAGAAAACTTGTCAAATCCTTTCTCTCGGTCAACATAAATTCAATAAATCCTTGCAAAACTCTATTGTTCCCGAGAAATGCCAAGCATCCATTTATTTTTGTTAGGGATAAGCCTGCTAAAAGACTTAAAACAACAATGAAATAAAGGAAAAAAATTGAATTTTTTGAAATAAAGGACATAATAACAGTATTTAAAACTCACTGGACATGTTTCAAAGCCAATTAAAGACAAGATTAATAAACTAGAAAGTAAATCAGAAGGCAGAATGCAGCTAAGAGAAACAAAATATGCAAAATATAACAGGGTAAAAGGTCTAACCTGCATTTAATCAGTGTTCCGGGAGGAGAGAAGATAAATGGAGCAGAAGTGATATGTGTAGAATGACTGATAATTTTCCAAAATAATGGAAAACACTAATACCCAGATTCAAGGGACCTCATGTACTCCAAGAAGAATAGATAAACAACAATAAATGCACAACTAAATACGTCATAATAAAACAGCAGAACAACAAGAAACAGAAAATCTTAAAAGTATCTAAGAGTAGGGGTGCCTGGGTAGCTCAGTCAGGTAAGCATCAGACTCTAGATTTTGGCTCAGGTCATGATCTCAGGGTCTTGGGATGGAGCCCTGCACTGGGCTCTGCACTCAGCATGGAATCTGCTTGTGATTCTTTCCCTTTGCCCCTCTCCCTACTCCCACATATGTGCATTCTCTCTCTCTCTCCCTCTCAAATAAATAAGTAAGTAAATCTTTTTTTTTTTTCAAGCATCTAAGGGGGCACGTGGGTGGCTTAGTGGTTGAGCATCTGCCTTCAGCTCAGGGGGTGATCCCAGAGATCCAGGATTGAGTCTCACACTGGGCTCCCTGCAGGAAGCCTGCTTCTCCTTCTGCCTATGTCTCTGCCTCTCTTGGTGTGTCTCTCATGAATAAATAAAATCTTTGAAAATAATTTTAAAAATTAAAAATAAAGAAAGCATCTAAGAATAAAGACAAATTAACTTCAGAAGAGCAAGACTGATGGTAAACAGCAATAAGGGAAATAAGAAAAGCAGTGGAATGATATCCTCAACGTTCTATAAAAAAGTAACTGCCAATATAGAGTCCTGTACAGACCAAAAAAGCCTTAAGAAGGACAAATAAAGAAAGGTCTTTTCAGACAAACAAAAACAGAAATTGTCAGCAGCAAATCTTCACTAAAGGAAATTCTCATAGTTGTAATCTCAGGCATAAAGAATGTGACACCACAAAGAAAGTCTCAGTTACAAGAAGGAAAGGAGAGCGAAGAACGAGATGAATACACCTGCCTATCCGAACAATTAGGAACTGAATAAAATGATCATCAAGGAACACATTAGGCGGGCAGCCCGGGTGGCTCAGCAGTTTGGCACCTGCCTTCGGCCCAGGGCATGATCCTGGAGATCCAGGATCGAGTCCCACATCAGGCTCCCTGCATGGAGCCTGCTTCTCCCTCTGCCTGTGTCTCTTTCTCTCTCTCTGTGTCTCTCATGAATAAATAAATAAAATCTTTTTTAAAAAAAAAAGGAACGCAATAGGCAGTAAACTGCGTGTTTTCCCCCAGTTGCTGCAGCCCTGGCCCCAAGAAGCTTTATACTCAAAAGGGGTGGCTACCTTTTAAGGGCCTAGAAAAACGATGGAATTACCGATCATAGGACAAAGACTCCCTTCAATCCCACCAACAGCAAGAAACATGGTGAAAACACAAGACCAGAAAAGAAAGGGCTCTGGTGCACATAGAACAGAAGAGCCGTGAACAGCCACATCTGAAGTTGCAAATTCTAAGCAGGACATCAACACCCAAAGGGAGAAGGGGAGAAGCTGGAGGGAAAACACAGGAGGGGGCTTAGGGCACTATCCATCACTACATTGGTCACCCTAGATTTGATAGGTTCCAAGAATGGTGCAACCCAAGGAAGTAAGGGCTTCAGTAAATTTTTTAATTTATCCATTTATTCATGAGAGACACACACAGAGAGAGAAAGAGAGAGAAGCAGAGATGCAGGCAGAGGGAGAAACAGGCTCCTCACAGAAGCCAGATATGGGACTCGATCCTGGATCCTGGGAGACCACCCGAGCCGAAGGCAGTGGCCCAACCACTGAGCCACCCAGGCATCCCAAATAACAGATGTTTTATGTAGCTGTAAAACTAAAGAAAGGAAACCTCATTTAAAATGTGTGGGGAGGGACACCTGGGTGGCTTGCTTAGTCAGTTAAGCACCTGACTGCCTGACTGTCCGTTTAGGCTCAGGTCATGATCTCAGGGATGATCCCCAAGTCCGGCTCTGGGGAGCCTGCTTGAGATTCTCTCTCTCTTTATTCCCCTCCCTCCACTCACAAGCGCCCCAGTGCCCACTCTCACTCTCTCTGTAAAATAAATAAATAATTTTTTAAAAAAACATTTTTTAAATTTTTAATGAGTGGAGAGACCAGTAGTGGGAGGCTTGTGCCCTACCACTTTTTAATTGCAGACCCCAAAAGGAAGAGACTTCCTTTGATTCTCAACAGGAAGAAGCCTACTTTACTACTCCAGGAGGAAGAATTTCTCTTTGCCCAACAACAAGCTCAGCCAATAAGAAAATACCACAACTCAGCCAATGAGGAAGGAACTGTCATCACCCTGAACTCTCCATTTCCTCCAATGGACTTTCATACAAAGCAACCCCTCCCAACTTCCTCCTTTTATCTATAAAGTAACATTCCTTCCCAGACTTGCCTATGCTCAGCCATCACTTGACTGTCCCTAATTGCAATTCCTCTGCTGTTCCCAAATAAATCCATTTTGCTGATAAAAAACAAACAAACAAACAACAACAACAACCAAAACTGGCTGTTTTACTTTTAATGCTGACACAGCTAAGGACGCAGGGTCAAGCCAGGGTGGTTCAGTGGTTGAGCTTCTGCCTTCGGCTCAGGGCGTGATCCCAGGGTCCCAGGATCGAGTCCCACATCAGGCTCCCTGCATGGAGCCTGCTTCTCCTTCTGCCTAGGTTTCTGCCTCTCTCTGTGTGTATCTCACAAATAAATAAATAAAATCTTTAAAGCAAGCAAGCAGGGTCAAAAGGCCATCTACCCAGTGTCATCTCACTAGCATGAAGCTCGAATCCCAGCTCTGCCATTTACTAATCCCTTACATGTAAAATGGGGATAACTCTACTATCTACCTCGTAATATATGAGATTTAATAGTAGGTATAGTAGCAGTTTTACAGGAGAGGCATTGGGCTAATGCCCTTGGAGCATTGGCTCACCGAGTAAGTAGTGGGACCGTGTGACAGAACTGTGACACATCCCAGTCCTGGCATCTCTCCACAATACCCCTGTTGGAACAAATCTGCACAGTATTGCACACATGCTTTCCATTGGCTTCTCTTTAACAAAATGAATCCATGAGTTTTATGTAAATAAACATCTATTTTATGCTATATACTTGGAAACAAAACATAGCTAAAAGCAAAATTCTGAAATAAACTGGATGAGTGGCTTGACATAAGAGGGAAATCACTTCCAGCTAAATTTCCTAGCTCCCATTGAACTAAATTTGCTGCAGTCCTGCTGTTTGAATGGAGGCTTTTGCATGTAAAATTTCAAGGCTAAAGCAGCGCATACAGACAAGGGTATAAACAAGGGCCCTCTTCCATGGAACCACTTCCTCCACAGATGTGGCAATACACGCTCTGCTGCCTCTGACACTGAGCTCTAGAGTTGCTTTGGCTAACATACATTTTTTTGGTTATTTTCTCATTTTATAATACATGATATAATATCAGCAATTTCAAGTCCTCTTTAGTTCCTTTCCCAAAATTCAATATAAACAGAACATATTATTTCCTACATCCTTATCTGCCTATTTAAACTTGGAAAAAACTCTAAGCTTAGCCACAGTAAGGACTAAAAAGTTTGAAGAAATGATTTAGAGAGATAATTAAAAGGATTAAGACCGGGGCACCTGGGTGCCTCTGTGGTTGAGTGTCTGCCTTCAGCTTAGGGCATGATCCTGGGGTCCTGGGATCAAGTCCTGCATCAGGCTTCCCACGGGGAGTCTGCTTCTCCCTCTGCCAATGTCTCTGCCTCCCTCTGTGTGTCTCTCATGAATAAATAAGTAAATAAAATCTTTTTTTTTTTAAAGGACTAAGTTTATTTAGACAAAAGTAGGATATCACCTTTGACTCTGAGCCATTGAATTAACCAACGTCAGAATCACATTAGACTGGGGCTCCTGGATGGCTCAGTGAGTTATAGCATCTGACTTAGCTGGGGCCATGATCTCAGGGTTCTGGGACTGAGCTCTGTGCTTAGTGGAGAATCTTCTTGTCCCTCTGTTCCTCGCCCCCGCACTTATGGTCTCTGTCCCTCAATTAAATAAAATCTTTTTTAAAAATCACAGTAGACTCATTTTTGTTTGAAAAGTTCATAATGTGGGCAGCCCCGGTGGCGCAGCGGTGGGCGTGATCCTGAAGCCCCGGGATCGAGTCCCACGTCAGGCTCTCTGCGTGGAGCCTGCTTCTCCCTCTGCCTCTCTCTCTCTCTCTCTCTCTCTCTCTCTCTCTCTGCATCTCTATGAATAAATAAATAAAATATTTTAAAAAAAAGAAAAGTTCATAATGTTTAAGTCTGTTGGGGCAGGATTTCTTACTAATACCCCAAAATACAGACCCAGTTTAAAACCAGAGTCATCAATGACTTATGAACTAACCCATCACTATGTTATAGTCAAGCCTTTTTAGATTCTCTCACCCATCTCTCCCTCCCTTTTTACATCTCACTGCCAATCCAGACACATAGAACATTTCACTTCTGGATTACTCACTCATGTAGCTTCATAGCTCGTCTCCAGTGTCAGTCCCATTTGTTTAATATTTCTCATATACGATGGCCTCTTGTGGCAAACATTTATAGTTTCCCAATTTTGCTCAGTGAATGTTGGCTAAATTCTTCACTTAGTTTTCAAAAGTCTAGGGATCCCTGGGTGGCTCAGCGGTTTAGCGTCTGGCTTCGGCCCAGGGCATGATCCTGGAGTCCTGGAATTGAGTCCCACATCGGGCTCCCTGCATGGAGCCTGCTTCTCCCTCTGCCTGGGTCTCTGCCTCTCTCTCTCTCTCTCTCTCTCTCTCTCTCTCTCTCTCTCTCTGTCTCTCATGAATAAATAAATAAAATTTTGTTTAAAAAAAAGTCTTAGTTGGAAGTTTTGAGCATGTGATTAACTAGCCCAACTTCATTTCAAGCAGACTCATGCCCTACTGAGCAGCACATGTGGCACATTTCCAAATGCCACTGCTGGACATAGCCTCTGCACAGCTGGCCAGCACTGCAGCGTGTTTGTTTCCCAAGGTCATGCACTGTAGGAGGTCCGGAAGGGGAAGCCCAGCCTCCCTCCCTCACATTTCAACCTCTGTCAGTGGTCTGTTTCCTTCTAGAATTTCTTCACCATTCAGACTTCTTGCTCTTACTTTCTCGCTCATTTTTTTTTCACTTTAAATTCTTCTTTTGGGGCACCTCGGTGGCTCAGTGGTTGAGCATCTGCCTTCGGCTCAGGTCATGATCCTGGGGTTCCAGAATCGAGTCCTACACCAGGCTCCCCTCAGGGAGCCTGCTTCTCCCTCTGCCTATGTCTCTGCATCTTTCTCTGTGTCTCTCATGAATAGATAAAAATAAAAAATAAATAAAATAAAAATAAAAGTTCCTTTTTCTCTTTTGAGGACTTTTTAAAGTCTTTTTTTCTTTATTTTGACACTTAAGAAATCTATTTTCATTTCTTAATTCCTTTACTTTATTTTTTTCCTTTACTTTATTTTTAATATATTTTATAGGTTTCTCACTTTCTTACTTTTCTTTTTATTTAGTAGTTGTAGCTTTTCACATCTTTTATTTTAAATCTTTTATTTCGCTGAGTGAAGTAAGTCAGTCGGAGAAGGACAAACATTATATGTTCTCATTCATTTGGGGAATATAAATAATAGTGAAAGGGAATATAAGGGAAGGGAGAAGAAATGGGTGGGAAATATCAGAAAGGGAGACAGAACGTAAAGAATGCTAACTCTGGGAAAAGAACTAGGGGTGGTAGAAGGGGAGGAGGGCGGGGGGGTAGGAGTGACGGGCACTGGGGGTTATTCTGTATGTTGGTAAATTGAACACCAATAAAAAATAAATTAAAAAAATAAATAAATAAATCTTTTATTTCATCTCTCATTTTCAATCTTACTTTTACCTGTTTTAATATTTGAGCTTTTAAAAAAAATATTTGAGCTTTTAGTCGTATTATTTTTTAAATTTTTTCTTAGAGGATTCTTTTTAATTAGGTTTCCTTATTCTCTCAATAGGTTATGAACATTTTTCTTTTCTCTATATAGTCTTTTTACTTACAACAAATCTTCAGAAATAAGGTTACACTTGGATGGGTGCTACAATTTTTTTAAGTAATCTCTACACCCACCGTGGGGCTTGAACTCACGATGCCAAGATCAAGAGTTGCACACTCAACTAAGCCAGCCAGTTGCCCCTAGATTGTTCTTCATTTTAATTACTTTGACCTTTCACATCTCCCTATCTTTACTTTTTTCCCCACTTTCCTATATTTCTTACTTATAATTAATTGGTTTTTCTTATGTCTACCCAAACATATGACTAGAGCAAAGTGACTAGAAAAGGCCCACACCAGGGGCACCTGGAGGGCTCAATCAGTTAAGTGTCTGACTCCAGCCCAGATCATGATCCCAGAGTCTTGGGATGGAGCCCCAAGTCAGGCTCCACACTCAGTAGGGAGTCTGCTTCTCCCTCTCCCTCTGCCCCTCCCCTTGCTTATGCTCTCTCTCAAATAATAAAAAAGTAAAATCTTTTAAAAAGAAAAGAAAAAGCACAAATGGGGGGATGAGAAGTCTTCTGCTCCTCTACCCATAGTTTCTACACATCTTATGCACTAGCTTACCTCACATTTCCATATTGGTTCACCCTGCTTCCTAGCAGGCCCTCTTGTGATTTTCTTACAGTAAGACTCACACCTATCTCCCTCTTCACTTCCTTTCTTTCTTTATTAAGGTCTTGACAAAGACAGCCCGGGTGGCTCAGCAGTTTGGCGCCACCTTCAGCCCAGGGTGTGATCCTGGGATCGAGTCCCACGTCAGGCTCCCTGCAGGGAGCCTGCTTCTCTCTCTGCCTGTGTCTCTGCCTCTCTCTCTCTCTCTGTGTGTGTGTGTGTGTGTGTCTCATGAATAAATAAATAAAGTCTTAAAAAAAAAAGTCATGACAAATCTGGAGTGCCACACACACATACGCACACCTTAAGTGGTTATGTCAAAAATGGATTTTCAAACTAAGTCAGCTGGATAGTTCTCCCAACTGGCAAGCAGCTCATCTAAAGTATCAGAACTAAGGAGAAAGGAAGGTTGTTTTCCTCCCCATCACAAAGAAGTTTTTAGTTACTGGGAAGTGAAGGAAGGTAGATTCTCTCTTGTCTCTCTTCCCAAAATGGATACTATCACCAATTGTCCAACAAAATTTGTTGAGGATCTTTTATGTCCTAGGCACTGGGAACACAGAATTAAAAATATAGATGTGGTTTCTGCTCTTCTGACACCCAAATCTTAGCAGAAAAGAGAGACAGTAAATCTGATGCCACTTTCTCAGAGAACCTGCTTTGATCTCTCCCCTCTAATGACACGTGTCTTATTTTTTTTTCTTCAAAGCCATTATTTTATTCATGTGCTGTTTACTGTTGTTTACTGACCTAAGCCAAAGGCAGATGCTTAACCACAGAGCCACTCAGGTGCCCTCTCTCAGAGCTCTTAATGTGTTTGGAGAAGTAAAACCTGGAATATTGGAAAAGATTGTTTTTATTTTATTTTTTTAAGATTTTATTTACTTATTCATGAGAGACACAGAGAGAGGCAGAGACACAGGCAGAGGGAGAAGCAGGCTCCATGCAGGGAGCCCCATGTGGGACTTGATCCCGGGACCACGGGATCATGCCCCGAGTCGAAGGCAGATGCTCAACCACTGAGCCACCCAGGTGCCCCAAAAGATTGTTTTTAAATTTGAGAGTTTGATAGGTATACAATATTCAAACTGAATAATATTGGAAAGCTGACCTTGGCAGGTTTGTCTTGAGGTCTTAACTGCCCTTGTCCCAGAAAAGGAATCTTAGTTGTTGAGAACCACTTTATACACAGTGAACAAATGTAAATGCATGCTGTCATTGGCCTTATTATGTACCTCCAGGCAGACAGTAGTCACTGTTCCCTGCCAGCAAGTGGCTGCCTCCAGACTGGGCAAGCCCAGCCCAACCCCTCACAGAGTGTGAGATGGAGTGGGATTTGCAGTCATTCATGGCCAGGCTACCTGCACTGGAATGTAGCCACTGGTAACTCAGCCAAAGAAAGACTCCCAGCCTAGTCTTCAGGAGGGTAAGTTGGGCAAGGTGGGGAGTAGCATAAAGATCTGGTCCTTCTGGTAGGAAATGGCTGGCACAGATGCTCCTCTCTGATTCTGGGTGACAGGATAAACATAGGGGAAGAGCTTCTTGACACAGGTCCAGGCAATGATTTTTTTTAAAAGATTTTACTTATTTATTTGACAGAGAGCAAGAGAGCACAAGTAGGGGGAGCAGCAGGCAGAGGGAGAGGAAGGAGCAGGCTCCCCGTGGAGCAGGGAGCTCAATACAGGGCTCTATCCCAGGACCCAGAGATCATGACCTGAGCCAAAGGCAGACACTCAACCAACTGAGCCACCCAGGCACCCCTAAGCAATGATTTTTTTTTTAAGATTTTCTTTATTTATTCATGAGAGACACAGAAAGAAGCAGAGCCATAGGCTAAGGGAGAAGGCGGCTCTGGCAATGATTTTTTTTTAATATGTTACTGAAAAGCTCAAGTAACAAAATAAAAAATAAACAAGTGGGACATCCGACTAAAAATGTTATGCACAGCAAAAGAAACAATCAACAAAATGAAAAGACAACTTACAGAATGGGAAAAATACTTGCAAATTATATATCTGATAAGGGATTAATATCATATAACTCAATAGCAAGAAACCTGACAATTGAATTAAAAATTGGCAATAGACATTTTACCAAGGAAGATATGTGAATGGTTGATAGATCCCTAAAAAAGGTGCTCGACATCACTAATTATTAAGGAAATACAAATCAGAATCAGAGTAAGAATTCGCCTTACACCTGTTAGAATGGCCATCAGCAAAAAGACAAGAGGTAACAAGTGTTGGTGTGGATGTGGAGAAAAGGAAACCCTTGTTTACTGTTGTTAGGATTATAAATAGAAACAAGTTCTATGGGAAACAGTATGAAGGGTCCTCAAAAAATTAAAAAGTAGAACTACTTTATGATCCAGGATTTCCACTTCTTCATTTCATACGTAAAAAAGCTATCTGTCCATTACAGCATTATTTATGATATCCAAGACATAGAAACAACCGGTCTGTCAACCAATGAATGGATAAAGAAAATGTGGTGTCCCTACACAATAGGATATTATTCAGCCATACAAATAAAGGAAATCCTGCCATTTGTTAGAACATGGATGGACGTTGAGGACATGAAGTTGAATTAAATAAGTCAGAGAAAGATAAATACTGTATGATCTCACTTATATGTGGAACCAAAAAAAAAAGTTAAATGAAACTCATTAAAAAAAAGAGAGAGAGAGAAAGAGAGAGATCAGATGTGTGGTTACCAGGAGAAGGGAGGGGGGGGGATGTTGTAGGGAAGGTGGTCAAAAGGTAGTCTTCCAGTTATGAGATAAATAAATACTGGATGTGTACTGTACCACAGGATGACTATAGTTAACATACCCGTATAGTATATTTGAAAGTTGTTGAGAGAGTAGAGTTCTCATCAGGAGGAAAAAAAACCTTTTCTTCCTTTTTGCTCTGTATCTCCTTGTGTAGGAGATGATGGATGTTAACTAAACTTATCGTAGTCATCACTTCACAACATATGGCAGTCAGGTCATTGTAACGTACACCTTAAACTCACATAATGCCGTATGTCAATTACATATCAGTTAAACTGGAAAGATCAATTACATACAAGAAAAAAGACAAAAAGGAAGGAAGGAGGGAAGAAAGGAAAGAAGTCACGAAGGGAAAATTTCAAGAAAAGATATAAACCTTTACCAAATAGCCAGTACTGTGCTAGGTGCTTTCACAACCATTAATTCTAAGTTACCTGCCTGTGAAGTCAGAAATAGTCTCCCTGACATTAATCATAAGCAAGGCCAGATTTTTTAAGCCCTAAAGCTTTGAACAGGAATTAATTTGTCTCTAAATCCAGGTCTCTCTCAAACAAATGATGTTAATGCCCAAGGGGGTTATGAGATCAAGATCTGTGTGTGCATTTAAATTCCTCATCCTGAAAAAAATAAAAAAATAAATTCCTCATCCTGCCTCAATTTCAAAATAGATGTCCAGGTATCCAGCCTAAATCTGCTTAAAGGGAGATAGATGTTTTTTCTCCAACTTTCTCTTTCCTGTGCGTGGGGACTGGGCCAGAGGGCAGATACCAAAGGCCCACTGAATGCCTGCTGGGTGACATGAAGAGCTGCAATCTTAGGAACGTCAGGCCTATGTTGTTTACCTACTCTGCATTCGTACCCAGCAAGAATTAGTTAAAGGAGCTAGAAATGTTTGCCTTTTGAAAAAGGTGGACATGATGATGTTCAGATGTTTGAAAGACTGAGTGCTGAAGAGAGATCAGCTTCACTCTGTGTGCATCAGGCAGACAAGGCTAGGGTAGAGAGGTGACAGCAAAGCCGTCCATCAGTTGGGATGGGCTGCCTGCTGAGACACTGTGTGCCCTCCACGGGAAGTATTCCTGCGGAAGCTAGAAGAACATCTGTCAGGGATGCCATAAGAGGGATTTCCACCTACACTGAAAAGATGAACTAAACCAGTGGTTCCCAAATATCTGTCCAGCTCTAACAGTTTCTACTGATCTCAGACAAAATGATTTTTTTAAAAGCAATGTTATAAATTTTCCTAGAGCTCACTTTATTGAATTCAAAGGATTGCCCTTTGGGGTGCCCAGCTAGCTTAATCTTTGGAGCATGCAACTCTTAATCTCGGGGTTGTAAGTTTGAGTTCCATGTTGGATATAGAGATTATTTAAAAATAAAAATCTTTTGGGGTGTCTGGATGGCTCAGTTGGTTGAATGTGTCTGTTTTTTTTTTTATCTCTGCTCAGGCCTTGATCTCTGGGTTATGGGTTCAGGCCCTGAGTTGGGTTCCACACTGGATGTGGAGTTTACTTAAAAATAGTAATAATAAAAAATAAGAAATAAAAATCTTTTAAAAATAAAATAAAATAAAAATGAATAAAGGATTGCCCTCAGTTCTGAGATTACACAAAATTAATCCTTCCTACCTTTTCATCATTAGTCTCCAGTCTTTTTTTTTTTTTTTTTAAGATTTTATTTATTTATTCATAAGAGACACACAGAGAGAGAGAGAGGCAGAGAGAAGCAGGCTCCATGCACCGGGAGCCCGACATGGGATTCGATCCCCGGTCTCCAGGATCGCGCCCTGGGCCAAAAGCAGGCGCTAAACCGCTGCACCACCCAGGGATCCCTCCACTCTTCTTGAAATAACGGTCATAGAAGATGATAGTTGCTGCTTTATTTTTGACTTACCTCACAAAAGTAAAAACAGCAACACTACACTGACTACCCTCAATTTTTCATTTGTGTTAATAGCTCATAGAATTCAAAAGTCAGGAGATTATTAGGCTACACGAACTCAAAGGTCACCTAGTTGTTCAAACCAAAACCTTGGGGTAGGGTCATCTCAAAACCTTCAGTTTTCTGGCCTCACCCCTCACGTCCATGACATACGAGTCTGTCACATTGACTCTATATTCACAACATGTCCCCAGAGTGGCCCTTCTATCCTGCAAGATGTCCCTAGCCCAAGTGCCCCATCATCTCTCCTACCAGAACCATGGCAGCAAGTTCCTAACCAACCTCCCTGGTCACACTCTTTGCCCATCACTTCAATTCATTCTCCATTCAGCAACCAGAGCATTTAAAAATGTCTGTAGGTCATGATCTTCCCCATAAAGCCCTCAAATGGCTTCACATTTCACCTGTAATAAAATCCAAATTCCTTACCATGAGGGAAGACCCTAAAAGATCCTGCCCTGCCTCTTTGTCTCCAGCCTCAATTTATCACTTTGTCCATATAGACAGCCTTTCAGTCCCTCCAACAAACCAATCTCGCTTCTGCTTTAGGACTTAGGACTTGTTCCTTCTGCTTTGAATACTCTTCCCCATGATCTTCCAGGGTTCATTCCTCCTCTTTACCATTCAGACCTCAAATGTCACCAACTTTATAAATTTTCCAAGACCACCTGATCTACAGCAACCTCTCCCCTACCTCAGCACCTCTTTAGCAAATTCCTGTTTTGCTTTCTTATGACATATATTTATAGTTTAAATTCCTTTGTCCACTTATTCATATGATTATTGCCTATTTTCAGTTCTAGAAGGAAAGCTTCCCTAGGGCAGCAGCCACATCTGCTTGTTCATTTCTGTATTCCCAGCTAAGGGAATAGCACCTGGCAGTTGAGTGAATGAATGAAAACCTTCCAAGTCTAAGATTCCAGGACGCATTTTCTCTTCCAAAATATCTTTCCATGAACAAATACATGTAAAGAAAGCATCATTTACTAAAGAAAAAAAGCCATGTGATCTCTAGCTCTGATCCAAAACAAAATGCAATTTGAAATAATATTGTTTCTACTTTGTTTTATTTCGTTTCACAGAGAAATAGCTTTTGCCTCTTGAGAGGAAGTTGAAGCAAACACTCAAACAGAAGGTAAACCTAGAAGAGAGGTTCTCAAAAATGCGATGTCTCAGAGATGGCCTGAGAAATGAAGTGATGACTAGAATACTCACAACACTAGCTGGCATTTAGATTATTTAGTACTAGGCACTCATCTGAGCACTGTGGGTCTGTTAATTGGCTTAACCTTCCCCACAACCCTACATGGAAAATTCTATTATTAGTCTTCTAGTCAGCTACAGAAAAAAAAAAAAAAAAAAAAAAAACACATCAAGGCTTTGCCCTTTTTTTTTTTTAAGATTTTATTTATTCATGAGAGACACATAAAGAGGCAGAGACATAGGCAGAGGGAGAAGCAGGCTCCATGCAGGGAGCCCATTATGGGACTTGATCCCAGGTCCCCAGGGGGATCACGACCTGAGCCAAAGGCAGACCCTCAACCACTGAGCCACCCCAGTGTCCCCACAGTGTCCCCACTGACATTGTGTCTCACATTCACTAACTTTCACTGGTTGATTCGGTGCTCATTCAGATATTTTTTCTTTCCAGCTTCTCTCAACATGATTTAGAAAGTGGAGAGAGGGGAGATCTTTATTCCTTTCTCATGCAAAGATTAATTCTGGTCACAAATATAATCTGTCACGTCCTATAATTTTCCATAACGGGATGTGAATTTTTAACTTTTGCGAGATGAATGATGCAAATAAGCACACCAGAAAGAATGTATAAAACTGGGTGCCGCCGGCAAGTGGCCCCACGATGCCCCTTACGTGTCCTATTCTGGCAGCAATCTGCCGGAAAGCAGCCTCTAGAACGTGCAGAGGGTCAGGGTTTTGTCAGGAAGAGCTGCACAGCTGCTCCTGATCCGGCTCCAAGAGCTGACTCTGCTGCCAGAGGCCAAGAGCTTCCTTTAATTGCCTCTCTCCTGCCCCCATTCATTAACATATGTCCCTCCACATGACAGAGGGAAAAAAAAACAGTCTCTTTGGAAATGGGCCATTCCACTCAGAAGGACAGCCTTTAGAATCCTGCCTGGATAACACTTTTTATGTGATAGTGAGCAACAATATGGCTGGCTAGCACCTTTTCATTCACAGCACCACTGACATATGTCTATATGGGAAAAAAAAAAGATATTCTCAGATGAAGTGGCTCTTTTGATGGGAGATCTAAAGCAAGATGAGAAGGGGGCAGGGGACACATATTCAGGAGGCGCAAAAGAGGCATTTCTTCATTTACCTGAGTGACCTTAGGAGACCCTCATCCAAAAACTAAAAAAGCAAAAAAGCTCTGGGTGGGCCTTGGACAGTTCTACATAGAAAGCCATAGCTACGGAGTGGAGGGAGCTGACACCTCCCGTTGTCCTAAGAGTTAACAAGGACAGAAGCCACCACTTGGTCTCTGAGTCCAGCTGAATATGAGAGTTTAAGAACCAGGTTTCAGATCAATTTGCAAATGGCCAGATATAATGTATTGGCACTTAGAGCCAAGAAACACATTCCTTTTATAGAATGCATTTATGTTCCAGAAAGACACTAAGCACATCAGTTTCAAATTACCAAGGAGCTCCTGCTTCTCAGGATTCAACGTTATCATTTTTAAACTGATTTCTGTCTTTTTAAAGACAGGCTGTACATTTATTTGAAAAAGTAAATGATTAACGGGGATGTTTGCCCGACAATGCAAATGTACTTAATGCCATTGAACTCCATACAGCGGGAAAGGGTTAAGAGGTCAGTTTTATGTTACCACAATTTTTAAAGATTTGCACTCAGAAGAAAAAGTAAATAGAGACATATTTGAAAATCTCAACTCTAAAAAGAGGAAAAGAAAGTTTCACCTTTAATGATACAGTAAGGAGACACAATGATACCACCAACAGCGTTTTTTTTCAACAGTGGTTTTCATATATTTCAATATTAAAATTGAACAAAAGAGCAAAGAGTTCATAAAACTAATGTGAAATATTTTGTTTTCATGCATAATGTTTACATGAGAACCTACAAATTTTAGTAGCACAAAGTAGAAGCAATTTTTACTGGATGTGGGACTAAAATATTGAATAAATCTAAAGGTCTTTTAATCAAAGACCAAATCAAAAATCAAATCTCTTAGAATCCTGGTGATTTTAGTTATCTAAAATGATAGGAAACACTGTGTTTCAATTAAATTCTGAATCATTTTGCAAAAATCCCTTTAAAAGTTATCAGATTTAAAATAAATAAATAAATAAATAAATGTTATCAGATTTGTTTGGTATCACCAATGAAACAAAACATGGTCTAGAAACAAATCCAGGCAGCCCAGGGCGGGGGCGGGGGGTGGGTGGGTGGTCAGTAGTTTAGCAGCCTAGGGTGTGACCCTGGGGAGCCAGGATGAGTCCCACATGGGGCTCCCTGCGAGGAACCTGCTTCTCCCTCTGCCTCTGTCTCTGCCTCTCTTTCTCTCTGTATCTCTCATGAATAAATAAATAAATAAAATATTTTTTAAAAAATCTCAGAAACAAATCTAAATTTAGTATACAATATAGGTGGATTTCAAACAAACAAGGAAAAGATAGATTAATAAATAATATTGTGTCAACTGAGTAGCCATGTGAAAAATAAAAATGAGAAAAAAGAGACCCCTACCTTATTAACACACCAAAATGAATGCTAACTGAATCAAAGATTTCAGTGTAAACACACACACACACACAAGTATGAGAAGAAAACACGAGGAATTTTTTAAATAATCTCAAAGTTGAACAAGCTTTAGTAGGATGTAACATACAAAACCCATAAAAGAATATAACAATGTAATTAAAAAATGATAAAATATGAGGAAAATATTTATTTGCAACAAACATCACAGGACAATAAACAATAATTCATTTATATATAAACAATATCTAAAATCAATAAGAAAAAGACCAATCACCAAAATAGGTAAAAGAGTAGAGCTCCCACATAGCTCATTCCAAGAAGAATGCAACTTATTTTTTTAAGAGCATGCAACTCTTGATCTCGGGGTTGTTTGGGCCTCCTGTTGAATGTAAAGACTGCTTAGAAATAAAAATCTTTAAAAAAAATAGGTATGAGGGTAAGCAGATCATACAAAAGAAGTAAAAATGTCTTTTATACATATTTTTAAATGTTTAGTTTGCTTATAATAAACAAAACTATAATGAGATAGCATGATCAGTTTCATATTAGCAAGTATCAATAATCTGATGACACACTGTTGGTGAGAAAATGAGCCAACTAGCACTTGCATATATTGTTGGTAGAAAAATTTATACAATTTTTAGGAGGAGCTATTTGGAAATGTATATGAAAAATGTTTAATGTATAGTCTGTTGAGCCTAACAAATTCCATATTTATAAATTTATCCTATAGTTATGCTCACATTTATAACAAATGCTGTTTGTACAAGAATTTTCACTGGAACCAACAAAATGTCTGGCTGAAGAACTGCTTGGGTAAATGGAATATTATGTAACTATTGAAAGGAATTACATGGTTCTATATGCAATATATCCAATATATATAATGCAAAAAGCAAGGTGCAGAACAGTATATATATGCCACCACTCTGTGTGTGTGTGTGCAGTAACCTTTAAAAAGATACACACACATACATACCCACATACACAAGCTTCACTGTGCTGTAGAATTCTCTGAAATGATACACAAGAAACAGTGGTTGCTTCTGTGAAGAGGAAAGAAATAGCAAGGGAAATAAGAGAAAAACTTCCTTTTGAAGCATAAATACTTAAGATCTTTTGAATTTTGTACCATCATCATTACTCAGATGGAAGAAAAAAAAATTTTAAGAGACAAGGCAATCAATATAGATATCTTAGAAATGGTAGCAACTCTGATTAATTAGCTCTAAGTTTAAATGATTGAATTGACATTTTTAGAAAGAAACTGAAACACAATCCCCACCCCCAACAATTAGGATAAAAGCAAAGAAAACAGTTTCATTAGAAGTCATGAAAAAAAATTTTTTTAAGATTTATTTATTTTTATTGTAGAGAAGGGGAAGGGGCAAAGGGAGAGGGAGAAGGAGAGAAAGAGAATCTCAAGCAGACTCCATGCTGAGCATGGGGCTCAATCCCATGACCCTGAGATCACCATCTGAGCCAAAACCAAGAGTCAGACACTTAACCAACTGAGCTGCCCAGGCACTCTATGAAAAAAAATTTTTTTTTAATTTTTATTTATTTATGATAGTCACACACACACAGAGAGAGGCGGAGACATAGGCAGAGGGAGAAGCAGGCTCCATACACCGGGAGCCCGACGTGGGATTCGATCCCGGGTCTCCAGGATCGCGCCCTGCGCCAAAGGCAGGCACCAAACCGCTGCGCCACCCAGGGATCCCTGAAAAAAAAATTTTTAAGAGCAAAGACAAATGACTAGAATAATTTTTTTTTTTTTGCCAGCTGTATAAAATACTTCAAGATTTAGAAAGTCTTTGAAGAAAAAAAATAAATTAAAAATAATTAAAAAAGAAAGTCTTTGAAGCAGGAGGACAAAGCAGTAATAATCCATATTTAGGAAATGAAAAAAAATTTAAGTATTTTCACATAGGTGGGTTTCATTTAGATTTGAAACACAGCTCTCGGGACGCCTGGGTATTTCAGTGGTTGAGCGTCAGCCTTCAGCTCAGGTCATGGTCCCCAGGTTTTGGGATCGGGTCCCACATCGAGCTCCCCACAAGGAGCCTGCTTCTCCTCTCTGCCTCTCTCTCTCTGTGTCTTTCATTAATAAATAAATAAAATCTTCTAAAAAATAAAACACAGCTCTCATGTTCTCCTCCCCATCACACCCTGAGCGGTCACCCTCATATGTATACGTACAAATTTATTCTAATCCTAGGCATGCATACTTATCAATAATCACAACGTATCTGGATAGGCAGGCAGTATAGAGAGTTGCTGACAACACTTTCAATTTGGCCATTAAGGATATTAGGTTTCCCTTATTGTTTACAGGAAATGTTACCTGCTAAGGCCAGCCTGAAGGCTCTAACCAAAGTATCATAAAGCTGGAGGCCAGACATCTGCCTTGTCTCCAAAGAAAGCAAGGGTGACCTATGCAGACCCCTGCCAAACGCTGCCGGGGCAGGCCTGCATCCCCTTCATCTCTCTGCCACAGAACTTAAGAGTGAGCAGGAGTGAGCATTAAAGACATGGGAAGGTATTTTGTCTTTGAGAAAGCAAAAGAGGGATGCCTGGGTGGCTCAGTGGTTGAGTGCCCGCCTTCGGCCCAAGGCATGATCCTGGAGTCCCGGGATGAGTCCTGCAACGGGCTCCCCGCACGAAGCCTGCTTCTCGCTTCTCCCTTTGCCTGTGTCTCTGCATCAATTTCTGTGTCTCTCATAAATAAATATATAAAATTTTTAAAAAAGAGTATTTTGTGAATGCAATTGTTTAAATCTCTGGTGACGTGAGCACACATCCTAGATCTTTGGTTTTCTTTTCTAATTTTTATTTTTTTAAGTAAAGCAAGTAATTTATTTTTATTTTTTTAAAGATTTTATTTATTTATTCATGAGAGACAGAGAGAGAGAGGCGGAGACAAGGCAGAGGGAAAAGCAGACTCCATGCAGGGAGCCCAACGTGGGACTCGATCCTGGGTCTCCAGGGTCACGCCCTGGGCTGAAGGTGGCGCTAAACCGCTGAGCCACCCAGAGATTCCCAGTAATTTATTTTTAATATAGACATTTCCCCCCTTGACTGAGTACCATATAGTACTTTTATATAAGTTATATGTTTGTATATGTATAAACAATTTATACACAAATATAAATATTGTGTATATATATGGCAATTCATCTTTCTTCCATGACTAAGGATTTTGCCAGGGCTCAGTCACAATTCTAGATATAACTCTCATTGTATACTCTGACCACAATGCTACATCAGAAATAAGAAATACAAATATTGGGTGGCCCAGTCTGTGAAGGGTTGCCTTCAGCTCAGGTCATGATGCCAGGGTCCTGGGATCCAGCCTGGCCTCAGCTCCCTGCTCAGAGGGAAGTCTGCCCCTCTACCTTCCTCTGCTCTTCCCCCCCACTCATCCTCACTCACTCTCTTAAATAAATAAAATCTTTTAAAAATAAAAAATAAAAAAAATAAAAATAAAAATAAAGAAATACATTAAAAGAGTTTCAAGAATAGCTTGATTTGGGTATACATTCAGTTCAGTTTCTCATTTTTGTGTTTATTTCTTTTTTTAAAAAGATTTTATTTATTTGAGAGTGAGCAAGAATGCAAGAGCAGGGAGAAGGAGAAGCAGGCTCCCCACTGAGCAGGGAGCCCACACGGAGCTTGATCCCAGGACCCTGGGATCATGATCTAAGCTGTAGGCAGATGCTTAACTGACTGAGCCACCCAGGCACCCCTTAATGTATTTATTTTTATTTTTTTAAGATTTTATTTATTTATTCATGAGAAACAGAGAGAGAGAGAGAGAGAGAGAGGCAGAGACACAGGCAGAGGGAGAAACAGGCTCCAAGCAGGGACCCCAACATGGGACTCGATCCCGGGTCTTCAGGATCACACCCTGGGCTGAAGGCAGGCTCTAAACCGCTGAGCCACCCAGGCCGCCCTGTATTTATTTTTAATAAACTTCAAATGTGAAGTTTTCTTAAGAGTGACCTGCTTTACTAAAACTAATACTCAGCAAATATTTGAGTATTTGAGTACTTCTATTAATTAGGAACCAATTGTCTTCAGATTCACCTCACCTCCAACTCTACCTCTTAGCACTAGAGCATTGTTGAGCAAATACTCAAGTATTTGCTGAGTATTAGTTTTAGTAAAACAGGTCACTCCTAAGAAAACTTCACATTTGAAGTTTTCTAATAGAAATTTTGCTCTAATTAAGTCACCAACATTACAAGCAATAAAAATATAACTGTCTCTTCTATCTTTACAAGAATGATGTAAAAATTACTTCCTTATTCATAGAGCAGTTTTCTGTCTCACTTTGCGGAACTATGCCAGGTTGCAGCTATGCCAGATCTTTTTCTACCTAGCAACTGATAAACAACAAAAAAAAAAACCTTTTGTCATTGGCCAGTTCTCCATTTGGAAACAGGCATAAATTCACTAGTCTTAATTTTAGCTACTAAAACTGCATCTTCGCAGAGAAAGCAGGAAAAGAATGTAACTTTTTAAAGCAAATTAGCCTCAACTTGTGTGAACTTCACTGAAGAAGAGAGAGTCACAGTCAATAAACGAAGAGGAAGAAAAAGGACTTAATGACACATTTAACAGACACTTCTGCTATTTTCTTCACTCCAGTAGCTCTTGGTGGGATGATAGATTTTAAAAAGCAATTACACATTGGTGTGATATTTTGTTGCAAAACAGCAATGTGAGGGGCACCTGGGTGGCTCAGTCGGTTAAGCATCCAATTCTTGATTTCGGCTCAGGTTGTGATCTCAGGGTTGTGAGATCAAGCCCCCACATCAGGCTCTGTGCTGGGTATGGAGCCTGCTTAAGATTCTCTCCTCCTCTCCCTCTGCCCCTCCTCTCTCCCTCTCTCTGTTCCCTCTCTATAACCAAACAGATAAATAAAACAATGATGTGATCCCATGGCTGAAAAGCCTGTAGAGAAAGCTCATCAGGGCTCCCTGGGTGGCGCAGCAGTTTGGCGCCTGCCTTTGGCCCAGGGCGCGATCCTGGAGACCCGGGATCGAATCCCACGTCGGGCTCCCGGTGCATGGAGCCTGCTTCTCCCTCTGCCTATGTCTCTGCCTCTCTGTGTGTGTGTGAATATCATAAATTTTAAAAAAAAAGAGAGGGAGAGGGAGAGAAAGCTCATCAGGTGTGTCTCTCACTGTCCTGAGCCACCAGGCTCAAAGTAAGGGAATTTGCACCAACACTTAAATCTTCCTATAAGATTTTCAAAGCAATTTCCTTCCTCTCATATTCAACCTCCCAACACCCCTATGTTGGGTTAGTATGATTCATACAAGAAACAGCCCTCAGAGGGATTTAGTGACTTATCCAAGGTCGTGGTGAGTTTTCAACGAGTCCAGGAATCCAGTCCAGGTTTCCGGCCTCTACTGGCTGATCCACTTCACATGTTGAAGAACATTCTTTCCCTCACCCCATCTTTCCCCCTGTTCTATTCTCAGATGGTGCTGATGCCCACACTGAAAATAGAATCTCTCCACTACTGCCAAAAGCTCCCTTCATTGCTGAGCACAGGGAGAGTCAAGAGAATGTGGCAATGACCCATTCAGGCTTATCTCCAGATGTCCCCCCAATCATGGCTGCCAGATTTAGCAAAGAGTAATACAGAACGCCCAGTTAAATTTAAATTTCAGATAAGCAATGAATAATTGTTTAGTATAAGTATGGTCCATACAATAATTGGGACATGCTTATACTAAACACTGAATTATCTGAAATTCAAATTTCAATATTGTATCTGGCAACCCTATCCCCAACTTGTCTCCACTTCTACCCTCATGCCCACACACAGGAACACATCTAAGACAGGAAACTGCTGAGTGAAGTAAGTCAGTCGGAGAAGGACAAACATTATATGTTCTCATTCATTTGGGGAATATAAATAATAGTGAAAGGGAAAATAAGGGAAGGGAGAAGAAATGTGTGGGAAATATCAGAAAGGGAGACAGAACATAAAGACTGCTAACTCTGGGAAACGAACTAGGGGTGGTAGAAGGGGAGGAGGGCGGGGGGTGGGAGTGAATGGGTGACGGGCACTGGGTGTTATTCTGTATGTTAGTAAATTGAACACCAATAAAAAAAAATAAAAAAAAAAATAAAAAAAATAAAAATAAAAAAAAAACCTGGAAAAAAAAAAAAAAATAAGACAGGAAACTCAACCAAGACACAGGGAAAAACATGCAGATACTTGGGAAGGTTGTTTTCAACTCAATTACACAAAATGCTTCTCCAATCCAAACCTCGAGAATTAAGCTCTTAGATGGCTTATAATAAGCTTTAATAAAAAAATACAATGAAATCTATGGGTTTTTTTTTTTTTACATTACAAGAGTACTACGTATTTTCCAAGGATGGCTATAACAGTATCTCTCATCTCATTTTTCTACAATGTGACCATGAAATGGTGTTGATGCCCCTTCTCCCTTGAATATGGATGAACCTGTGATTTGTACCCAACAGAAGCAGAAGTGATACCACATAACTCCCGAGGTCAATCAGAAAAGGCAATGCAGCATCTGACTTGCTCATGGTACTACACACATCTGAAGCACTGAGCTATCATGTCTGGAGTCCAGCTACACTGAGGCCCCAGGCTGGGATGGAGCCACACCACAAGGAGAGTCCACAAGGAGGCACTCCAGGAAGTAGATTCATTCTTCAAATCCTCCTAGCCCAGAGGTCCCCCATGTGAGTGAAGTGTCTTTCAGATAATTCCAGCCCTCAGCTGTTGAGTCACCCCTAGACTTCAAGTTTCTGCCTAACCAAGGTCAGACACATAATTAAGCAGATACAAGCTGTCCCTGCTCTGACCTTTCCAAATTCTAGAACTTGTCAACATAGTAAAATGACAGATACTCTATACCACTAAATTTATAATGGTCTGTTATGCACCAACCAACTAAAGTATAATACAGGCTCATCACAGAAAAAAAATTGAAAAGAGAAAATAATCCTCTAATAATTATTCCACATGCAAAGGCAATTGCTTTCAAAAATTTGAGGCTGGCTCAGTCAGTAAAGCATGCAACTCTTTAATATTGGTATCATAAATCTGCACCCCATGTTAGGTATAGGGATTACTTTTAAAAAATCCAAAATTTTGGAACACGTGCTTCCAACATTTTTCTGTAGCTATCTAAATGTATACTTTTTCCTTCTTCAACAAACATAGTATCATAGCACTGGTCTGATTTTTACATCAACAATATTACTTGGAAAATCTTTCCATCTCACTGAACACTTTGTCCTTGACAATAACAACCATAATAGCTATTACTGAACATTTCTAATTTTTTATTGTTATAAACACACATGCACTAAATATCTCTATACATATACATATCTCTCCATATATCTGACTTTGCCTTAATTAAATTCCTAGAATTAGAATTGTTAAAAGTTTTGCATATTTTTTAAGGCTTTGGATATATAAAAACTTTGGTCTAGAAACAGCTGTTCTTTTTAATAATGGGTTAAATCATTTTATGCTGCCAACAATGAATGGTGTATGATTGCTCGTTTTTTCACATTCTTACCAACAACAGGTACTCTGATTAAACTTTTGCCAATTTTATGAACAAAAATGATAATTCATTGCCATAATACTACTGAGTAAATACTTTTTCATGTTTATTAGCCATTCGTATTTCATTTTGGCATAAGTTGCCTCATGTCTGAGGCTCCTGGCTGGCTCGGTTGGAAGAGCATGTGACTCTTGATCTTGGGGTTGTGAGTTCAAGCCCCACACTGGGTGCAGAGATTACAAAAATAAATAAATAAACCTAAAAATAGATAGACAGATAGATAGATAGCCTCATGTCCTTTGCCCATTTTTCCATTGGAGTATTTGTTGTTTAAGTGATTTATAAAAGCTCTTTGGATATTTATTAATCATCTGTCATATATGTACAAAAATGTTCTAGTTAGTTGCCTTTATCGAATAGGCATTTCTTTTTTTTTTTTTTGAATAGGCATTTCAAATAGCAAATAAATTTGAAGATTTATTTATTTATTTATGATAGACATAGAGAGAGAGAAGCAAAGACACAAGAGGAGGGAGAAGCAGGCTCCATGCTGGGAGCCCGACCTGGGACTTGATCCCGGGACTCCAGGATTGTGCCCTGGGCCAAAGGCAGGCGCTAAACCGCTGAGCCACCCAGGGATCCCCGCAAATACATTTGAAAGATAAAATAGCATCTATGAAATTGAATGTTGTTATATACTTGGCTATACCCTGAAATGCCAGCTTATTATCCCTAGAAGCATATTTATCAAGTTCAGGGAAAGAAACTAAACCCAGGAAGCATACATAAGCAAAAAAAAAGCATGCATATGGAAGCCAATATGTAGTACTCAAACAAAAAGGAACAATAGGAATGTGACTGAGAACACAATCTTTACTAGTAAAAATTATTATCATTACTACAATAACAAAGAGTTACTCAGACACTTTGCTAGGCACGTAAATGCATTTTCTCATATAATTCTTAGAATAACCCTTTAGAGAGGTACTGTCAATATTTCCAATTTATTAAAAAAATTTCAGTTTATAACTGAGGAAACAAGGCCAGCAGAGTTCAAATGACTAGAAAATGCTATACTTCAAGGTCTGGCCTCATGCCTCTGTCCGAGTTCTCAAAAACTAAACATTACTGCCTCCCCTGGAAAACTAGTCTAACCTCTCCAAGTCTCAACTTTCACACTTGATCTTTTGAAGACTAACTGACATCATGCATACATGGTGCTTAGCCCAGTGCCCAGCACATAACACACCCTTGATAAATGGTATGTTACAAAAGATGTTACAAAAGACAGGTGTCAGTGAAGATGTGCAGAAACGGAACTCTTGTACACTGCTGGTGGGAATGCAAAATGGTGCAGTCATTATGGAAAATAGTATGGAAAATCCTCAAAAAATGAAAAATAGAGTTACCATATGATTCAGCAATTCCACTTCCAGGTATTTATCTAAACAAATTGAAATCAGAACCTTGAAGAGATATAAGGAGTCTCATCTTTACTGCAACACTATTCCCAACAGCCAAAACATGGAAACAACCTAAATGTCTATTAATGGATAAATGGATAAAGAAGATATGGTATATACATTCAATAGAATATTATTTGGCCTTTAAAAAGGTAAATCCAGGACATCTGGGTGGCTCAGCAGTTGAGCGGCTGCCTTTGGCTCAGGTCATGATCCCAGGATTTGGGTATCTAGTCCCACATGAGGCTCTGGGCAGGTAGCCTGCTTCTCCCACTGCCTATGTCTCTGCCTCTCTCTGTGTCTCTCATGAATAAATAAATAAAATCAGGGATCCCTGGGTGGCGCAGTGGTTTGGCGCCTGCCTTTGGCCCAGGGCGCGATCCTGGAGACCCGGGATCGAATCCCACATCGGGCTCCCGGTGCTTGGAGCCTGCTTCTCCCTCTGCCTATGTCTCTGCCTCTCTCTCTCTGTGACTATCATAAATAATAAATAAAATAAAAAATAATAATAATAAAAATAGGGATCCCTGGGTGGCGCAGCGGTTTGGCGCCTACCTTTGGCCCAGGGCGCGATCCTGGAGACCCGGGATCGAATCCCATGTCGGGCTCCCAGTGCATGGAGCCTGCTTCTCCCTCTGCCTGTGTCTCTGCCTCTCTCTCTCTCTCTCTGTGTGACTATCATAAATAAATAAAAAAAAATTTTTTTTTAAAAAAATAATAATAATAATAAAAATAAATAAATAAATAAACCCAGGCACATAAATAAATAAATAAATAAATAAATAAATAAATAAATAAATAAAATATTTTAAAAAAATAAAAAATAAGAAGGTAAATCCTGGGGTGCCTGGGTGGCTCAAACAAAAAGGAACAAGGCATCTGCCTTCAGCTCAGTCATGATATCAGGGCCCTGGGATCGAGCTCCATGTTGGGCTCCCTGCTTGAAGGGGAGTGTGCTTCTCCCATTCCCTCTGCTTGTGCTTGCCCCCCATCTCTCTCTCTCTCTCTCTCTCTCTTTCTCTCTCTCTCTGTCAAATAAATAAATAAATAAAATCTTTTAAAAATTAAAATTAAAAGTAAAAAGGTAGGGCAGCCCTGGTGGTTCAATGGTTTAGCGCCACCTTCAGCTCGGGGCGTGATCCTGGGAACCTGGGATCGAGTCCGGTGTCCCGCTCCCTGCGTGGAGCCTGCTTCTCTCTTCTCCTGTGTCTCTGCCTCTCTCTCTCTCTGTCTGTCATGAATAAATAAATAAAATCATTTTAAATAAATAAATAAATAAAAATAAAAAGGTAAATCCTGGGATGCTTGGCTGGCTCAGTTGAAAGAGCATGTGACTCTTGATCTTAGAGTCATGAGTTTGAGCCCCATGTCGGGTGTATAGATGTCACAGAAAAACAAATATTGCATGATTCTACTTACACAAGATTTCTAAAGTAGTCAAATTCATAGACTAAAGAGTGGACTGGTAATTGCCGAAGGCTGGGAGTAGGAGGAAATGAGGTGTTGCTAATAAACAGGCATAGTTTCAGTTGCAAGACAAAAAGGTTTTAGAGATCTGCTATATGACACTGTACCTATAGTCAGAACTACTGTATTGTACACTTAAAATTTTGATAAAAGGGTAGATCTTATATTAAGTGTTCTTACCACATTAAAATAGATATATAAAGAGTAATCTACAGAGTTAAAAAAAAAGTGAAGGCACGTAGCTGTCTCAGTTGGTAGACCATGGGATTCTTTTATTAAAAGATTTTATTTATTTATTTATTTATTTATTTATTTATATGAGAGAGAGGGAGAATAAGCATGAGCACCAGTGTGGGGGGGAAAGGCAGAGGGAGAAGCAGGCTCCCAGCTGATCAGGAACCCCAACATGGGGCTCAATCTCAGGCCCCCAGGATCATGACCTAAGCCAAATGCAGAAGCTTAACCAACTGAGCCACCCAGGCACCCTTGAGCATGAGACTCTTGATTTGGGGGGTCTTGAATTCAAGCCTCGGGTTGAGTGTATAGATCACTTAAAAGAAAAAAGTATATGCCATCATCCTCATCTTCCCCACATGACCTCTATCACACCAGCAGAGCTGCAGGATCATATAAATACACCTTTCTATACCCACAGACATTTTTTCTCCTAATGATGCCCACTATTAAATCTTAACACTACAGATATACTGTTAAGTACCATGTCCTTTTAGAGGGCCACAAATCAGTGTACTATCTCTTGAAATATCTGAGATATTTTTGTTCCTGTGTCCCCTCCCCAATTATCAGTTATCACTCCCTTGGGAGTCATATTACCTTATCACCCTCCCACACTTCCCTCCTTGAGAATGCTTGATCTGTGTTGACCAGAAAAGCCTCTGATGGGCAGGTCCTGTGGAATCTGCAATACTCACATACATCTTAACGTGGTTTTGTGACATAATAGTGCCTCTGCAAATCACAGCAGATGCAGGACAGTCCACTTAAAACCCAGCCCCAATTCTGACTTTTCTTTTTTAGGGAGGCTCCACATCCAGTGTGGAGCCCAACATGGGGTTCAAGCTCACCACCCTGGGATCAAGACCTGAGCTGAGACCAAGAGTCAGATGCTTAACTGACTGAACCACCGAGGTGCCCCCCAATTCTGACATTTAGAAGCTTTATAAACAGAAACATACAAGTTTAGGCAAAAATATTGAGTATCTTTTTTTTCTTCTACTTTCAAAGAGGAAAGAATTATCACTGATAATTTTTTAAAAGATGAGGCTGGACAAATTATCTTGTCTGGGCTAAATCAATATGACCTTCCATGTGTTTTACCCACTATTGTATTATATATAATTAACCAAATGATGAAACTCGACAGAGAAGAGTTGCTACACATCTTTTTAATAACATGAGTTATTAAATCAATGGCTAACAAGCCTCCTGCACTGCACTGCAAGATCACCAGTTCTCTGTCTTCTACATTTCAATTTAAATAATCTAAATGTTCTGTTCAAGGTCAGAAAGA
The DNA here is from genome assembly GCF_003254725.2 of Canis lupus dingo. Lineage (NCBI taxonomy): Eukaryota > Metazoa > Chordata > Mammalia > Carnivora > Canidae > Canis > Canis lupus. The sequence goes on from NC_064271.1 coordinate 19,280,524, forward strand.
TCCTGTGTTCATTCATTGTGATGAGGTGAGGTTTTTGCTGAGTATTAAAAAATAAAAATGATCATTTAGCAAGTAGGACAAAAGATAATCCATTGCTGAAAATAGCATCCACAACTGGCTTGGAAGGTTTACTATGGAAGAAAATGTACTCAGACAAATGCCAGTGACGTGATGCTTTGCCAGAAGATTCTTCTTGGTGTGTGTTTTAGACCGAATTCTTCTCATACACCAAACACAATCCCACATCACCCTCAAATTATTTCTAATAAATTGTGCTTTGGTAGCACATGTCCTCAGCCTACAATGCGGCAATATTAACAAGAAAAACCTAGCCCACATGAAATTCATATGTACTGTAAGAATCTTGTTAAGGATATGTTACTATATAACATGATGTGCTCTACAAGTAGAAATTTATCTTTGCTTTCAATCCCAGAAATAGTTGTACTTCTCCTAAGCAGCCTATTTTTTAAACACAAACTATGAACAGTAGACCCATGGCATTTTTGCAGATTTGATATTTGCAATCCCAGCATTCAAAAGAGACAAGTCAGACGGGTCTCAGGTTTAACTCACAACCACCGCAAGCTGGGATGTAGTATGAAACTCCTGCTAATAAGTGAGTCTGGTGCCCCAGTGTGCACATTAGTACAGTGTTGTTCGTTAGGTATCAGAGAGCCTCATTGTTCTTCACCAGCTGTCATGTCTGATCATGCTTTACTCCTCATGCTAGCTGCTAGAAAACTCGGAGTCAATTATCTATTTCCCTCCTGAAGTGAATAGATGTCACTGCATGAATTCTGGGCGCTAATCCCCTTCTTCTTAAGGATTAATGCAAATAAGCTCAGAGTTTCCAGGTGCCCTCCTGAAGGGCTTGGTGGTCTGCACAGTCTTGCTTCACCCTGACCAAGGTCAGAGAGCTCAGTTCTGGAGGACCCCTGAGCTAGGCTCTACCAACAGGGCCAAATTGAGCAGACTAGAATGACTCCCCTGGCTTAGTGCCACTCCCCAACCAGAAATGCTCACTTCAAAGAAAACGTTCCCTCTTGGCTTGAAGAGAGGGATGAGAAAAAGTAGAAATACTCATCTTTCACCCACACTGAGAAAAACGAGGGCATCTTTCCCAGCAAAAGGGGCAGTGCCAATTCCAGCACACTGAGTTTAGAGAATAACTTCTGGGTATTTCCAGCAGAGGCGCTCTGGTATAGGCAGAAAGGACAGCACAGCAGTCCACCTCCTAGGGAGTATCCAGAGAGAGCGTATGTTGGTTGCCGACCCAGCTCCAGAATTTCTATAGAGAAAGCACTTAGGGTAACCTTCTGGGTGGGAACCAGGAGGGATTCAAGGATGTGTTTACATGGAAAGCAAGGTGGAGTGGAATTGACCAGGGAAATCTGTGGAACTCCAGCAGCCTTCCCAACAGATGACCCTTTAGAACAGTCACCAAAAATAGGCCAAAGAAGGGTGCCCCACCAGCTCAGTCAGTAGAGCATGAAACTCTTTATCTTGTAAGTTCAAGCCCCATGTTGGATGTGGAGATTACTTAAAAATAAAATCTATTTCTAAAAAATAGGTCAAGGGATCCCTGGGTGTTGGGCAGCTCTGGTGGCTCAGCGGTTTAGCACGGCCTTCAGCCCAGGGCCTGATCCTGGAGACCCAAGATCAAGTCCCATGTCGGGCTCCCTGCATGGAGCCTGCTCCTCCCTCTGCCTGTGCCTCTGCCTCTCTCTGTGTGTCTCTCGTGAATAAATAAATAAAATCTTTAAGAAAAAAAAAAAAGGGGGGGATCCCTGGGTGGCTCAGTGGTTTAGCGCCTGCCTTCCGCCCAGGACGTGATCCTGGAGACCCAGGATCAAGTCCCACATCAGGCTCCCTGCATGCAGCCTGCTTCTCCCTCTGCCTCTCTCTCTCTCTCTCTCTCTCTCTCTCTCTGTGTGTGTGTGTGTGCGTGTCTCATGAATAAATAAATAAAATCTTTAAATAAATAAATAAAATAAAAATAAAAAATAGGTCAAATATTTCCAGCAATTAAGACCTATTTTATTAATAATTTCCCCGCAATATGTCCTATTCATAGGTTCTGTCTGTGTTTCAGACATTCACTCAGTAAGTTCATTTTAAGTGCCTTTCCTGGACAAGCAAGATGCCAGATGCTGGGGAGACTTGAAACGTGTAAATCTAGTTTCTGTCCACAGTGAATTTATAATCTAAAAGCATATTTAGACAAAGGCACAAATTACCATATTCTGCAAGTCAGAACATTGCAGTGCTATCAGAAAGGCACAAATAGGTTACAGCAGAAAAGGAAAGTTCACATGTCGCTGTGGAGAAGAATGAAGAAACCATTTGTGGTTAGGGGCTCGTCATACCACTCCCAGCTTGGCCGACCATTTTCTAGGGCAGTCTCCAGAGACCTACAGAAGTCCTATAGTCCCAGACATCAAAATGCCTTCTGGGATGAGAACTGATAAAATTCATTACAATTAGCCTTGTAGAACTTCCAGACTTGAAGCTAGGACCTTGTGTATCTTTAATCCTCATGACAACCGCACAAGGTAAACATTATTGCTCTCACAGATGAAGAAACTATGCATGGTGATCAGCCATTAAAGGCTATCATAGTCAGGATTAAACCTAAATCTGCCCAAATCAGAAGCCTGCATTGTTCTCATTACTCCATCTGCCCCTCGAAAGTGCAACACTTCCTACTAATTATATTTTACCAAAAGACAGTGTTTTGAAGGGAAAAGAATTTAAGAGCCAAGGAAGCAAAGCCTTGGTAAACACTGGGCCTTTTGGGGAGAAGAGAGGGATTTTTAAGATGGTCCTGAAAGATACAGCCCAAAGGCACACAGACTTCGCCATTACTCCTAAGTTTCTCATTTACCTGGCTATCATTTTTCCCCTAGCAAAACCACTAGTTATCAGCTTCTTTTGAATATTAAAAAAATAAGAATTTCTGGATGGCCTTAAATGAGTTCCTAGGACTTTTGTACTGAAAGCGAAGTGTCCTACTAGGAAAATGCTGTACATCCCTTTTCCAAAGATCCTGTAGATGGCACTCATGCACTAGTTTTAACAGAAGGACCGGCCTTGCCCTTTCAGGAATCACAATAGGCACACAGCATACATCAAATTAACACCCCCTTTTATTCTAGGTGATAAAGAAAGGGAGCCTTGCTCCCTGTACCTTCACCTAAAGATTCTCTTTTAACAAGGCTTATGTTCACCTGGAGAGGATATAACCCATGCACTGAGGGCGAAAGTGCCAGATTCCTGACACCTCTAAGCCTCAACAGATGACCCTAGGCCCTTGAGCAGGCACCTAACCTCTAAGGGTTCCTATCTAGAAAATGATAAGGGTAATCTAGAGCCTCTAGTGTCCCTTCTGACTCAAATTTTATTTTGTTCCCCCACAAAAAGAATCCTGAGTGTTCCCTAAGGAAAGGAAAAAAAAAAAAAAAAAGTAATTTGTAAAGTCAAAGGTGAAAGGGACAACAAGAGTGATCCAGCTCAAAAAGCTGTTTGGTTCTTGGAAGTCCTTCCCTTATCTCCCCAGTGGATTTTGGCCTCCAGAAGTCCACAGGACAGCCCATATGACTGCTAGAAAGCTCTTAATGCTGAGTTGCCATGCTGGCCCTAATCCTACATTCTATGGTAAGGCTCACCACACAGGCCCACTCTCCATTTATCAGAAAGCAGAGATCATGCCCCCGACTTCATATACGTACACAAATCCCCAGAGGCTATCTAGCCCATTTAATTTTTTTTTAATTTCATTTTAAGTAATCTCTACTCCCAACATGGGGCCCAAACTTATGACACTAGAGTCTTATGCTCTATCAACTGAGCCAGCCAGACACCCCTATCTATTTCCCTTTTATTTTTTTATTTTTGTTTTTTTAAGATTTTATTTATGTATTTGAAAGAGAGGGAGGAATGGAGGGACAAGCATACTCCCCTGCTGAGCAGGAAACCTGACACAGGACTGGATCCTGGGACCCCAAGATCAAAGATCTGAGCCAAAGGCAGATGCTTAACCAACTGAGCCCATCCAGGCACCCCTCTATTTCCCTCTTAATCCTGCTACCTAGAAGTCAATGAAATGCTCTGGATAAGGCAGCTGTGGCTCAGCGTTTTAGCGCCGCCTTCAGCCCAGGGTGTGATCCTGGAGACCTAGGATCAAGTCCCATGTCAAGCTCCCTGCATGGAGCCTGCTTCTCCCTCTGCCTGTGTCTCTGCCTCTCTCTTTCTGTCTCTCTCTCTCTCTCTCTCTCTCTGTGTCTTTCTGTGTCTCTCATGAATAAATAAATAAAATATTTTTTAAAAATGCTCTGGATAAATCTAACTCCCTGTACCTTCACCTAAAGATTCTCTTTAAGAGAATCTTAAACTAAGGTGGAGTAGAACAAAACTATCTAAGGTGGAGTAGAACAAAATTATCAACTTTGTCGTTCCAAATACTGTACCTTTATTATTTCATATTATTCATAGCACACTGTCCTATAGATTCCTAAACAGCTCTAGTTAACTAAAACTTCTAAAACACCGGGCAGCCTGGGTGGCTCAGGCGTTTAGTGCCACCTTTGGCCTAGGGTGTGATCCTGGGGACCAGGGATCCAGATCCAGTCCCATATAAGGCTCCCCACAGGGAGCTTGCCTATGTCTCTGCCTCTCTCTGTGTGTGTCTATCATGAATAAATAAATAAAATCTTTAAAAAAAATTTTTTTCTAAAGCCCCATGATCCAGTGTGGCAGACACCAGATACAAGTGGCTACAAGTACTCAAGTTCAATTATTAGGGAAACCTTTCGAATAAGTTGGAAACAACTTGGATACATGAATCTATTTTTTACCTGTAAATTTTATGAAATCTATGTACAGATCAAGTATTTACGGTGAAAGTTTAGCTCTGGATTGAGATGTGCTCTAAGTGTAAAATACATACTGGTTTTCAAAGATTTCACATAGGAAGTATAAATAATCATTTTTATATTGATTATATGTTGAAATTATAAAATTTTGGATAAATTGAGGCTGATAAATATATTATTAAAACTAATTTTATCTAACTCTTTCAACTTTTATTAACAGACCTACTAGAAAAGGTAAAATTATGTGTACAGCTCATATTACTCTACTAGACCATGCTGCTTCAAATTATTCAAAGTAACTGCCAATCTCTATATCCCCTGCAAGTCTGTCCAGTTGGAGTTTCAAATTCTAATGTAGAACTTTATATTAATGCCCTTTACATTTCTATTTCTCGAGTCTGATTTATTATTTAACCAGGCAACATGGTCTTCTGGAATTCTGATCCCATACATTTGCAATCCCCTTCAACATCATGTGATCCACAAATGTGATAAATAAACTATTTATATTCATCTAAGCCTTTGATTAAAATATGGACAAAGTTGGGGCATCTGGGTGGCTCAGTTGGTTAGGCATTGGACTCTTGGTTTTGGCTCTGGTTGTGATCTCCTGGTTGTGGGATCAAACCCTGAGTCCGACTCTGTGCTCAGTGAGGAACCTGCTTGAGATTTTCTCTCTCTCTCTCTCCCCCCTCTTTCTCTCTCTCTCTGGCCCTCCACCCACTTTCCCTTTCAAATAAATAAATCTTTAAAAAAGGAAAAGAAATGACCCATTAAACATCACCTTGGATATGCTTTTTTTTTTTTTTTTTGTAAGATTTTATTTATTTATTCATGAGAGACACAGAGAGAGAAGCAGAGACACAGGCAGAGGGAGAGGCAGACTCCCTGCAGGGAACCCGATGTGGGACTCGATCCCCAGACCCAATCATGGGATCCCGCCCTGAGACGCTCAACCGCTCAGCCACGCAGGCGTCCCGAATGTGCTTTTTTTAAGTTAAATAATACTTCGGGTCATTGGAACAGCGTACATGCATTTCCATGGTCTACTGTATTCCTCGGACCTGCCCACCCCCTGCCTGAGAGGTGATGGATGAAAGGTCGGAGCAATCAGTGAAGCTCCCGGTCAGGGTCAGGGTGGGCCTGGGCCTGGGGCTGGGAAGGAGGCATCCAGGGAGACAAACACGGGGCACTGGCTGACATAGCAGGGCTGCAGCTGGAGAGGGCAGGCAGTCCCAAACTGGGCTGGGCTTTCAGACCATGGGGTGAGGAGGCCGGGGCTGGAGCCTGGTAGTAGAACTGCGAGACGGGAAGCTTGCCAGGTGGGAGGCAGGCACACTGCGTGGAAGTCCAGTGCGAGCCAGCCTTTCCCTTTGGCCCCCTTGTCTCAGGGTCAGGGAACCGTAGAGGAGTCTTAGACATCCTTTCACTCAAACTTCTAGCCTGTCTTGCCTCATCCCTGCAAAACCCGCAGTGCGGGCCACCTAGCCGCTGCGGAACCCCTCCGCCAGCAGGGGGCTCGGGATTTCCCTGGGAAAGGTTCCTTTGCAAAAAACTCTACCGTCAAGGAATCCTTCCTTAAATTAAGCGGAAATCTGACTCCTTAAAACTTCAACTCAAGGTCTTATTTCTGCCCTTTGAATAAACTTAATTCTTCTTCAACATAGCGGGTACAGTTATATACCAAGGTAGTGAGTGACCTTTTTTTTTTTTTGAAGATTTTATTTATTCATGAGAGACAGAGAGAGAGAGAGAGAGGCAGAGACACAAGCAGAGGAAGAAGCAGGCTCCATGCAAGGAGCCCGGTGTGGGTCCCCATCCCGGATCCCGGGATCACGCCCTGAGCTGAAGGCAAACACTCAACCGCTGAGCCACCCAGGCGCCCCACAAGTGACACTCCTGGACTATGAACTCTGTTCATATCCAGGCGATCCTGGTATTTTCAGTCATTCTTCACTGGCAATGGTTTTGAATTTCTTCACCATCCTGAGTGTCCTCCTCCAAAACCCAATAGATTAGGCCTATCAACATCCCTCATAAAGCACAGCACCAGTACTGAACACAGTACTCCTGCAATGTATCAGCTCCCAGCGGTCCACCTGACACTAACCTTCGTCTAAAATGGTCTAATGGGGGATCCTGGGTGGCTCAGCGGTTTAGCGCTTGTCTTGGCCCAGGGCGTGATCCTGGAGTCCTGGGATTGAGTCCCATGTCGGGCTCCCTGCATGGAGCCTGCTTCTCCCTCTGCCTGTGTCTCTGCCTCTCTCTTGCTGTCTGTCATGGATGAATAAATAAAATCTTTAAAAAAATAAAAAATAAATAAATAAATAAAATGGTCTAATGATTGGAGGTGGTTACATTATACCATTGACACATTCAGAATTTGCAGTCTACCCAAGTACAGAGATGATTTTATGCAATGCTATTCATTGCATGTGTACCTCAGTGTAGCTATGTTAGAAAATGCTATTCAAAAAAAAAAGAGAGAGAGAAAGAAAGAAAAGAAAATGCTATTCAGTGTAGCGCATTGTTCCTGGGAATCCAGAAGTAGCCTCAGATTCCTTCTCAACACAATCTCCAGTCGGCCACCCACAGCTGACGCACAGATGCAGCCTGACACCTAAGTGCCAAGGTAAATCTTCCCCACCCTGAACCTTTGCCTCTGATTTCTGACCAATCAAGGTGTTTACATTAATCTCTGATTGAATTTATTGATAGTGGATTTAACCTAACAACTCCAGTTTCATTATCTGCATGAGAGGGCTTAACAGAACATCTATGATGCCATCCAAATATTTCCCTTAATTATCTTTCTTTAGTATTGCCCCTGATGTTTTTATTTTTTTTTTAAGATTTATTTATTTGTTAGTGAGACACAGAGAGAGAGAGAGAGGCAGAGACATAGGCAGAGGGAGAAGCAGGCTCTATGCAGACAGCCCGATTCGGGACTCTATCCCAAGACTCAGGGATCACACCCTGAGCCACCCGCAGAAGCTCAACCACAGAGCCACCCAGGCATCCCTGCCCCTGATGGTTACTGGAAATTATCTATTTTATTATCCAATATATTTACTGAATGGACTTTTATGTTCTCTTTTTAGTTTTTTTTTTTAAGATTTTATTTATTTACTCATGAGAGACACAGAGAGAGAGAGAGAAACAGAGACACAGGCAGAGGGAGAAGCAGGCCCCATGCAGGGATCCCGACGCGGGACTTGATCCTGGGTCTCCAGGATCAGGTGGCGGGCCGAAGGCTGCACTAAACCACTGAGCCGCCCAGGCTGCTCTCTTTTTAGTTTAAAAGTATTTCCATTTCATATTAAAATTCCTGTGTACTTTTTTTATGTCCGTTTCATTTATAAACTTTTATTGGGATTAGATGGGCTATAAGCAGTAGCCATCAATATGATCAAGAAAATGTGCAGCGCTCACCACTCTTAAACTAGCCTGACCCTCGATGCATGTCAATAACTTCTTATGGAGATCAGGAGGCTCCATGATCAGCATTTAACATTTTCTTTTTTCATCGCCCTTCCATGGAAGCCATTAGGGCCAGGATAGAAAACCTGAATCCTTCAAGAGCATAAACTAGTACCAAGTTTTTATTTTCCCTTACTCAGTCTCCCATAGGACTATGCAGCTAGTAGAGCATGGAAATGAATTTTGGTTTTGAACTTCTGCACTATGTGCAAAAGGGAACAAAGAATCATAACATCTTATTCTCTGGTTCCCACAAAATTGACAATTGAGGTTCAATATTCGGTAATATAACTTCTTAAGAGTAAACCAGATCTTTTGGAAAGTTGCATTTCAGTTTACTGGCAAGAGGCAAGTCTTCGGTCCCTGAGTTGGATTTTAGTTAAATGATGTCTTGAGGGCTAACAACGCAGATTTTTACACCCTCAGCTTAATCCCACTATCACAGAACTCTGTATCACAAAAGGTAAGAATACATTAAATAGATGTTGAGTTGCTGACCAGCCTCCTTTACCCCTACGCATGCAAACCGGATATTCTAGTTTACAAACTATGATTCATATAATTTCTTCACCTCTCCTTATCCTTTATCCAGCCACTGTATTACTGGGGGACGTGATACTCTGCTAGACAGTCCATACTCTAATTGAAATTACCCAAAGACAACAGTGTGATGAAGTGGTTTGAGCGTAGAAGCTGCAAAGAAAGATCCATTTTCCAATCCAACTAGGAGGTTAATGATTATATGTCACTTTGGAAAATCATCACCTCTTTGTTGAAATGAAAACTAAGTCCAAATGCATGTTGCTTTGTGTTGGGTCAGACCCTCTAACCTTTAGAGGGGAGAGGTCAAGGCCTCATTCCCACCCTGCACTTCCATCCCCTCTAAAGGAACTCGGATAAAGGACAAAATAGTGTCCTGTAAGATGCAAAATTTAGGAACAATACTAGAGAGCAGAACTTTCTGTGGGAGGAGAAACAGTACTTAAAAGGCCCTGCACCCAAAAACAACTGTAGGTAAGAGAGACTTTGGGACCCTGCAGCTTGTGAAGTATTCTAGCCCTCCCAGGCACAGCAGGATCCCCATGGTGCCCAGATTAAAGGAAGCAAGCCCAGAGCGTGTAGATTCCTTGGGCCTTAGGACAGGAAGGAGAAAGAAATCTAAGGTTCCCAGACTATCTTCCTCAGCTTAGCAACAGGAAAGATATGATAGGGGTTTGGGGCAACCTTGCAGCAGGAATAAAATAAGAGTTTTTTTGTTTTGTTTTGTTTCTTAAATTTTATTTGTTCATTCATGAGAAAACTAGGCAGAGGGAGAAGCAGGCTCCCTGCAGGGAGCCTGATGCAGGACTCCATCCCAGGACCCCAAGATCATGACCTGAGCCAAAAGTAGATGCTCAACTGCTGAGCCGCCCAGGTGACCCTAAAAGAGAGTATTTGCCTGTGTCATCCTCTACCCTCTAACCTGGGAACCAAGCACCCTCTAGGGGCTGGGAAAGGACTTGGACTATGGGATATGAAAATGTGTCTTCCAAAATGGGAGACCTGAAACCAGGTGAAGAGTAGAATCCTGGTGAGCTGATCTTCCATCTTGGCTTAGGCTTGTAGCAACTGTGTGACCTTGAGCCTAGTGAACTCATCTACAGCACAGAGATAATGATACTGTCCACCTCAGAGGAGTAAGAATATAAGGTCTGAAGCTCTCATAAAGAAGTTATTGGGAGGGGATCCCTGGGTGGCGCAGCGGTTTGGCTCCTGCCTTTGGCCCAGGGCGCAATCCTGGAGACCCGGGATCGAATCCCACATCGGGCTCCCGGTGCATGGAGCCTGCTTCTCCCTCTGCCTGTGTCTCTGCCTCTCTCTCTCTCACTGTGTGCCTATCATAAATAAATTTAAAAAATTAAAAAAAAAAGTTATTGGGAGGGGGCAGTCAGTCATGATCCCGGGGTCCTGTGATAGAGCCCCACGTGGGGCTCCCTGCTCAGTAGGGAATCTGCTTCTCCCTCTTCCTCTGCCTCTCTCCACCCCCTGCCCCAACACTGCACTGTCTCTCTCTCAAACAAATACATAAAACATTTTTTAAAGAGATTATCTGGAAGTGAGTGCAAAATAAGAGCTCCATAAATGTGAGCCATTGTGATTATAATAGAGCTTTTTAAACTGAGGTTAAAACACACCTATTTGGTGTCAGCATGATGGGGGAGGGGAGGCTTTAATTCATATTATAAATACCCACATGGAGTCACAGAAAACTGAGCATTAGTTAACAAACACCCCAGGGCAGCCTCTGGAGAGAATATTTAATAACCAGAGGTAGCTTCTGGGTCAGGTCTTATTCTTCATCACATCCATCTCTAGCTCCACCCTCAGCAAAAGCAGAGCAGCAGCAGCTCAGGAGCTGAATAAAACCCACTAATCGCTAGGGGCTGGTGGTAGAAAAGTGGAGAAACTGGGACGCCTGGGTGGCTCTGTGAGGCTCCTCACAGGGAGCCTGCTTCTCCCTCTGCCTATGTCTCTGCCTCTCTCTCCCTGTGTCTCTCATGAATAAATAAATAAAATCTTTTTTAAAAATAAAAACATAAAATAAAATTTAAAAAAAAGTGGAGAAACTGCACAGAACTCCTGCCCTGGTGGTGCTTATGTTCTAGTGCAGGGAGAGAAACAACAAAGCAAGCAAGACACATAATACATACAATGGCGTAAGTACCATGCAGAAAAGCAGCATGGTGAGGTCACCCAGGATGCTGGGGTGTTAGGGTGCTTAGGTTGAGTGGGCTAGGCAGTCTCAAAGGAGATAGCATTTGGGTAGCGAACTAACTGAAGACAAGAACAAATATGGGATATGTGGGGTGTATGAGCTCCAGAGAAGCAACAAGTGCCAAGGTCCTGAGGCCAAGCCCTTGGTAGGCAGTGCATGGGAAGGCCCCCCAGTACAAGAGACAGGTAGTTAGGAGCTTGATGAGGCAGGGGACACCCCACCACTCACATCTGTGCCGCTTGCTCTTTCTTTCTTCATGGTGCTTGACACCTTGTACCAAGCTTTAGATTTTACTTCCCTAGCGTATTTATGTTTTCCTACCTCCCCTGGCCAGAATGTGAGCTCTCACAGCACAAGGATCTCCTCTGTTGGCTTCACTGATCTGTCCCAGTCATCTGAAACTGGTCCCACAGTGAGCACAGAACCCACAATAAATATTTAGTGAAGGAGGGATGCCTGGGTGGCTCAGCGGTTGAGCCTCTGCCTTTGGCTCAGGGCGTGATCCTGGAGTCCCGGGATCAAGTCCCACATTGGGCTCCCTGCATGGAGCCTGCTTCTCCCTCTACCTGTGTCTCTACCTCTCTCTGTGTGTCTCTAATGAATAAATAAATAAATAAATACATACATACATACATACATAAATAAATACTTGGTGAATGCAGGAGTGGCATGAAGGCCAAGATGAAGACATATGGTTTGTTTGGGAGATTTTGAGCAGGAAAGTGACATGCTCAAATTCATGTTTTTGATTGCTTTAGGTATTATGGAAAAAAGAAAATTTATTTTTTATTTTATTTTATTTTAAGATTTTATTTATTTATTCGAGACAGAGAGAGAGAGAGAGAGAGTCAGAGACACAGGCAGAGGGAAAAGCAGGCTCCATGCAGGGAGCCCGACGTGGGACTTGATCCTGGGTCTCCAGGATCACGCCCTGAGCCCAAGGCAGACACTAAACCACCAAGCCACCTAGTGATCCCCAAGAAAAGAAAATTTTAAAAGACCAAGATTGAATGAAAGAATGAATGATTGAATGAATTTCAGAGTCCCTAACTCCTGCTTGTGACAGGGAGGATTTTTCAGGTGTAATTCAAACTGGAAGCTGCTCTACCAATATTAGACGGTAGAAAGGTATCCTCACTAACATCCACCCTATCTGGTGGCTCAGAGTGACCCCAGGGGAAAACAGACAAGACAGCCGCAATGCTGGGCAGCAGAAGCCCCTCCCAGGAAAAGTTAGAAGACCTCCCCATGCTAACAAACCTCGCTCTGCAGAACTCTGAGCAATCACAGATGGAGACTGTTCCTGTGGCTGGTGTCTGGAACAGATCCTGGGAAACTGCAGAAAAGGAACCAGAATAGAACTAGGATAGCCAAAAGGATCTGGGCTCAACCAACAAGGACGTTTCCTGAGACATGCCCAGCTGAGGATCCCACCAGCTTCCTCGTGAGGAAGTGGCCAGAGCCATTCTGTAAGGTATCTGTGGTAGAGAAACTCCTGTCTAAGGCAAGGGTTTCAGAAAGCAGAGGCCTGACTCAATTGTGTAGTCTAGCCATTCTCAGACTTTTTTTTTTTTTTCAGCCACCTGGGTGGCTCAGTTGGTGAAGCATCTGCCTTCCCAGGTTCCTGGGATCAAGCTCTGAGTTGGGGTCCCTGCTCAGGGGGAGTCTGCTCCTCTTCCCTCTGCCCCTCCCCCCAGCTCGTGTACTCTCTCTGAGCTCACTCTGCTCTCTCTCTCAAATGAATAAATAAAATCTTTTGTAAAACAACAAATAAATAAACTTTTTTTCTTCAAGTGAGCTCTAAGCCCAACATGAAGCTTGAACTCAGACTCCAAGAATCACATGCTCCACCAACTGAGCCAGGCAGGCACCCCTCAATTAAGCTTTTTTTGTTAGGGCAGCCCCGGTGGCTCAGCGGTTTAGCGCCACCTTCAGCCCAGGGTGTGATCCTGGAGACCTGAGATCTAGTCCCATTTTGGGCTCCCTGCATGGAGCCTGCTTCTCCCTCTGCCTGTGTCTCTTCCTCTCTCTCTCTGTGTCTCTCCTGAATAAATAAATAAGATCTTTAAAAAAATAATAATTAAAAAATAAAATTTAAAAAAAAAATCTTTTTTTAAATTTTATTTTTAAGTAATCTCTACACCCTGAGATCAAGTTGCATGCTCTATCGGCTGAGCCAGCCCAGCACCCTCAATTAAACCTTTGGATGTTGTTATATAAAGTCCTAAATTAAAGAATCTCTTCTGATATTGATAAAGTGGACAATCTGATGGAGTGGAGACTAATGAAAATGTCTGCCAAGATTCTGATGGCCAGAGTATAGCACCTTAATAGCCAGGGTGCTGCCATGTTCTGCACACTTCCATTTCCATGTCAGATTATTTTTATTTTATTTTTTTTTAAGATTTATTTATTTATTTATCATAGACAGAGAGAGAGAGAGGCAGAGACACAGGAGGAGGGAGAAGCAGGCTCCATGCCCGGAGCCTGACGTGGGACTCAATCCCGGGACTCCAGGATCACGCCCTGGGCCAAAGGCAGGTGCTAAACCGCTGAGCCACCCAGGGATCCCCTCAGATTATTTTTATTAACCATTTTATTGACTTACAGTGTGTGTGATAAAGAGCAAATACTCTATGTATATTCCATGTGAGGTATATTCACTGTTTTTCTATATTTTTTAAGTACATAGAATGACTATTCACCTCGTTTTCTTTCTTTTTCTTTTTCTTTTTTTTTAAGATTTTATTTATTTATTCATGAGAGACACAGAGAAAGAGAGAGACAGAGACACAGGCAGAGGGAGAAGCAGGCTCCATGCAGGGAGCCCGACTCAATCCTGAGTCTCCAGGATCAGGCCCTGGGCTGAAGGCGGCCCTAAACCGCTGAGCCACCTGGGCTGCCCTCATCTCGTTTTCTTTCTTTTTTTTTTTTTTTTTCTCACCTCGTTTTCTATCAACATTTTTGCTCCCATCAAGTGAGCAGCTCATCTGCAAAGTTGTTCACATAAAGAAAGGAACTGGTGAAGCTCTTCCTCTTCAAAATAGACCCATAGTCTTTCTTGGCCTCTTAGCTTCTGGTTTCCTCTTGTGGCCTCTATAATTCTAGGCAAGTGATATTTTACAATTCCTAAAACCTTTTAAAAGCTTGAAGTTTGGTAAATTAGACAGTATCATCTTTCTCCTTTGGAAGAAGAAATTGAGGTCTTGTCTTTTCCTTAAATCATTTTATGGGCCATTAATTGAATAGATAATGTTTCTCAGCAAAGACTGAAGGGCCATTTACCTTTTCAACTTGACAACTAGCCATGATCACAAGAGAGGGGACACCAAGCTTTCATGAAGAGCACAGGCCCGGCTGGAATTAAAAAGCTACACAGTTTAGTCTCTTATTGCATCCTTACACACATGAGTGAGACCACTACCAACTTTTTCACTATAATGAATCTTTGTTTTAACTGGAAATTCAGAGTATCAAGAAATCTACCTTTGAACACCAATAAAAAATAAATTTACAAAAAAATTTAAAAATTTAAAAATTAAAAAAAAAAAGAAATCTACTGGTATAATAGTTTGGTTTTAGAAAGGCAAAGGATTTGTTTTGCTCTTTGAGATTCAAGAATTAACAAGATGAAAGGCCAAATATCTCATCCCAAATACCCACCGCCTCTGCCCTTGACTGTGTCCATGTTTTTTGGTAAAGGCACCAGGGGCACTTAACTGCCTTTCTAAACAGAGAACTTGGGTCTCTCAGAAAACGGCTCTGCAAGTGATCAGTAGAATCAGAGGAGAGAAAACAACTCTCCTTTGAAAAGATGTCAAACAAACCGAAAAAAAGGAGTTTCAGTCAGAATGCTGAGCCCTTGGACTAAAATACAACTCCATATCAAATCACCCTGAAGTAGCCCTTCCGCTACCACCTCTCCAATAAACTTTGATTGTCTGATGAGACTATGCTTTACTGCATCAAAAGAGTTACCATGGGTCAGGAGGGCTGCAACCACCCTTGGAACAGTCAGTTTCTTCCATCACAAGGGAGCTAGCATATCCTTAACAAAAAAATCATGGTAAAATACACATAAAATTTACCATTGTAACCATTTTTAGGTGTATATTTCAGGGACCTTAAATCTAGTCACATCAGTGTGCAACCATCACTGCCATCTGTCTCCAGAACTTTTCCATCATCCCCAACTGAAACCTTGTGCCCACTAAACACTAACTTCCCATCCTCCCTCCCACCAGCCTGTGGTATCCAGCATTCTACTTTCTGTCTCTAGAAATGTATCTACTCTGGGAACCTTGTATAAGAGGAATCACACAATATTTTTCCTTTTGTGACTGGCTTATTTCACTGGTTCATTCATAGCATAGCATGTGTCAGAAGCTCCTTCTTCTTTATTTTTTTTAAAGATTTTATTTATTAAAAAAATAAAATAAAATAAAGATTTTATTTATTTATTCATGAGAAACACAGAGATGTGTGAGAGAGAGGCAGAGACACAGGCAGAGGGAGAAGCAGGCCCCATGCAGGGAGCCCAATGTGGGACTCGATCCCGGGACTCCAGGATCACACCCTGGGCTGAAGGCAGGGGCTAAACCGCTGAGCCACCCAGGGATCCCCCCTTCTTCTTTAAGGTGAATAAAATCCTACTGTATGGAGATACCACATTTTGTTTATCCATTCATTTGTTGATAGAAACTTGGGTAGTTGCTGCCTTTGGCTATTATGAGTAATTCTGCTATGAACATGAGTGTGCAAATAACCTGTTTGATCCCTATTTTCATTTCTTTCGGCAGTATACCCAAAAGTGGAATTACTGGATCACATGATAATTCTGTGTTTAACTTTTGGAGAAGCCACCATACTGTTTTCCATAGTGGCTACACCATTTTACATTCCCACCAACAGCAACACATCCTCTTCATGCCTACTCATTGATGTATTAACAGGATCCTTGGCTCAAAATATCACCATTGTTTAATTCCACCTGTTATCTGTCATATTAGAGTACAAGGACACAGAGGCAAGCAATGGACTTCAGTGAAATGTTCCTTGTAGGAAGACAGTCAGCAATCAACACATTGTTGGCTTGAGTGAAAAGATTTTGACATAGTGTTATACAAGCTTAAAACAAGAAAGAGAAATCCTTTGGATTGCAGCAGAAAGCCTGTTGGACACACATACTCCCCATTCCTCTTCATCTTCTTTAAGATAGAGGCAAGGAGGGACACTTGGGTGACTCAGTGGTTGAATGTCTACTTTTGGCTCAGGTCGTGATCCCCGGGTCCTGGGATCGAGTCCTGCATCAGGCTCCCTGCAGGAAGCCTGCTTCTCCCTCTGCCTATGCCTCTGCCTCTCTCTCTGTGTCTCTCATGAATAAATAAATAAAATCTTAAAAAAAAAAAAAGAGGGATCCCTGGGTGGCGCAGCGGTTTGGCGCCTGCCTTTGGCCCAGGGCGCGATCCTGGAGACCCAGGATCGAATCCCACATCGGGCTCCCGGTGCATGGAGCCTGCTTCTCCCTCGGCCTATGTCTCTGCCTCTCTCTCTCTCTCTCTGTGACTATCATAAATAAATAAAAATTAAAAAAAAAAAAAAAAAAGAGGCAAGGACTCTGATATCAAGTCAGGAACAGAGCTCGCCAGGGTAAAGGCGGAGGGAAGAGCTTTTACTAGAAGAGAGGTTGAGATGAGGCAGAGATCTGAACTAGCTCACCTGAGACTCCTCCCTTCCCACCAGGTAGGTGAGCACTTCCCATCTCAGCCAGGGTGGAGTCTTGAGGATTGCTCCTATCTATGCTTAAAGCCTAAGGATTAAAGGTAGTTCTTTGAGGTTAGCTACGCGGGGCAAAAGCTGAAGCCAGATTTTCAAAATTTAAACTTGTTTCAACTGATCTATGGTTTCTCTTAGGAATTATTAGCACAATAGCAGAGATGGAAGGATACAGCAAACCCAATAGAGAGGGGAGAGGATTGGAGCCTGTTATGGGTTGGACTGTGTACTCCAAAAAGAATAAAGTACCAACCTCCCCTCACCTGTGAATTTGGCCTTATGTGGAAATTGTCTTTGCAGATGTCATCAGAGTAACATAAGATCATTAGAAGTGGTCCCTAGGGACACCTGGGTGGCTCAGTGGTTGAGCATCTGCCTTTAGTTCAGGGCATGATCCCAGGGTCCTAGGATTGAGTCCCATATCAGGCTCCCTCTGCCTATGTATCTGCCTCTCTCATGGATAAATAAAGAAAATCTTAAAAAAAAAAAAAAAAGAGGGAAGATGGCTATGTGAAGACAGAAGGAGAGGTGGGAGTTATGTCAAGGAATGGCAGGCAGCACAGGTGGCTAAACCACTGGGTTTAGCACTGCCTTCAGCCCAGGGTGTGATCCTGGAGACCCCGGAGACCCTGGGATCAAGTCCCACGTCAGGCGCCCTGCATGGAGCCTGCTTCTCCCTCTGCCTGTGTCTCTGCCTCTCTCTCTCTCTCTCTGTCTCTCATGAATAAATAAAATCTAAAAAAAAGGGGGGGGGGGAATGGCAGCGGCCACCAGAAGCTGGAGGGTCCCTCCCCTAGAGGTTTTAGAGAGATCATGTCCCTGCCAACATCTTGATTTTGGATTTGTAGCCTCCAGAACTGGGAGAAAATACATTCTGTTGTTTTAAACTACTCAATTTATGAGACTTTGTAACAGCAACCCTAGGAAATGAACCTAGAGTTCAATACCTAGAAATCACACCCAACAGCACATGATGATGTCACCACCATTTCCATACTTATTATGAAAAATGTGAGCTGAGACGGTTTTCTTAAGGAAATGATCGCCTGTCATAATATCAGATTCTCCTAAGAGTTTATGGACTTTTTATATTTTTAAAGATTTTATTGATTTATTTGAGAGAGACAGAGATAATGACAGAGATAGCAAGAGAGAGCACTAGCAGGGAGGAGAGGGATAAGCAGGCCCCCTGCTGAGCAGGGAGCCCAACCTGGAGCTCAATCCCAGAACCCTGAGATCCTGACCTGAGCTGAAGGCAGCCACTTAATCAACTGGGCCACCCAGGAGACCCTGTTTATGAACTTTTAAATTTTATCCTTAGTTAATGAAATTGTCTCTGGCTGGAAAGTTTTCTTTTTTGGTACATAGACACTTTTTTTTTTTTTTTTAAGATTTCTTTATTTATGGGGCACCTGGGTGGCTCAGTTGGTTAAATGTCTGACTTCCATTCAGCTTATGATCTCAGGGTGCTGGGATCAAGTCCATTGAGCTCCCTACTCAGTAAGGAGTCTGTTTCTCCCTCTCTTTCTATCCCTCCTCCATGCACATGCTCCCTCGTCTCTCTCTCTCTCAGATAAATAAACTCTATTATCTATTTATTTGAAAGAGAGAGAACACACCCAAGAATAGGGGGAGGAACAAAGGGAGAAGCAGGGAGAGAATCTCAAGCCCAGTGTGCACTGAGCAGCAAGCCCAACTGCAGCTCCATCCCAGAACCCTGAGATCATGACCTGAAATCAGGAATCAACACTTAATCCATGAGCCACCCAGGTGCCCTGGTACATAGACATTTCTAATCTCTATACGTGATTCACTTTCACATGAAAATTATAAGCCCAATATTGTTCAGATGTTCCCGAGTCAGACCACACAAAGTTGGGAGTGATTTAGCATGAAAAAAAGGAAAGGGGATGGATTCTACATTCACTTTATTTCTCCTTACGGTACAACTTAACTGGGAGATGTTACACAGGTGCTTTCAGAAGCTCATTAGGCTTTCCCAATTTCCCCTGTGCTTCCTAAAAGGTCATTAAAATGTTGCAGGCATTCCCTTCAGTAGTCAGGAGGGTCTGAAAACCTGTCCACTGCCTATCAGCTCTTTGAAATAAAACAGAATGGGGCCCCACAGGTCCCACGTGGGAAACAAAAAGTGTCATAGGTGCCTATTGCCTATCTATCTCTTACATGTTGTCTGTTTCTTGAATGCAGCAAAGACACTAGTGCAAAAAGCATGAAATATCCACCTAATGAGAGTTCTGATGAGCTCCTTGCTAGGAATAGCTGAAATAAATTGACTAATAGTTTTTGTATTCTGTGAGGTTGGTGAGAAGAAAAATGGGGTTGAAGTACAAAATCAGAATGGAGAAGGCAGAGGAGGGAAGATAGCACCAGAGACATTTATTATTCTTTACACACTTATAAAACATACACATACACACACCACCAGGAGAAAAAAAGTGCCACGTTTAACTTGTTGTTAATAAAGAATGGCCATGGGCAGCCCGGGTGGCTCAGCAGTTTAGCACCTGCCTTCAGCCCAGGGTGTGATCCTGGAGACCCATTATCAAATCCCACGTCAGGCTCCCTGCATGGAGCCTGCTTCTCCCTCTGCCTGTGTCTCTGCCTCTCTCTCTCTCATTCTGTGTCTTTCATGAATAATAATAAAGAAATAAAATATCTTTTAAAAATAAATAAATAAAAAATAAAGAATGGCCATGAATGGACAGTTCACGGATAAGGAAGCAAAAGAGCCCTAAATCAAGTAAAGAGATGCTTGACTACATAATATGAGAAAGTATATGTGTGTTAAGCCACCACAGAGACCATTTCTAACTATCAGATGGGCACAAGTTCAAAATTATAACATACTCTGGAGGTAAGGATATAGGGAGAGTACACCCCCTCTGAAGGTTAATTTGGCCACATATATTTAAATGACAAATGAATTTACCTTTTGACCTGGCAATCTCACTTTTGGGGATTTCCCCTAAGACATGCCTACATTAGTTCTATTCATATCTACATTATCACTATATTATCATATTATTATAAGGCTATTTATATCTGCATTATTTATAAAAAACAGTAAAAGGTGAAAACAATGCCAGTGTTCATCTATAGGAAACTTTCCAATTAACACATTCACACAATATAGAAAAGAATGGGGAAGTTTTATACACATAACTATAGAAAAATCTCCATGATATATATCGTTACTTTTTTTAAGGTGCAAAACAATTACAATATGGTGGTATTAAAATTTGTGCACAAATTCTTTGATGCTTCTCCCTTCAAGAATTGGAGCCAGGGGTGCCTGGGCTGGCTCTGGTGGTGGAGTGAGTGACTCTCAATCTCAGGGCTGTGAGTTTGAGCCCCACGTGAGTGTAGAGATTACTTAAAAATAAAATATTTAAAAGAAAAAAAGTCGGGCTCCCGGTGCATGGAGCCTGCTTCTCCTTCTGCCTATGTCTCTGCCTCTCTCTCTCTCTGTGTGTGTGACTATCATAAATAAATAAAATTAAAAAATAAATAAATAAATAATAAATAATTTTTTTAAAAAAAGGGATCCCTGGGTGGCGCAATGGTTTGGCGCCTGCCTTTGGCCCAGGGCGCGATCCTGGAGACCCGGGATCGAATCCCACGTCGGGCTCCCGGTGCATGGAGCCTGCTTCTCCCTCTGCCTGTGTCTCTGCCTCTCTCTCTCTCTCTCTCTGTGACTATCATAAATAAATAAAATTTAAAAAAATAAATAAATAAATAAATAATAATAATAATAATAAAAGAAAAAAAAGAGTGGGAACCAAACCCTGTCTCCTTGAGTGGACTCAGTCAAGGGTTTCATGAAAAGAAGAGGAACAGAAGTCGTGATGTGTGACTGCCAAGATCAGATCTTAGAAGGCAGTATGGTTTCCTCCTTGCTCTTCCTCTTGAATCACATACTCCAGGGAACCCACCTGCTATGTTGTAAGGACTAAGGACACTCTGATGGTCCTGGGTGGCAAGGAACTGGAGCCTTCTACCAACAGCCATGTAAGTGAGCCATCGGCTTGGAAGTGGATCTTCTATCCACAGTCCCACATGCAGATGACTGCGGCCCTGGCCAAAGTTTGGCAGAAATCTCATGTGAGACAGAGCCAGAACTACTCAGCCAAATCAATCCTGGATTGAGAGTTCTCAGTAACTAGGAGGTAATTAATACATGTTTGTTGCTTTACAATGCTAAGTTTTCTTTTTGGCAGGAGGCAGAGGGAGTAAAATTCGTTATTCACCAGTAGTTAAATAATGCAACAGTGTTTATAGCAGGCTATATTTTGCATAATAAAGGAAGAATAATATATAATTGTATTTTCTTGTTTTTGCAGTAAAGAAACACTGTAAAGATACCCAAGCATTAACAAAAGTGCTTACCCATATAAAAGATTAGAATGGGGAATAAGGTAGATGGGAGAAAGAAAGAGAACATGATTTCTCTTTATACTTTTGGTGCATCCTCTTCTATTTTTTTTGGCTAAGGCTTCAGTGTTCTTTCTTTCTTTCTTCCTTTCTTCCTTCCTTTCTTTCTTTCTTTCTTTCTTTCTTTCTTTCTTTCTTTCTTTCTTTTTTAAGATTTTTACTTTTTATTTATCATTGAGACACAAAGAGGCAGAGACATAAGCAGAGGGAGAAGCAGGCTCCCTGCGAGGAACCTGACATGAGACTTGATCCCAGGATGCTGGGATCATGACCTGAGCCAAAGGCAGATGCTGAACCAGAGCCACCCAGGCGTCTCTCCTCTTCTATTTTTATATGAAGTTCACTCATATTTAGATATTTTTTAAATAATTGTTTTTAAAAAGTAAAATTATTTTAAAAGGACTACCAAACAAACAAACAACAACCATTTCCTCTAATGGTTACCATAAGTGCTCAGTGTTAGGCTGACCTTGGTTTGTCACTAGCAGAAGATGTGATATGACCCAGAAAGCATCATAAAAGAAAGGTTGGCAGATTGCTAGGAAAAGATAAAAGATATTGTAAGAATGTTCTGAATTGCTTGGTTAAGATTTTATTTTTTTTTTTAAGATTTTATTTTATTTACTCATGAGAGATATAGAGCGAGCGAGAGAGAGGCAGAGGGAGAAGCAGGCTCGACGCAGGGAGCCTGACACGGGATTCGATCCCGGGTCTCCAGGATCAGGCCCTGGGCTGCAGGCGGCGCTAAACCGCTTGGGGCTGCCCAAGATTTTATTTTTTTAAGTAATCTCCATACCCAACATGGGGCTCAAACTCACAACCCTGAGATCAAGAATCACTTCTCTACTGATTGAGTCAGCCAGGTGCCCCAGGAATGTTTCTGAATTAAGTGGCATTTAGCTAATGTATTTCTCTTTGCATGAGTATTAGGGAAAAAATGTGAGCAGACAAGGCAGACATTTTAGGTCTTGGCTAATAACTTTTAAGTTTGTTTGTTTTTTAAGATTTTATTTAATTATGTGTGTGAGAGAGAGAGAGAATGGGGGGGCAGGGCAGAGGGAGAGGGAGAAGCAGACTCCCTCTGAGCAGGGAGTCCAATGTGGGGCTCCATACCAGAACCCTGGGATCAGGGCAGCCCAGGTGGCTCAGCAGTTTAGCACCTGCCTTCTGCCCAGGGCATGATCCTGGAGTTCCAGGATCA
This sequence comes from Canis lupus dingo, assembly GCF_003254725.2. Classification (NCBI taxonomy): domain Eukaryota; kingdom Metazoa; phylum Chordata; class Mammalia; order Carnivora; family Canidae; genus Canis; species Canis lupus. Next base: position 19,303,061 of record NC_064271.1, read on the forward strand.
AATCCCGTGTCAGGCTCCCTGCATGGCGCCTGTTTCTCCCTCTTTCTCTGTGTGTGTCTCTCATGAATAAATAAATAAAATCTTAAAAAAAAAAAAAAAAGAACCCTGGGATCATGACCTGAGCTGAAGGCAGATGCTTAACTGATTGAGCCACCTAGGTGTCCACTTTTAAGTATTCTTTTTTTTTTAAGATTTTATTTATTTATTCATGAGAAACACAGAGACAGAGGCAGAGACACAGGCAGAGGGAGAAGCAGGCTCCATGCAGGGAGCCCGACATGGGACTCGATCCCAGGTCTCCAGGATCAAGCCCTGGGCCGAAGGCGTTGCTAAACCGCTGAGCCACCCGGGCTGCCCAGTATTCTTAATAAAAGTGCTATAACATTGCACAGCAGACCGTTCTTGTACTGTCTGCCAGTGGCTCACTGTTATCTGAGGGTGGGATGAATGCCCTCTATCCATACTCTTGGTTATAGGAATGGCTCCCTCCACACCTAGGGAGAAACCCAACCTCAACCTGGTCAAGGCAGATTAGTTCCATCGGGACCCTGGCTCAAACTACGGCGATCAACCTTTCTTCCTTGGGAACCCTTGCACACTATTGGTGGGAATGCAAATTGGTGCAGCTACTATGAAAAACACTATGGAGGCTCCTCAAAAAATTAAAAATATAAATACCATATGATCCAACAATTTTACTTCTGGGTATATATCTGCAGGAAATGAATTCACTATGTTAAAGAGATAGCTGCACCCTCACATTTACTGCAGTATTATTTACTTTACAACAGTCAAGACATGAAAACAACCTAAGTGTCCATCAATAGATAAATGGACAAAGAAATGTCCTCCCACACACACACGCAGGAATACTATTCAGCCATTAAAAAGAAGGAAATCCTGCCATTTGTGACAACATGGATGGATCTTGAGAGCATTATGCTAAGTGAAATAAGTCAGAGAAAGATAAATACTTAGGACCTTACTTATATGTGGAATCTAAAAATAACAACAAGGGTGCCTGGGTGGCTCAGATGATTAAGCATCTGCCTTGACTCAGGTCATGATCTCCAGGTCCTGGGATCAAGCCTCACATCAGGTTCCTTGCTCAGCAGGGAGCCTGTTTCTTCCTCTCTGTCTGCCTCTCCCCCTGCTTGTGCTCTCTCTGTCTCTCTCAAATGAATAAATAAGAAATCTTTAAAATTTAAAAAAATACATACATACATACATTTTTAAGATAAAAATCTTAAAAAAAGAAACTAACAATGTCATTAATATTTAGCAATAAAATGTGAGAATTTTAACAAAGCACTGTCACCCACTTGAAGGAAATGAATTTCAAAGTTAAAAAAAAGTTTAAAAATCATAATAGGGGCAGCCCCGGTGGCTCAGCGGCTTGGCGCCGCCTTCGGCCCAGGGCTTGATCCTGGAGACCCGGGATGGAGTCCCACCTCAGGCTCTCTGCATGGGGCCTGCTTCTCCCTCTGCCTGTGTCTCTGCATGTCTCTTGCCTCTCTCTCTGTCTTTCATGAATAAATAAATAAAACCCTTTAAAAAAAAATCATAATATACGGGACACCTGGGTGGCTCAGCAGTTGAGCCTCTGCCTTTGGCTCAGGGCATGATTGATCCCAAGAGTGCCACATTAGGCTCCTGCTTCTCCCTCTGCCTCTTTCTCTGCATCTCTCATGAATAAATAAATAATTTTTAAAAACAAATCATAATATATAATATTAATTATACTGGAATTAAAAAATAAAAAAGATTTAAACCCAATTTCTTTTTTTTTTTTAAGATTTAATTTCTTTATTCATGAGAGACACAGAGACAGAGGCAGAGACACAGGCAGAGGGAGAAGCAGGCTCCAGGCTGGGAGCCCCATGTGGGACTCGGTCCCCGGACCGTGGGATCATGCCCTGAGCCGAAGGCAGATGCTCATTGGCTGAGCCACCCAGGAGTCCCTACCCCCCACTTTTTTGAAGGTTTTATTTATTTATCTAAGAGACAGTATACACAGGAGTTGGGGAGGGGCAGAGGGAGAAGCTGACTTCCTGCTCAGCAGAAAGCCTGATGCAGGGCCCCATCCCAGGACCCTGAGATCATAACCTGATCCAGAAGGCAGATGCTTAACCAACTGAGCCACCCAGATGCCCCCACCACTTAAAAACCCAACTCTCATAATGAAAAATACATTTAAATCCAGTAAAGCGGCAGATTCAAAATTAAAATTGTTGAGATAACAGCAACTTTAGGGTATGTGGTGTTCAAACTTCCATTCAATATAATTTTTTAAAATTTTTGTTTGTAGGGGGATCCCTGGGTGGCTCAGTGGTTTAGCGCCTGCCTTTGGCCCAGGGCGCAATCCTGGAGTCCCGGGATCGAGTCCCACATTGGGCTCCCGGCATGGAGCCTGCTTCTTCCTCCTCCTGTGTCTCTGACTCTCTCTCTCTCTCTCTGTCTATCATAAATAAATAAATAAATAAATAAATAAATAAATAAATAAATAAATCTTTAAAAAAATAAAAAAATAAAATTTTTATTTGTAAATACTCTCCACATCCAAAATGGAGCTTAAACCCACAATCCCAAGATCAAGACTCTTGATCTGAGTCTCTACTGACTCAGGCAGCCAGATGCCCCTCAAAATAGACTTTTTTCATTTTACCAAAAAAAGGGGGGGGGGAATAATAGCATATAGAGATGCATATGTATTATTTATTATTATATATGAAATATGTTGTGAGTGTGTGTGGATGGACGGATAATCTTCAATTACCTTTATTTTTTAAAAAAATATTTTATTCATTTATTCATGAGAGATACACAGAGAGAGGCAGAGGGAGAAACAGGCTCCATGCAGGGAGCCTGACATGGGACTCGATCCTGGGTCTCCAGGATCACACCCTGGGCTGCAGGAGGCGCCAAACCGCTGCACCACCAGGGCTGCCCTTCAATTACCTTTAAAAAAAAATAACATGTGAGTATGAAAAATCCAGTGTTCCAATCTGGAGCTGTTTTTGGTAATGGCTGCATGGTAGAAGGAATCTAATCAATGTCATTCATATGCAGCAGGCCTCCCTGACTGGCATGCACAGAATCATAGTTATTACCTCCTCTCTGCCCCATGGGAAGTTAACTCTCAAATCTCTTGTTTCTCTATCCCATGTAAGAACTTTTCTCCAAATCTTGGTTAGAAGTTTTCTTTTCCATTCCTTTTACTTTATTTTTTAAAAGATCTTATTTATTTACTTATGAGAGACAGAGAGAGAGAGACAGAGAGAGAGACAGAGAGAGAGGCAGAGGCAGAGGGAGAAGCAGGCTCCATGCAGGGAGCCCAAATCAGGACTCGATCCCGGGTCTCCAGGATCACGCCCTGGGCGCTAAACTGCTGAGCCACCTGGGCTGCCCTCCTTTTATTTTTTTTAAGAAAGTTTAGGGTTCTTTTTAAAAAGATTTTATTTTTAAGTAATCTCTACACCCAGTGTGGGGCTCGAACTCACAACCCCCAGATCAAGACTCACATGCTCCATCAACTGAGCCAGCCAGGCATCATCCTCAGAGAGTTTTCTGCCTGAATTCACTCAGAAAGGCTAAGAACCAAGTCAACAGTGAACTCACACAATGAGCTTGTGCCCAACCCAGTACACCAGGTACTCTATCTCAGCTCTGCCACAAGATATAACTGTGACAATCAAATGAGAAACATGCTTGTCACCAAGCATATACTAAATAAATGTTAGTGGTTATTCTCTCTACTGGAAAACATCTCAATGTTTTCACAAGTTCTTGAATGTGTAACTTTTTTTTTTTTTTTTTTTTTTTTTTTTTTTTTTTAAAGATTTTATTTATTTATTCATGATAGTCACAGAGAGAGAGAGAGGCAGAGACACAGGCAGAGGGAGAAGCAGGCTCCATGCACCGGGAGCCCGATGTGGGATTCGATCCCGGGTCTCCAGGATCGCGCCCTGGGCCAAAGGCAGGCGCCAAACCGCTGCGCCACCCAGGGATCCCTGAATGTGTAACTTTTATATCTAATAATATATACCTTACTATACAATATAATAATAAGAAGCTGCAGTTTGCTTCTTAAGCACTTGCTAGATTTCAAAGCATGAGCTGGCATTTTGCTTTAGTCTCTTCAATTCACATAGCATTTCTCTCATATAGTATTAGTTTATTATTTCCAGTTTACAGATGAGAAAAAAATTTAAGTATTGAGAGCTTATTTACTTGCTCAAGGTCATAGATTCATTATAAGCACGAAGGGGGATGGGAGAAGGAAGAAGGCCTTGGCCCAGCACAAAATCTAGGAAAGGAATAACAAAGCCTGCTCTGTGTGTTCCTCATCTACCCACTCCCCCACCACCACTCACCCAAGACCAGTTCTCTACAGGTAAAATGTCATTGAGATTTGCCCAATGTAGAAGTACAAGGTAAAATCACAGCCCCATAGTCCTAACCATGAGGATAAAGCATTGCCAACGTTAAAAAAAAGTAGAAAGTAGACTTCTCGAAACTTTCTCTTAAGACATGATTTGATGTTTATCTTGCCTCCATTAAATAGAGTAACAAGACAGAGATAAATTGTGAATGATTAGACCAAATCTGGCACACTGTAATTATATTCAGGAGATAGAATATGATTGGTATACATCATTATTATTAAGAATACATTTCTAAATGTTTCACTTAACTCCATTTATCTGTTCCCCATCAAATTTACAAATGGTATAATTCTGTGTTAAAATAGCAATACAGTATCTATTGCAACTCTTAATAAGTAAGCATTTACAACCCCACATTTCTTTTTTTTCTCCATTGCTTTATTACCTGAGTGACTATTGATGTAAGTTAAAGATTTTTTAATTACTTCTTTTTCTTGCATATTTATTTGCATTCCTAAATTTACTTAACAAAAGATTCTCTTATTTGCATAGATCAATCTTAAATGCAAAGCCTATAGAATATACTTGCAGGTAGACAATAGCACCACAGGGTTAAGGTATTAGAGCGTGACTACCTTGCATTGTTTAAATGATGAGCTAAGTGCTTCGTTTTAACCTAAATAGAGACCCCACTAGCACAAAGAACCAAAGTCAGTCGTGGGTCCCTGCAACATCTTTGCATGATTACAATGAGATGAAAAACTGAAAATCCCTAAAGGTTTTAAAAACTCCCCCGCCCTCCAAAAAGCATCGCTCTCCCTCATTCCTAACCACATTGGAGCAACTGCAATTATTTAAACACATACTAATTAGACTTACTAGGTTAGAGTGTTTGGGGCCGGGTCTTTCCTAAAGGAGCAGACAAGTCCACTCTGTAGATTATTAACTAAGTGGGTCTATATGCCATAAAGTCTATTCTTACCTTTTTATTTTTTCATGAGACATTCATCAATGAATGGATTAATAGAACCACAAAGGAAAAGTGAAGCATTTATGTGCAATAATTTATCCTGTAAAAGAATGATTAACTTACAAATTCTACTGAATGTCAAAATCTTTTTTTAAAATTTTTTTAAAATTTATTTATGATAGTCACAAACAGAGAGAGACAGAGACATAGGCAGAGGGAGAAGCAGGCTCCACGCAGGAGCCCGACGTGGGATGCGATCCCAGGTCTCCAGGATCGCGCCCTGGGCCAAAGGCAGGCGCTAAACCGCTGCGCCACCCAGGGATCCCTGAATGTCAAAATCTAACCTTAAATTTTATTCTGAAAGTGAGGCAGCTTAGTAAAAACGTTATATACATTTTTAGAAGTCCACAGAGAGAAAGCATAGGAAAGCGTGCCTTGAGCTTAAGATTCAGTGGTTAGGATTTCCAATTCTTTTTTTTTTTTTTAAGAATTTATTTTATTTATTTATTTATGAGAAAGAGACAAAGATAGAGCTTGAGCAGGGAGGAGAGGGAGAAGCAAGCTTCTCCCTAAGCAGAGAGCCCACTGCGGGACTCGATGCCAGGACCCTGGAATAATGACCTGGGCCAAAGGTAGATTCTTAATCAACTAAGTCACCTAGACAACCCTGTATTTTTTTTTAAGATTTTTTTAAATTTTTATTTATTTATGATAGTCACACACACACAGAGAGAGAGAGAGAGAGAGAGAGAGGCAGAGACACAGGCAGAGGGAGAAGCAGGCTCCATGCACCGGGAGCCCGACGTGGGACTCGATCCCGGGTCTCCAGGATCGCGCCCTGGGCCAAAGGCAGGCGCTAAACCGCTGTGCCACCCAGGGATCTCTAAGATTTTATTTTTAAGTAATCTCTACACTCAATGTGTAGAGCTCAAACCTACAACCCCAAGGCCAAGAGTCACATGTTCTACGGGACTGAGGCAGCCAATCCCTCCAATTAATTCTTTAGAAAATGTGGTGAACGTATTTATTCATAATCTACCCTAGTTTTCTGATTAAAATGGGAATGCTAGTGCTACCCCTACTCAAGAAATACTGGAGTAAGGAGATAGTTATGTCACATACACTTCTGTAATATTTGAGCTTTGTATGATGAGCACGCAGTATTTTGGAATCATACAAAACAATAATTTTTTAAATTAAAAAAATATTTTGATAGGCATAGCTGGCTGGCTCAGTCAGTAGAGCTGACAATCTTGATCTTGGGATCCTGAGTTCAAGCCAACATTGGTGAAGAGCTTATTTAAAAATAATAATGGTAAAAAAATATTTTGACAAAATATTGACTTCCACTACTTTTTTTCAAGAAAGAGGAATGTATGCATTTCATCTATTCTATGAAATGTATGGTTACTACTTTCAAGAATTCTCTGAGGCACATCTTCCCAAAACGTGCTAGACAGGAACATGGTTTCTGAGTTATTTTCCCCCGCACAATATACAGAACGGAATCTTGGAGTCTCATCTCTCCTCAGTGGATAAAAACTAATTATGTAAATCTTGAAAGAAGGCATGAGGAAGTAGTTTTGAAAACAGAACTTTGATTTGATTACGTTTTTCTTTTGCTCTGACTGCCTTTGCCTAGTGGCTTGTACGTTTGATTTACATCTGATTTCCTGTTGGACCATTCATTATATTTCCCCAACATTTACACAAAGACTTTAGGAAGTACTGAAAATCTTGTAGAGCCCACTTGTGCCGTCAATTAGAAGAAATCTCCAATACTTATTTTTCTCCCTCTGTAACGAATTTGAACTTTTCTGCCTACAGATCATCCCGCAAAGAACACTTGTCCTTTGCCCTTTATTATTAAATTATTCTCACGTTACACGTGCGCCCTGTACACCGTGAAACAGTAATTGACAGGTTCACGCACGCTCCTTCCCCGGCCCGCCGACCTGATCGGTGCTTTCTAAGCTCTCCCTTCTGTCTGTGGCCACGAATGGAAATGTTTGCCTATGAATGCACGCCAGGTTACCATTCTCTTGCCGATGTTTATATTCCAAGAAGCCAGGCACAGAAAGTAGGATCGTGACAACACACTGAGGCTGTAGGCTTTCACAAACACGTTGCTGATAAACGTCAGGAACCCGGTTTGCACTCTGCATTCCTCTCCACGAAAGTCACTTTAATTGCACGCGAACACATGCACGGGACCATGCCTCCAATAAACGAGCGTTTTGTCCGTCGCCAGAAGGAAGCTAAGAAGCTAAGAGGTGATGAGTTTTATTAACTCTCGTAATGTCTGCAAAGTAGCGCAGCATCAAAGTATCGGATCCCCTCTTAGTCCTCCCGGAAGACCTACTTACAGCAGCGAGCGCATCGATGCCGCATTGAGCCGCAGCACGACCGAGGCTGCAAGCCGCTTCCAGGCAGAGAGGCCCGGGCGCTGCACGGTCTCCACCGCCCGCGATGCGCAGCCCAGGAAGCAGCGACACCCGATCCCCAAGGGGGTCCCGGGCCTCTTTGTTTGGACCCAGAGCTCCTTTCCCTGCCGACACTATGCTACAGTAGTCGTGGGGCTCTCTGGCTAGGACAGCAAAAGCTTCCCCAGCCATTCTGAGAATTTGGCAACGAAAAGAACTGGAAAATCGTGGAAAGCAACGGTGAAATTAGAGCTTTGAAAACCAAGAATAAGACATTGGTTATTCTGGCGCGTGAGAAAACCCCCAGTTATAGGGACTTTTTGCGGATTTGTTCAGGAGGTTCGGAGGCGGGCTTGTTTGTTTTAGGAAGTGTTCTCTAGTTAGTGTTTTTAATTGAGAAGTACGGCTCACGTTTCCGTGGCACAGATGTAGCCGAAGTGTCCCTTCGCCGGTAGTCCACTAAGTCAGGTTCAAATGAAGCCACTGGACTGGACTCAGCGGTTGTCCGGGTGGGGTTCCCAGACCTGCAGCAGCTGCCAATGGGATCTGGTGAGAAATGCAAATATTCGGCCCCACCCCAGAGCCAGTGAGGTTGAGGTGAAGAGGATGATTCCAGCATGAACTAGACCAAGGAAGCCTGAGGGAGGTAAATGGTTGTTTCCCCCAGTTAAAGAAACCCTTGCCAAAGACAAAGAGAGCAAGCGAGATGTGCCTGTGTACAGAGACAAAGGAAACATGGAAAGTAGAGTTGGGGGCGGGCAGCCCGGGGGGGCTCAGTGGTTTAGCGCCGCCTTCAGCCCAGGGCGTGATCCTGGAGATCCGGGATCCAGTCCCATGTCGGGCTCCTTGCATGGAGCCTGCTTCTCCCTCTGCTTGTGTCTCTGCCTCTCTTTCTGTGTCTCTCATGAATAAATGAATAGAATCTTGAAAGAAAGAAAGAAGAAAGAAGAAGAAAGAAAGAAAGAAAGAAAGAAAGAAAGAAAGAAAGAAAGAAGGAAGGAAGGAAGGAAGGAAGGAAGGAAGGAAGGAAGGAAGGAAGGAAGAAAGGAAGAAAGAAAGAAAGAAAGAAAGAAAGAAAAGAAAGAAAGAAAGAAAGAAAGAAAGAAAGAAAGAAAGAAAGAAAGAAAGAAAATAGAGTTGGTTAGGTTTTAGTGAAATGTCTTCTGGGCAACAAGATAAGGAAAATAATGTGTAATTGACCACCTAAGTGGGTATTCTTAAATCAGTGTCATAATTTAAGGGATTGGTTGCATGCAGTGTTATAATTTCAGTTGTACATACAGCTCTAGCACTCTGCATTACCTATGTTCCAGGTTGACACTGATAAAGTGGCAATATGCAGGGCCACTGATGGTCAGGCAAGAGAGCAAGCCCTGGAGAATTCCAGGCCTCTGCTGACAAATGCCAGAAATCTTTCAGTAGCTCTTTAGTCTTGGATCTCTTTTAAAAATGCAAGAATTAAGTCTTATCTATCTCAAGAATTCTGGGCCTGCTGCTGGTCCTGCATAGATCAACCACTTTTTACACAGAGAGGACCTAGTGCCTATATGCAAGTAGAAGAATGCTTATATTTTACGTGGTTTAAGAGAGTCCTTAGGGCTGCCTTGTTTGTTTAAAATGGATAGAGATCTGAGTTAGAGGGTATGAAGATAAATAATAAATGAGTGACAGCTCCAGACCACAATGAGGCCAAGGTTAATAAGCCTCAATCCCAGTGGGTAATGAATCTCTCTTCAGGAGATATTATATAAATCTATCTCACTGGTGTACTTGTTGGTATTTCTTTCATTTAAAAAAAAATTCTAGGAGCACATGGGTGGTTCAGTGTTTGAACATCTGCCTTTGTCTCAGGGCGTGATCCTGGGGTCCTGGGATCGAATCCTGCATCAGGCTCCCCAGGAGAAGCAGGGAGCCTGCTTCTCCCTCTGCCTGTGTCTCTGCCTCTCCCTCTCTCTCTGTGTCTCTCACAAATAAATATATAAAATCTTTCTTTTTTAAGATTTTATTTTATTTACTCATGAGAGATACAGATCGACATGGGACTCGATCCTGGATCTCCAAGATCACGCCCTGGGCTGCAGGCGGCACTAAACCGCTGCGCCACCGGGACTGCCCAAATATATAAAATCTTAAAAAAAAAAAAAGTTTAAAAAGTATGATTTTAACAAGCTCGGTGACATCCAGACTGTTATGGGTTAAATTGTGTCTCCCCCAAAAAAGATATGTTAAAGTCCTATCCCCTAGTATCTCAGAATCTGAACTTCTTCAGAAATAGGGTCATTGCAGATGTAATTATTTCAGATAGGCTACACTGAAATAGGGTGGGTCCTTAGTGCTACTGGGGTCCTTATAAGAAAAGAAAAAAGACTGACACAGAAAGAAGACACTATGTGACAACACAGGCAGAAATCGGAGGTTTATAGTTGCAAACCAGCAAACACCAAGGATCCCTTGCAACATAAGTTAAGAGAAGGACATGGAACAGATTCTCTTAGATCCTTAGAGACTATGGCCCCACCCACACCTTGATTTTGGACTTCTAGCCTCCAGAAATGTGAAAGAATGAATTTTTTTAAATAAAGATTTTTATTTATTCATGAGAGACACACACAGAGAGAGAAGCAGAGACATAGGAAGAGGAAGAAGCAGGCTCCGTGCAGGGAGCCTGACATGGCACTTGATCCGGGGTCTCTAGGATCATGCCCTGGGCTGAGGCGGGCTAAACTGCTGAGCCACCCAAGCTGCCCCAAAGAAGCAATACCTTGAGGAAACAATGTAGAACACTGCACCGCAAAATCACAGTGATGATGACCTTCTTGACCTTCATTTGGGTAAAAATCATCCTTCATTAGATTTATGTTTTCAGATTCTGGAATATTAAATTAGGTAGTTGTTTTACTACTAAGCCATCTTGGTATTTCCTATGCATGCCCTCTTCAGAGCAGCGGTTCAAGAAAAAAATTAAAAATGGAAAGGGGGAGGTGCTTATAGCATTACCTAATGGTGGTAGTAAGATCAAAGAGCCACAGGACAGTTATGGATGATGCAGTCGAAATGTCTTTTTTTTTTTTAAGATTTTATTTATTTATTCATGAGAGGCACAGAGAGAGAGAGGCAGAGGGAGAAGCAGGCTCCATGCAGGGACTCGACCTGGGTCTCCAGGATCACAGCCCGGGCTGGAGGTGGCGCCAAACCGCTGAGCCACCAGGGCTGCCCTGAATCTTCTAAAAACTGATGAACGGGGGGGGGGGGGGGGGGGGGGGGGGGGGGGGGGGGGGCTTCCAGGTGGCTCAGCGGTTTAGTGCCGCGCCGCCTTCAGCCCAGGGTGTGATCCTGAAGACCAGAGGTCCCTGCAGGGAGCCTGCTTCCCCCTTGGCCTGTGTCTGCCTCTCTCTCTATGTCTCTCATGAATAAATATTTTTTTTAAAAAGACTGATGAACACTGAAGTTCATTCAACTTCACTACCTTATGGAGACTATCATGTTAGTTTCCCAAGCTGTTATAACAAAGTCCTACAACTTTGGGACTGTTGTCCCAACGGTGGCCTGAAACAACAGAAATGTCTTCTCTCACAGTTCTGTGGTCTAGAAGTTTGAAATCAAGGTGCTCCACACGGCTGCACATCTCCCAGAGAGTCTTGGGGAGGAACTTTCCTTGCCTCTTCCAGCTTCTGGTGGCTCCAGGCATTCCTGGCTTATGGCTGTATGTATGACTCTGATCTCTGCCTTGTCTTCACATGGCTTCCATGCCTTCTATATCTTATTATAAGACATCTTCACTGGATTTAGAGCCCACTAGATCTAAGATAATCCAGGATGAACTCATCTCAAGATGCTTAACTTGGGCCAGCCCCGGTGGCTTAGCGGTTTAGTGCCACCTTCAGCCTAGGGTGCGATCCTGGAGACCTGGGATTGAGTCCCACGTCAGGCTCCCTGCATGGAGCCTGCTTCTCCCTCTGCCTGTGTCTCTGGCTCTCTCTCTCTCTCTCTCATGAATAAATAAATAAAATCTTTTTAAAAAAAAGATAGTGTTATTTAAAAAATGCTTAACTTGGGGATCCCTGGGTGGCGCAGCGGTTTAGCGCCTGCCTTTGGCCCAGGGCGCGATTCTGGAGACCCGGGATCGAATCCCACATCAGGCTCCTGGTGCATGGAGCCTGCTTCTCCCTCTGCCTATGTCTCTGCCTCTCTCTCTCTCTGTGTGACTATCATAAATAAATGAAAATAAATAAATAAAATAAAATTAAAAAATGCTTAACTTAATTATATCTACAAAGATTCTTTTTCCAAATAAGGTCACAGTTTCAGTTTCTAGAAGTTAGGACAGGGACATATCTTCTGGGGGTCCACCATTAACCCTACTCCAACTACCAGCTCTGAATACTTAATCCTTTGAATGTTAAATATCTTTATCATCTCAATAAAACAATAACAATCACAGCAAAAAAAATAAAAAATAAAAAATAAAACAAAAACAAAGGCTAACTTATTATGAGTACACCATAGGGACACCAGGACAAAGGTCTCACTTTTCTATTTACTTGGATTTTCTTGGTAGTTTTTTCATGGTTACTTGTTAGAGGGTCAAATCCTGTACACTGAAGGAACAAGCCATGACAACCAAAGGTTAATTTAAATGAGGAATCTTTGGTAAATCTCTTTCCTACACGCATCTTCTGTAGCATCTTTTTAGACTCTTGTCCTTTCATGAGTCTGATCAATACAAGACCCAAATGTCCACCACTCCCTGAACACAGAATTATATTGTAATTGAGAATCAGGTTCCTCAGGCTGAAAAAAACATATTTGGCCAGTTTCACTCCTTATACCCAACCCCATAATTATCATTCAGGCAGTGGACATACTACTTTCTAAGCTTCAAACCTTCTGATTGGGTGTCTGTTCAATAATGTTGTCATTCACTCATAGCCATGCATTCATTAGGCAGCCAGTATTATAAAGCTGCTCACTCAAGTGACACCTTTATTCAGAATTCAAGTTTAAGTCAATAATAACATCACTATTAAATGCATTTGTTTTTGACTCAGAGCAATGTAGGTTTTCTTGAGATATTATGTCTAAGTAGTCCCTATACCCAATGTGGAGCTCGAACTCACAACCCCAAGATCAAGAGTCATATGCTGAGTCTGATTGGCTTAGTCCAGTCAGTGGAACATGTGACTCTTGATCTTGGGGTTGTGAGTTCAAGCCCCACGTTGGGTGTAGAGATTATTAAAAATAAAATCTTAGGGATCCCTGGGTGGCGCAGCGGTTTAGCGCCTGCCTTTGGCCCAGGGCGTGATCTTGGAGACCCGGGATCGAATCCCACGTCGGGCTCCCGGTGCATGGAGCCTGCTTCTCCCTCTGCCTATGTCTCTGCCTCTCTCTCTCTCTCTCTCTGTGTGTGACTATCATAAACAAATAAATTTAAAAAAAATTAAAAATAAAATCTTAAAAAAAATGTTGCACACTCTACCAACTGAGCCGCCAAATGCCCCTAACTCAGAGTGTTTCTAATCCATGGGGTCCTGTGTAACAGCTATTCCTAATTCAGTCTTAGGGTATCCCCTTGTAGTGGACTAGTGGACAGTCATCATTTTCTTTTTGGCTGCTTAGTATCTGAACCTCCTTCTTAGGTATATAATTTCCTAGTTTATGAGACAGAGCCACCACTTGCCATCAAAGCATCCAAATATATGCATACTAGCCTCTTGTACAAGAAAGGTACAGTCGGCCAACAGACACATCTGCCAGAGATTTAAAATCTCAAGATTTTTTTTTTTTAAACCATAATTTCCACCTAAAGATGGATTCCGGTACCTTTTTTTTTAAAGATTTATTTATTTATTTATTTATTTATTTATTTATTTATTTATTTATTTATTTATTATTTATTTATATGAGAGACAGAGAGAGAGAGAGAGAGAGAGAGAGAGACAGAAAGAGGGAGAAGCAGGCTCCCTGCCAGGAGCCAGACGCAGAACTCGATCCCGGGACTCCAGGACTGCGCCCTGGGCCAAAGGCAGGCACTAAACCACTAAACCACTGAGCCAGGGATCCCCAAAATCTCAAGATTTAAATGTGGAAGCAAATCATTATGAAAAGGGTGGTACCTCAGTAGGCCCAGCCACATAATTTGGAGGACACAGTGCAAAATGAAAGTGCAGTCCCTCATTAGAAGGGCTGAGAAAAAGTGCCATTGAGTACTGAAATGTAAAGCTTTTTCCTTTAAAAATATCTTATGACATATAAACTATAATAGGGATAGCAATACATGAGTAAAAATAAAATTGCAAAAAAAAATTTAGTGGCATAATTTTAAGAACACAACAATACCTATTAATGGAATTTTTGGGAACATTTTGTTTATTTATTCATGAAAGACACAGGGCAGCCCCGGTGGCTCAGCGGTTTAGCGCCATCTTCAGCCCAGGGTGTGATCCTGGAGACCCGGGATCGAGTCCCACATTAGGCTCCCCGCATGGAGCCTGCTTCTCCCTCTGCCCGTGTCTCTGTCTCTCTCTCTGTGTCTCTCATGAATAATTAAATTAAAAATCTTAAAAAAAAAAAAAAAAAAAAGAGCGAGAGAGAGAGACAGAGACAGGGGCAGAGGGAGAAGCAGGCTTTCTGTGGGGAGCCTGATGCAGGGCTCAATCCCAGGACCTGGGATCAAGCCTTGAGCCAGAGGCAGATGCTCAACCACTGAGCCACCCAGGGGCCCCCTATTAATGGATATCTCATAAGACTTCTGGCTCACTTTTCTGCAAATTCATGTATTATGTCATCAGAATTTATGCTTTTTTTCCCCTAAAAAATGTGTACTTCTTAAACTTCATTTTCTTTTAAAGGATTTTAATTATTTTTGATTTTTTTAAAAAGATTTTATTTATTCATGACAGACACAAAGAGAGCAGAGACAGAGGCAGAGGGAGAAGCAGGCTCCATGCAGGGAGCCTGACATGGGGCTTGATTTCAGGACCCCAGGATCACATCCTGAGCTGAAGGCAGCTGCTCAACCACTGAGCTACCCAGGGGTCCCAAAGATTTTATCTTTAAGTAATCTCTACACCCAATATGGAGCTCAAACTTACAACCTTGAGATCAAGAGTGGCGAATTTCACCAACTGAGCCAACAGGCAACACTAGACTTCACTTTCAATGGGTATAATTGAATGTCACTTGGCAAATGTGATATCACAAATAATTTTTGATAATGATTTTTCTGCTAATGTAACCGTTTCTGGAATTTTGAAGACTATTTTATAGGCTGTGGCAATATTTGGATCAATTCTGGCAAATTATTTCAAAACATAAATGTTAGCAAATTCACTACTGATGATTTTCATGCTTTTTGTTGTTGTTGTTTGTTAGTTTTTAAAAATAGGCTTTGGGGGATCCCTGGGTGGCGCAGAGGTTTAGCACCTGCCTTTGGCCCAGGGCGCAATCCTGGAGACCCGGGATCGATCCCACGTCAGGCTCCTGGTGCATGGAGCCTGCTTCTCCCTCTGCCTATGTCTCCGCCTCTCTCTCTCTCTCTCTCTCTCTCTCTGTGACTATCATAAATAAATAAAAATTTAAAAAAATAAAAAATAAAAATAGGCTGTTTGTTTTAAAAATAGGCTCCACACCCAGCCAGGAGTCCAAACCCAGTCTTGAACTCAGGACCTGAGATCAAGACCTGGGCAGGGATCAAGACTCCGTTGCTCAACTGACTGAGACACCCTGGCACCCTTAGATAATTAAAAAAAAAAAAAGATTTAGCTGCCCTTAATTTTTAGGATTTAAGGCTGCCCTTAATTTATTTTATTATTTTTTTATTTTTTTAATAATTTATTTATGATAGTCAGAGAGAGAGAGAGAGAGAGAGAGAGAGGCAGAGACATAGGCAGAGGGAGAAGCAGGCTCCATGCACCGGGAACCCGACGTGGGATTCCATCCCGGGTCTCCAGGATCGCGCCCTGGGCCAAAGGCAGGCGCCAAACTGCTGTGCCACCCAGGGATCCCGGCTGCCCTTAATTTAATTTTTTATTATTATTATTTTTTTTGCCCTTAATTTTATTTTATTTATTTTTTAAGATTTACTTATTTATTATTGAGAGAGAGAGAGACAGAGACACAGGCAGAGGGAGAAGCAGGCTCCATGCAGGGAGCCCGGCGCGGGTCTCGATCCAGATCTCCAGGATCACACCCCGGGCTGCAGGCGGCGCTAAACCGCTGCGCCACCGGGGCTGCCCTTTGCCCTTAATTTTATTTTATTTTTTATTTTTTATTTTTTTTAATTTTCTTTTTTTTATTATTATTTTTTTAAATTTTTATTTATTTATGATAGTCACACACACACACAGAGAGAGGCAGAGACACAGGCAGAGGGAGAAGCAGGCTCCATGCACCGGGAGCCCGACGTGGGATTCGATCCCGGGTCTCCAGCATCACGCCCTGGGCCAAAGGCAGGCGCCAAACCGCTGCGCCACCCAGGGATCCCTGCCCTTAATTTTAAATGTAAATATATACAACGGTATTTTAATGCTACCTCTGACATTTCCTATGACTGGCGGAAGTTGTACAAGAAACCAAAAGTGGGGGCAGCCCGGGTGGCTCAGCGGTTTAGCGCCGCCTGCAGCCCGGGGTGTGATCCTGGACACCTGGATCGAGACCCGCGTCGGGCTCCCTGCATGGAGCCGGCTTGTGTCTCTGCCTCTCTGTCTGTCATGAATAAATAAATAAAATCTTAAAAAAAAAAGAAAGAAACCGAAAGTGGCTTCATGATTTGTACCTAACTCAAAAAGTCTGTGTATGCATTTTTACCGCTATATCTTCACTTACAGGAGAAAAATTAATTTTAAAATTGTCTTGGTTAAAAACTGCCTTATCTGGGGATCAGCGGTTTAACGCCTGCCTTCAGCCCAGGGCATGATGCTGGGGTCCCGAGATCCAGTCCCGCGTCAGGCTCCCGGCGTGGAGCCTGCTTCTCCCGTCTCCTGTGTCTCTGCCTCTCTCTCTCTCTCTCTCTCTCTCACTCTCTCTCTCTGGGTCTATCATGAATAAATAAATAAATAAATCTCAAAAAAACCCTGCCTTCTCTGAAGCATCATATGAGAATCGTGTTCTTTTTCATTGAATGCAACAATCTTTACATTTAATTTCTATTCCTTTTTTTTTTTAGCAATACAAAAGATAAATATTTATTCAGAACAACAACAACAAAAATTTCTATTCCTAAGTCTGCCTTTGCAATGTGGCGGGTAGTTTTCAAAACTAGAGATCCTAATAAACTCACTGAAGATTCTAGTAGCAATGGGTATGCTTTATCGCAATGTCCACGTGTACGCCTTTGTTTGTAATAATTTTCTTTCTTTTTTTTTTTATTGTAATAATTTTCTGATGAAGTTTCCAGGCCAGAAAGGTGCTGAAGGTTCAGGAATCCAGGGATCGGTGGTGTAGATCGCCACCGTCTACCTGTCTCCACAGGTGCAGCGACCTTGGCCACCGCTCACCTGGGTTCAGGGCCCCGCCCCACTGTCCGGGACCGCCCCAAGGCCTGCGCATGCGCACTAAACTCCAGGCCAACAGCTCAGCCCTGCAGCTCCTTGATTTATCGTTTCTTGATACCATCGGCCTTTACTTTGAAAACAGAAGTTCGGAGATAAAATTATTAAAAGTTTAAGGACCGCAGCAGAGTATTAACGTGCGAGGGCCCTCCTGAGAGGCAGGGCTCTCCCATGCCCTTAAGGTGTGTCACATCCCTGATATCTTCGGGACAATAAGATGATTGCCCCCAGCTGTTACTCAAGAAACACATTTTAATGTAAAGTGGATTTCTGATGAAACAAAGGAAACTGGATACTCGATCCTTGAAGTGGGTTTTCGTCACCGACTGGCTGTGCACCCTTGGGCAAGTTGCCTAACCTCTCTAGGCTTCAGATTCTTCATTTGTAAAAGAATACAGCATTGTACCAATGTTAATTTCCTGACTTTGATCGTTGTGCCTTGGCATTGAAGAGTAACCTTAAGGAAAGCTGGGTGGGTGGTTGATGGGAATTATCTACATATTTTTGTAGCTTCTCTGGAAATAAAAAAATTGCAGCAACAGATCCTTTGGGAGGAAAAGGAGCACCCCTCACCCAGTATGAGGACTAGAATACACAGGCCCTGACAAGTACTGGCTTGTACTCAAGGTTTTGTTGTGAACTAGTTGTATGTCCTTGGACACACTGCTTGACTTCTAATCCCTTATCTAACTGGGAAAAGTGTGGATATTGACTTGGGTTCTTAATGTCATTTCTAGTGTTAAAATGTAAGAACAATGGAAGGGCCTCAAGGTTCTCATTTGCCTTCTTAACTCTTCCTTATTTTTATTATTATTATTATTTTTTTTTTTTTAATTCATGCTTCCAGCCCTGTGCTTTCCTCTTATTTTTGGTCCACTTGGTATGTCCTGAGCTTATCCTAAATTAGTACTTAAAAGTATCCTGGAGTATATTTACATATAAGCAGAGCAGCTCTTAACTATTGATAGAAGTCCATCCCTAGCACCACGTGAAAGAAGTTGATTGTAATCCAGCCATTTTCAGTTAACCTGAGGTCTCTCAATTTGGTGGGGCATTGAAATAACCTGGGAAACTTTTTTTTTAAGCTATGGGGTGAGAGAAAAAGAGTGTGTGTGCTCAGTAGAGGAGGGGCAGAGAGAGAGAGAAAGAATCTTTTTTTTTTTTTTTAAAGAGAGAAAGAATCTTAAGTAGACTCCCTGCTGAGCAGGGAGTTCCCTCATGGGGCTTGATCTCACAACCCCGAGATCAGAACCTGAGCCAGGGCAACTCTCTCAGGTTCCCTCCCTCTTGGGAGCTTTGTACTATCATCCAATAAACAAATTTTGCTTTGCTGCTGACCAAAAAAAAGAACCTAAGCCAGAATCAAGAATCTGATCCTTGACTGAGCCACCCAGGTATCTCCACCTGGGAAATTTTTAAAGCTACTGATGCTCCGATCCCACATGCAGAGATCCTGCTTTGATAGGTCTGAGTGTCAGTAGGGCAGATTTCACTTTTTATATTTGGTGCATTTGTGTTTATCAAATTGTGTTTATCATTGCTCAGTTTACACTAAAATTAATCCTACCTGGAATCCCTGGGTGGCTCAGCGGTTTAGCGCCTGCCTTCGGCCCAGGGCGTGGTCCTGGAGTCCCGGAATCAAGTCCCACATCAGGCTCCCTGCATGGAGCCTGCTTCTCCCTCTGCCTG
The DNA here is from genome assembly GCF_003254725.2 of Canis lupus dingo. NCBI lineage: Eukaryota > Metazoa > Chordata > Mammalia > Carnivora > Canidae > Canis > Canis lupus. The sequence goes on from NC_064271.1 coordinate 19,322,076, forward strand.
TGTCTCTGCCTCTCTCTCTCTGTGTCTTTCATGAATAAATAAATAAACAAAATCTTAAAAAAAAAAAAAAAAGAAACGGATTTCTAAATAAATAAATAAATAAATAAATAAATAAATAAATAAATATCAATCCTACCAAAGCATAATTTAGTCTTTTTATAGTCTTTTTATAGAACATACAATGCCCATGTTTCTTTTTGCCCATATTATATAAATCCTCTCTCAAGTAAAATTATGGTACAAAGCATGCAATAATTTTACATGCACTAAATGGAAATTGATGTAGTTATATATACTTTTTGTTTATACAATATGTTTTTTTTAATTTATTTTTTATTGGTGTTCAATTTACTAACATACAGAATAACCCCCAGTGCCCGTCACCCATTCACTCCCACCCCCCGCCCTCCTCCCCTTCCACCACCCCTAGTTCGTTTCCCAGAGTTAGCAGTCTTTACGTTCTGTCTCCCTTTCTGATATTTCCCACACATTTCTTCTCCCTTCCCTTATATTCCCTTTCACTATTATTTATATTCCCCCAAATGAATGAGAACATATAATGTTTGTCCTTCTCCGACTGACTTACTTCACTCAGCTGTTTATACAATATGTTGCAGCAATACATTTTTTTTTTGAGATTATAAACCCCAGTGGCACAAGGACCTGCATTTTTTAAACAGCTTTATTGTGATATAACTCATATACCATGTGATCAAACCATTTAGAGTGTGCAATTCAATGGTTTTTACTGTATTCAGAGTTGTCAGGAACCTAAAATTTAACCTTTGTTATACAGGAGGGTAAATGTGAAATGACCAACAACTGCCATGATTAAGGTAAATTTTTTAGTATTTTTTTTTCCCTCTAGTCATGTTATTCTCTACAAAGCCTACTTAAAGGAAAGAAGGTAATTACCAGTGATGAACTCATCTTTAATGAAAAGAAGTGTCATTAAAACAGAGAAAAAAATGTCAGTTTTCTTTCAATGCTCATTCATCTTCCCTGAAAGGACACAGAACACTTCCAAACAGTGATGATTAGATCCAAAATTTATATGCTCTGCTTTATATACTCTTTGATTAATCCATAACAACCAATTACCATTGCCTACCTTTATTATTAGATTTTCCCAGCACCATTACACTCCTGACTGATGAAAATGCTAAGAGTCTATTAACAGCATGCACAATATCATTTAGCTGATGCCAAATGGTTAATTGTCTTCAAAATTTGAAGGCATGGTCTTATGATATATGGGACCGTGACTATATATAAATGAGTCTATATAAAATTTAAGAAAGCACATTCACAAAGTAAGTGCTCAGTGAGTAGGGTAATCATATCATAGAAACCAGGACACTTGAGAATGGCGCTCAATGTATTAGCTGTTATTCTACAGCACCTATTTTGCATAATTAAAATGATAATACAGGGCAGCCCAGGTGACTCAGAGGTTTAGCGCTGCCTTCAGCCCAGGGTGTGATCCTGGAGTCCCGGGATGGAGTCCCACGTCAGGCTCCCTGCGTGGAGCCTGCCTCTCCCTCTGCCTGTGTCTCTGCCTCTCTCTCTCTCTCTCTCTCTCTCTCTCTCTGTCTCTCATGAATAGATAAATACAATATTTAAAAAAATAAAAACTTAAAAAAAATAAATCTTGGGGATGGGGTGCCAGGCTGGCTCAGTCAAAAGAGTTTGTGACTTTATTTATTTTTTAAAATACTTTATTTATTTATTATTATTCATGAGAGACATAGAATGAGAGAGAGAGAGAGAGAGAGAGAGAAGCAGAGACACAGGCAGAGGGAGAAGCAGGCTTCATGCAGGGAGCCTGACATGGGACTCCATTCTGGGTCTCCAGGATCACGTCCTGGGCTGAAGGCAGATGCTAAACTGCTGAGCCACCCAGGGATCCCCCAAGTTTGTGACTTTAGATACCCAGGTCAGTCATGAGTTCAAGCCCCACATTGAGTGTACAGATTACTAAAAATAAATAAATTTTAAAAATATTTTTTAAAAAAATCTTGAGGGAAAAATGCACATAGATTCTTCAAGATTTTCCCTTAGAATTAAGGTATATATAAATAAATAAAACAAACATTATCATCATTGGCTGCCACTTTTAAATCATCCTATACACCGAGCAAACCTAGATGAGCCACTATACCTATTAGTTATTAAACAGCCAAAATAATACGTGTATATAAGCCTGGTCAGTTCTTCCTGAGTCAAACATGCAAGCACCAGTTGGTTTGCAGATGCCAGCTCCTTACACATTTGGACTTCTGGGGCAATTAATCTGTCACTTTTCGACAAGTGATCAATTTTCTAATAATTGAACTTTAAGAGGAATTGGTAGACAATGGGTCTTTGTACTCAGGCTATAAAGAAGTAAAAACAAATGAATTTTCCAGGTCACAGAGGCTTCCATCACCAATGCTTCTGATCATTTTAGATAGAAATCTTTCTAAATGCATGAGCCTTGTCGCAATGTTTTCCAAGAAAGTCTGGGTCTTTTTTTTTTTTTTTTAAGATTTTATTTATTCATTCATTCATGGGAGACACAGACAGAGAGGCAGAGACACAGGCAGAGGGAGAAGCAGACTCCATGCAGGGAGCCCGATCTGGGACTCGATCCTGGGACCGGGGGATCACGTCCTGAGCCAAAGGCAGGTAGGTGCTCAACCACTGAGCCACCCAAGCATCCCTGGGTCTTTCTTTTAGAAAAATCTCACTTGACATCCAGAAAGAAATATGGCTACTAGTCAGTGCTTTGCATATTCAGAGAAAAGAAAACATGAGGAGATCCCTGGGCGGCTCAGTGGTTTGGTGCCTGCCTTCGGCCCAGGGCATGATCCTGAAGTCCTAGGATTGAATCCCCCATGGGGCTTCTTGCATGGAGCCTGCTTCTCCTCTGTCTGTGTCCCTGCTTCTGTGTGTGTGTGTGTGTGTGTGTGTGTGTCTCATGAATAAATAAATAAAATCTTTAAAAAAGAAAAGAAAACATGAATGCTGCATCTACTCTACATGCCAAGGATGAGAATCTTGCAGAATTACCATCCTCCTCATGCATTCTCGACATGCTGCCTTTGCTCCATTCATAGTCAGGGAAGGAGCCTCTAGAATCAACATCCCACAGGCTCCTTCATCATGGTTTCCTAACCTGGAAATTTTGTCCTCTTTTCCTCTGTGACTGCTAACAGATGCTGTCCACTTTGATAGCACATATCTGAACATCTCCAGGGCAGGGCATCAGTCTTGATTGGCCACTACTTACTTTACCTTTTTTCCTTCCAGTCAAGAAAGCATATTGGAAAGCAAGTAAAAGTGATACTGTATGGATAATCTCAAATCTGTGCTGAGTTTCTTTTTAGGTAAACCAACCTTGGTATGTTTGCATCCTTGAATATATTACTAGAAAAAAATATATTTGTGAATTATTAACAACTATGACATATCAGAGTGTGCAGTGACTTCATGACTGAGAAACATCCTTTATCTTGATGATCTGCAGTGAGGCCAAATCATGCCCTTTCTTCCCAAAGCATTCATTCATTATTTATGTATTCATTCACTGTTCTTTTATTCTTTCCACATTTAATGAGTATTTACTCTGTTACATTCTGAAGATACATGATGACCCAGACCAAAAATCCTTTAATGTCAATAAGCTAATATCTACTGTAGGAAGTTAGATATGTCAACAAAAGAAATTGGGATGTAAGTATAGGCGATGGACATAAATATAGATACTATATGTGATAGGTGGATAGATAGTAGTCAGACAGTAGATGACAATTGATATGTAGAGGTATAAGAGATATAAACCGTCTCTAGCTCCTCTGCAAGAGAAAGCCTTCCCAGCAGTGCCGCAGCCATGGACAGTATGCAGAGTCTAGAGCAGCAGTGTGGTAAATTGACTTATGCCTCAGCGTGGTCTGAAGATGCTCCATCGTTATGTTCCCTTCTATCTTCCTAGCTTTCGTAGTTATCCAGCAATCTACAAATCATTTAAGCACTGTTTATCAAACTTATGATGTACTGGGTACTTTGCCTAGGTGATCTCATTTAATCCTTGTAGGAACCCTGTTTGATCAGCTACTTTATGGACTCCAAGTCTTTTTTTTTTAATATTTTATTTATTTATTCATGAGAGACACACACAGAGAAAGAGAGAGAGGCAGAGACACAGGCAGAGGGAGAAGCAGGTTCCATGCAGGGAGCCCGATGTGGGACTCGATCCCGGGACTCCAGGATCACACCCTGGGCTGAAGGCAGCACTAAACCACTGAGCCACCCGGGCTGCCCTGGTCTCCAAGTCTTGAAGAGCAAATTCCTACCATTAGTAAGCAATCATCATAATTCAACTCCAAGTTTGTCTGACTTAAAACTCATGCACTTTCCATTATACCAATAGAGTAAGGATAGTAAGAGAGCAGCTAATGAGCTACTGCAAAGAAGACTTTTTGAATCAATAATTTTCATAGAAAGGCCAATGCTAGAACAACATAATGCTTTCAGGAAATCACACTGAGATGAAGATCCAGGAAATGATGTTGCTCATTTTAATATCTCTCTCTTTTTTTTTAAAGAAGTCATAAACCGCATTTATTACGTTGGTATATCATACTGGTCTCATTGCTGTGGTTTCTGTCTCTCCCCACCCCATCCTCTAACGGTCTGGCTACACCGTGCATCCTTGAACCATTACCTCACAGCAGCACTATGCTTATTCCTCCTCTCTTAACACCATTCATTCACAGGGTCAAAGTTCTGGTCCACAAACCTTTCCCTCTAGGAAGTTCAATGCTTGTGAAAGAATTTGTAATAAACCAGGCCCCCTAGGATGGCCAGCTCCAGTAAGATGACGATGGAAAGTAGCTGCTTGTTGGTTGTCACTTTTCTGGACATTGAACGGAGAATCTTTAGACTTTTGCTCAAGTTATCGCTTGTGTTTACCAGCCTACTTTTAGTACGTTCCAACTGGTCACATTGTTCCCCCAGCTCTTCTATGATTTCTGAGCCAATCTGGTCAGTCTCTGTGGCAATCCGATGAGAACGCTCAATACTCCGGGTGGCCCGGTTCAGGCTATCAGTGCCTTGCAGAAGCAATGCCCTTTGAGATTGCAGCCGGGTCATATGTTCGTTTTCTACAGCATATGAACCATATTTCATGTCTCCTCGGCCTCCAGGTGTGGCTGTCAAAGGTGTGCTGCTCACTTCCCGATGGGGTTTGGCAAGGTCCTTCCAGTAGGTTCGAAGCTTAGACATCATAGGGTTACGGAAAGATAGAGGTGCATAACGTAGTTCCTCTTCCATCTCTGCCAGTGTTGCATTTGCTTCCTGTTGCTTTTCGTCAAAATCTCTGATCAGCTGCTTCTTCTCTTCTGTGCCTGCCATCCCCAGGAGCCGCTCCGGCACCCCTCGCAGGTCTTCATGGAGGCCGCGGAAGATCTCGTGAAGTTTCTCGAAATGCTCCGAGGGGACGGCGGAGGTGGCCGTGGCGCAGGCTGCACTGGAGCGGCGGCCGCCGAGATCTGGGGCCCTGGGCCGCCCCTATTGCGGCGGTCACCCGCCCAGCCCCGCGGCATCACGGCCACCGCAGCCACCTCCGCCAGCTACAAGCAATGTCTCTTTTCTTTTCTTTTAGTATTTCTTGTGAAAAATTCGAAAGGGGACATTATGGGGAAAATACTTTTTCAAGATTTTTAATGTGATAGAACACCTGCAAATAGGGGCTCTTATGAACAACCATAAAAAACTGACATTAAAAAAAGGTAATTTATTAAATATGTACTTTGTAAGTAATTAGATATTATTGTATATCATATGCTTGCTAGCAAGCATATGATACAGTAAAAATGGGTGGAAAAAATGTTTAGGATCAGTACTTTTCAAATATTTAGTTATCTATTTATTTTAGTGATTTTTAAAAAAATAAATTGGTAAATCTTATGGTCAAGATACGGGAATTCTTTGTACTTTTCTTGAAATTTTTCTCCAGGTTTGAAATTTGCAAAAAAAAATAATAAAATAAAAAAATAAAGTAAATAATCAGCATATAATTGTATTGGGGTTTTTTGGTTATTAATTCAAAGCGCACTTAAATGTGGTTGAATCTAAATGGAGACTCTATTACATCACTAAGTCTTAGAAATTATGAATGCCCTTCATGAGGCAAGAGGCCAGAATATAAAAGAAAGATTTGTATTTAATATTTTTCGATCTATTCTCCAACAAAACCACTTTCTTTCTATATAAGCGCTTTCTCCATTGTTGACTCTTCTTTGAATATTTGGCTGGAACCAGCCCAACTCAATAGGACAGAGAATTGCCAGAGAAATGGGAACCATGAAATGGAGGATACAATGCTGACTAGTAATTATTCTTATCCTAGAAGACTATCCCAAGCTGGGGGCAGTGAGATACAAGAAACTTGCTGAGCAACTACAGAAATTCAGCCAGCCAGTCAGTCGATAATATTGATTTGTGGTACCCTCTACACAGTAGAATACAGTGGTTCAGAACATGGTTTGGAAAGATAGGGTAAAATCCTGGCTCTGCCTTATTAAGTCTGTGGCTATCATGAGCAAATGACTTCACTTTCTGTATCATAGTTTCCTCGCCTATGAAATGAGACAATAATAACGGCTACCTTGTGATGAAAATATGTATTATATACATTAATATATCTTCAGTGCTTAGAAGCCTGCTCAATTAATGTTGGTATGCACTGAGCTAAGTACTGGAGATAACAGTGGCGAACAGGATTGATGTGGTCCCAGCTCTGAAGAAGCCTATGCCTTCATAGTGGGGGATGCAGATTTGCAAAGTAGCAATTAACCATGACCGTGTCATGGTTGGGACAAATAGGAAAATAATGGCTAATATTTGCCATTCACATTATTTAAAGAGTAAATAGCATTTACTCTGTGACGTACGTATAAAGTGCACTACAAATTATTCACTTAATCCTCATAATAACTCTATGAGGAAGGTAGTATTATCAGCTGCATTTTGTCAATGAGGAACTAAAGTGTAGTGAGGTTAAGTCACTTGATCAAGGTCACACAGAAGACAACAAAGTGGGGCTTCAAACCTAGGCAATCATAATTAGTCTATGTTCCTTTTTTTCTTTTAATTTATTTATTTATTTTTGTTAGTAATCTCTATGTCCAACGTGGGACTCAAACCCACAATCCTGAGGTCAAAAGTCACAATGCTCTTCTGACTGGGCCAGCCAGGTGTCTCCTGTCCATGTTCTCTTTTTTTTTTTTTTTTCTGTCCATGTTCTTAATCATGCATTCTACCTCTTTTGATTACCTGAACTCAGGGTATTTAGGGAAAAATTTCCCAGAAAACAGTGTCTATGCTATGACCTGAAGGCTGAGTTGGAGTTACCAGGATTGGAGCAAAGAAGGGGATAAGGAAGTGTTATAGGTAGAAAGAGTTTATGTGTTAAGTAGAGAGAAAAGAAAGCATGGTGAGGTGCCTGGGTGGCTCAGTCAATGAAGCATCTGCCTTTGGCTTGGGTCATGATCTCAGGGTCCTGGGATCAAGCCCCACGTGGGGCTCCCTGCTCAGTGGGAGCCTGCTTCTCCCTCTCCTCCTCACTTGTGGTCTCTGCTGTTATCTCTGTCCCTCTCTCTCTTTCAAATAAATACATAAAATCTTTAAAAATCTTTTTTAAAAAGAGAGATTCAAGAGGCAAAAATATAGAGCGTGGTGGTTGAATAGTTCAGGAAAGAGATAGATGAAGAGTCATACATATATCAAGACTTTGGTTTGGATATATTTGAATAGGTGGTTTTGTACATTGGTGGTATCCAAATAGACATCCCAGAAGAAAAATGAGATTTATTTATTTTTATTAATTAATTAATTTATTTTAAAGACTTTTATTTATTTATTCATGAGAGAGAGAGAGAGAGAGAGGCAGAGACACAGGCAGAGGGAGAAGCAGGGAGCCCAACATGGGACTTGATCCTAGGACTCCAGGATCACACCTGGGGCCCAAGGCAGGTGCCCAACCGCTAAGCCACCCAGGTGTCCTGAAAAATGAGATTTAAATGGAAATTTTAGGGGATCCCTGAGTGGCTCAGTGGTTTAGCGCCTGCCTTCAGCCCAGGGCGTGTTCCTGGAGTCCTGGGATCGAGTCCCACGTCGGCTCCCTGCATGGACCCTGCTTCTCCCTCTGCCTGTGTCTCTGCCTCTGTCTCTGTCTCTGCCTCTGTCTCTGTCTCTCATGAATAAATAAATAAAATCTTTAAAAATAAATAAATAAATGGAAATTGAAAATCTTTGAATATACACTTGAAGGAAGCAACAGTAGAATTAAACTTTGTTTGCCATTTCTGTTTCCAAGTGCATAGTAACTGCTCAATGAACAAATCCTTTAATGAATGAGTGACAAGATGTAGGTATAGTTCTGAACTTCTAGAGAGATTTGGGCTAAAAGTAGAGATGAGAGAATCATTAGCAAGTAGAGTTTGAAGCCACAGAGCTGTATGAGATTATCCTCGATGACTGTGTACAGTAGGAACAGGGTAGGAGGTAAGACAGAGTTCCATGCATGGAATGTCAACCTTCAAGGGAATGGCCAAGGAAGGGAGGCTAATAAAGAGGAAGCCCTTTCAGAGTGATATGAGGAAAACGAGAAGGTGGCTTCTCTAGTAGAAGAAGGAATATGTAAGTGTTCAGTTTATAGATGCAAACACTATAAGAGGACAATAAAGATGAAAAAAGTGTCTTTTTTTTTAAGATTTTATTTATTCATTCATGAGAGACAGAGAGAGAGAGAGAGAGAGAGAGGCAGAGACACAGGCAGAGGGAGAAGCAGGCTCCCTGCAGGGAGCCTGATGTGGGGCTTGATCCAGGGTCTTCAGATCAGGCCCTGGGCTGGCTGAAGGCGGCGCTAAACCGCTGAGCCACCGAGGCTGCCCTTTTTTTTTTTTTTTTTTTTTGAGAGAGAGAGAGAGACAGACTGACAGACAGACAGTGAGTGGAGGGTGGGGCAGAGAGGGAGGAAAAAAAGAGAATCTCAAATGGATTCCTGGCTGAGCATGGAGCCTGACATGAGGCTGAATCCCACGACCTCGAGATCATGACCTGAGCTGAAATCAAGAGTTGGACATTCAACCAACTGAGCCACCCAGGTGTCCCAAGAAGAGTCCATTTTAACAATTAAAACAATCTTGCATCCTTGTCAAGAACTTCTGAGTGGAGAAGAGGGAGAAACCAGAGGGCAGGGAGGGAAGGAGGAAGTGTGGAGGTAGAGACAGTGAGTGTACAAAATTCTTGCAGAACATTTGCTTATAAAAAGGAAGGGAGAGATGGTGATAACTGGAGATACTCTAGAGAAACCCATGAGTCTGTTTTTGTTACCTTTTATGTAAGGATTTACAGTTAGTGGTGGTGAGGAGGTTATAGATAACAATAGTGATAATGTTATTGTCCTTGTCATTGCTTGAGATAGGGACAGTGAAGTATGTTTTGAATGAAGGGAAGGAGGGAGAAGTCGATGCTGAGGAGGAAGGGACACATGGAGAATGGTAATCCAGAGTTTGGGATTAGTTTTTGATAGAATGAAGGGCATGTTTTCCCTTTTGTCATGAGAATAGGAGAGTAGAGTAAGTGCAGAATGTAATTTAAGTATGCAATGGACCAGAACTTGAAGGCATTCTCTCTCTCTCAATCTCTCTCTTTTTTTCAAGGCATTCTCTTCTGATGGCTTCTATCTTCTCTGTGAAATTGTAGATTGGGCATATTTGCTGACAGCACTAGAAGGCCTGGAGATTTTAGGACAGAGGAGGTTTGAAATGAAAATTGTGATGAGTGGAAAAGTAAGCTCACTAGGGCAGAGAAAGAGTTGCCAGGCAGTGTTGAGAGTTCGCCTGAGGTTGGAGACAGAGGCTTGTAGAAGGTGGCACTGAAATAGCCCAGGGTTTGGGTTTTGCCTAATGAATGTGATAAATAGACAAAAGGCAAAAGGCTATGACAGGAGAGTGGTTGGAGTCCCTGGGGAATCTGAACTGGACCAGGAAGAAAGGAAAGACAGGAGGGGTGCAGAAGACTGAGAAAAAGTAACTCAGACAGCAAGGTCTAGAGATGCCAATATTTTCTATTTTCAGAAGGTAAAGTTCACAGCCATGTCAGACAGAAGTCTCTGAATAGGGCAGAGAGGAACATAGTTCCCTGACATAAGGAGTCATTTTAAATGGATGGAATTTGGGGATGTCTGGGTGGCTCAGCAGTTGAGAGTCAGCCTTGAGCTGGAATGTGATCCTGGGATACTGGATGGAGTCCCATACGGGGCTCCCTGCAGGGAGCCTCCTTCTCCCTCTGCCTGTGTCTCTGCCTCTCTCTCTGTGTGTCTCTCATGAATAAAAAGATAAATCATTTATAAATAAAATAAATAAAATAAGTGGAGGGAATAAAAATAAAAATAAAAATAAATGGAGGGAATTTGGGGTGCTGGAGTGGATCAGTCAGTTGGGCATTTAACTCTTGGTTTTTAGCTTGGGTTGCGATCTCATGGGTCCCTGTCTCCAAGCTCAGTGGGGAGTCTACTTGAGGATTTTGTCCCTCTGCACTCCCCCCCCCAAAGTAAATAAATAAATAAATAAATAGAAGGAATTTGCACTTCATCAGCACGTATGAAGAGTCAGGCAGGGATCCCTGGGTGGCGCAGCGGTTTATCGCCTGCCTTTGGCCCAGGGCGCGATCCTGGAGACCCGGGATCGAATCCCATACCGGGCTCCTGGTGCATGGAGCCTGCTTCTCCCTCTGCCTATGTCTCTGCCTCTCTCTCTCTCTCTGTGTGACTATCATAAATAAATAAAAATTAAAAAAAAAAAAGAGTCAGGCATTATGCTATGAACTGTATGCATAATTCATTAATTATGGATTAATTCATTTGACCTTCAAAATAAAGCCAAAATCAGAGATTATTATTCTCTTTATTTTTTTCAAAGATAGATTTATTTATTTATTTATTTATTTATTTATTTATTTATTTATTTATTTATTGGAAACACAAAGAGAAAGGCAGAGACACAGGCAGAGGGAAAAGCAGGCTTCCTGCAAGGAGCCCGATATGGGACTTAATCCCGAATTCTGGGATCACGCCCTGAGCCCAAGGCAGACGCTCAACCGCTGAGCCATCCAGGCATCCCTATTAATTCTCTTTAAAGAAAAGCTGTGCTCAGGACATTTGCCAGTAAGGGACACAGTTTGTCAAGGATTTAGTGGAGACTCAAATCTTTCTATTTTTTTAAGTAAGCTCTACCCACAACATGGAACTTGACCTTACCACCCAGAGATTGAGTATTATGTTCTACCAACTGAGCCAGCTAGGTACCCCATTTTGATCCCCAAATCTTTTCATTTTGTTTTGTTCATTTGTTTTTTAAATAAGCTTAATGTCTTTACTTTTTCAAGTTTCTTTATTTTTTTAGTAACGTTACACCCAACATGGGGCCCAAACTCACCACTCTGGAATCAAGAGTCCCATGCTCTTCCTACTGAGCTAGCCAGGCACCCCTGTTCTCACCCCCAAATCTTACCATTTTTCCAGAACTGCTCCAGAAGTCACTAGAAAGAATTAAACCTCTTTCATATCTTTTTGGTTTTTCATTATTAGTATTATTATTTTTAGAGTTTTTCTTTATTTATTTAAGTGTACTCTACACTGAACATGGGGTTCAAATGCACAGCCCTGAGATCAAGAGTCCCACGCTCTACCGACTGAGCCAGCCAGGTGCCCCTAAACTGATTAATTTTTAAAGACTAGTTTATTGGGACACCTGGGTGGCTCAGTGGTTGAGCATCTGCCTTCGGCTCAGGGCGTGATCCCAGAGCCCCAGGACTGAATCCCACATCGGGCTCCCTGCATGGAGCCTGCTTCTCCCTCTGCCTGTGTCTCTGCCTCTCTCTCTGTGTGTGTGTCTCTCATGAATAAATAAATAAAATCTTAATAAAAGAAAAAAGACTAATTTATTTTTTAATTTTTATTTTTTTTAAAGACTAGTTTAAAAAAGATGTGACATAGGGGCACCTGGCTGGCTCAGTCCATAGATCATCCAACTCTTGAACTTGGGTTCATGAGTTCAAGCCCCACATTGGGTTTACTGAATTGAAACAAATAATAAAAATAATTAATTTATTAAATTCAATTGATTTAAAGATTATTTTAAAATTCAAGCCATAAAGATGGATATGCTTAGGGAAAACCTTCAGGTAAGGCTGGTGGGTAGAATTTATCTTCACCATTCTTGGTTTCTTCAATAACCTACTAGAATATTTCCTTGCACACACAGGCAGATGTGTATATGTGTACATACATACTTACATGTGGTTTTGCACCCTCCTTTCCATATTTAGCAATAGATGTTGGAATTATTTGCTACAACACACCTTTTTACTTTCAGATAGCCCATTATTCTCCAGTTACCAAAAATTATTTAACCCTACAACATATTTTAGGTTATTTTCCATCTTTTCTATTACAAATAAATTAGTAATTATCACCCTTGTAAATGCTTGTTTCCATGTGGAATTAGATTTTGAGGTGAGAAAGTTAGTAACGTCTATATGGTTTATTGACTGAATTGTATTTTACCTCAGCAATTTGAACTTCTACCTTTATTCTATAAAGGATAATTTTGTTGTATTTCTGTACTCCCTGTCACGTTTCATTGATCTATATATTCTTGATCCGTATATTCATGTGACAATACTAAATTGTTTCACATACTGAAGTTTCACAAAACATTTTTTTTAAGATTTTATTTGAAAAAAAAAAAAAGATTTTATTTGAGAGAAAGCCAGAGTGAGGGGGAGTGACAGAGGGAGAGGGAGAAGCAGACTCCCACTGAGCAGGGAGCAGGATCATGACCTGAGCTGAAGGCAGATGCTTACCCGATTGAGCCACCCAGGGGCCCCTACAAAACATTTTGAGATCTATTAAGGATAAAACTCCCTCATTCCTTTTATTTGTTGATTTTCTGAATTTTCGTGAAGAAATTGCATTACATCGTAGAGAGGAATTACTTTAGAGATACTTCTCCCCCACACTTTATTTTATTTTTTTAAAGATTTTATTTATTTATTCATGAGAGACACACAGAGAGAGGCAGAAACATAGGCAGAGGGAGAAGCAGGCTCCCCTCAGGGATCTTGATGGCGGGACTCATCCCTGAACCCCAGGATCATTCCCTGAGCCGAAAGCAGAGCCTAATCGCTGAGCTATCCAGGCGTCCCTCATTCACACTTTATAATAAAGCATGTACTAGAGATACTCAAAGAATCAGAGATTTGACTAGGGCAGGAAAAAAAGGAACATTCAGATGTTAATTAGCTCAGCTGGGCCACACAGACACCTCCTTCCTGAAAGAAAGAGGATGAGGAAGACAATTTTGAGAAGGGAAGAGTTAAGATGAAACTGGCATTCCCTCCCCCCTTCGATATGGTTTCTCTTCTCTCCACTCCACTGTAGGGCTCTGGACAGGGACACTGGGCTTTCTGGTTCCTGTTTACAATGGGCTGTTCTCTTAGGGGCCTATGGCTAGCCTCCAAAATATAGCAGTACTTTGTTGGTACCTTCTCAAAGCTGTAAGATCAGACGCAGTTGGAATGGCTGCAAACCTCAACTCCTTTAGAATTTGTCTTTCCAGTCCACATGGTGACATTCGGATCACACACACAATAATCTCTGCCCTTACTTCCCGGCTCCCTACCCCCTCCACCTCTTCCCCCACCTCCTAGCCTCCCCTGACAACACTGTCCTTATTCTTTCCCCACTTGAGTTCCTAAGTATTTTGAGTTCCTCAGGAAGAGTTGGGGGGGAGGGGAACTACACTGACAAGACCCAGGAGTTACAAAGGCTCCCCAAGAACCTCCAATATTTGCCATACAGCAAAATTTACCCGAATAGATAGCTCTCTACAGAGTCCACAGTAGTATCTAGTACAATGTTTGGAAGCAGAGGTACTCAGTATCTGTTGAATTATTTGTGGCTCATAAATCAAAATTACTGCAGTCCTTAGACACAACTGCAGGTTATCCCAAAGAACTCATCTCTGTGGAACTTGACAAAGATAAAATTTGTTATAAATAAGTATAGTTTCATTGACATTCAGTCTAGGGCAAGTAAATTACCCAATGAGGTGATTTATAAATTCATTCAACTTAATTCTCTGATAGGAAGCTGAGCAATGTGCTCTGGTCATTGGGTCTGATTTATATGAGGAAAACGTACAAAAGAAAATGGAGGTTCTCTATCTTGCTCTTGTCCTCTCCTGGTCTCCTGTTACTATATAACAGGCATCTTTTTCCTTTAATTACCTTCTTCATGGCTTGAGAGCTTTGATGACTTGATTAAGCCTTGCAGTGCAGTTCCAGTCCCTACCCATCTGATTAATTAGCCCAAACCTTATTAACTTCCTAATTCTGATCAATAAGGCACTGATGCCAAACTGTGCAAGGGCAAACTAAGGAGGCAATTTTATTTAAAGACAGAGAACTTACTGGTTTTTAACCATCTTTTTTTTTTTTAACCTTACTTTTTAATGCAGCCAGGTTGAAATACAGTAATACATGAATAGTTCCAAGAAGACCACAGATCCTGCAATCATAGCCATTTTGTTTGCTGCAATAGTCCTATCTGATCACACTATTTGGGGACCTTGCATTAGCAACACAGGATCTCCATTATTCCGGAAATCAGGTAGGTGTTGCCCATGACCAGAGAAAGAATGTGATGATGGTGAGGATGATGATGACCTTCTCTGCAGGAACTGACAAAAGAGGTAAGAAACTCCTCTCCCTTAAACCCAAACTCCGAAGGGCGTTCCCTACCACTGGGGGAATATTTCAATTTTCTTTTCTTTCTTTCTTTTCTTTTTTTTATTATTTTTATTTATTTATTTATTTTTAAAGATTTATTTATTTATTCATGAGAGAGAGAGAGAGAGAGGCAGAGACCCAGGCAGACAGAGTAGCAGGCTTCATGCAAGGAGCCCGACATGGGACTCGATCCCGGGTCTCCAGGATCTGGTCCTGGGCTGAAGGCCGCACTAAACCGCTTAGCCACCCGGGCTGCCCCAGCCCCCAGCTTTATCGAAATATAATTTATTTAAAAAAAAAGAAAAAAGAAATATAATTTATAGATAACATTGTGTAAATTTAAGGAGTTTAATGTGAGGATTTGATACATGTATATATTGTGAAATGGCTACCACAATAATGTTAGTTAATAACACCTCCATCACCTCATCTCTGTGTGTGTGTGTGTGTGTGTGTGTGTGTGTGTGTGTGTGTGTGTGTGTTGAGAACAAGTAAAATCAATTTTCTTAGCAGCTCTCAAAAATATGATACAATAGTGTTAACTACTCATCATGCCTTGCCTTGGGTCACCAGAACTGATTCATGTTGTAAGTGCAAGTTTGTATCCTTGACCAACATCTTCCCATTTCCTCACCACTTGCCCCTGGCAATCACTGTTCTACTCTGTTTCTATGAGTTCAGCTTTATTAGATTTCACATATAAGCGAGATCATACAGTATTTGTCCTTCTCTGTCTAATTTCACTCAGCATAACGCCCTGAAGTTCCTTTCATATTGTTGCAAATGGCAAGATTTTCTTCTCTTTTTTTTTTTTTGATTTTCTTCTCTTTATCTGAATAATATTCTACTGTGTGTGTATAGCTATATATACTCCCCCACATTTTCTTTATCCATTCATCCATCCGTGGACAGATATTTTCCTTTTAAAAAATATATTTTTTAGGGATCCCTGGGTGGCGCAGCAGTTTAGCGCCTGCCTTTGGCCCAGGGCATGATTCTGGAGACCCGGGATCGAATCCCACATCGGGCTCCTGGTGCATGGAGCCTGCTTCTCCCTCTGCCTATGTCTCTGCCTCTCTCTCTCTCTCTCTCTCTGTGTGACTATCATAAATAAATAAAAATTAAAATATATATATATATACTTTTTAAAGATTTCAATGCATCTTCTCCAGGTTACAGAGATCTATAGAAAACCAACATCCCCTTCCACCAAGGTAGGTTCATGACTTCGTCTCAGTTCTGTTTCCCTCCATCATTTTTAAAATCTGGTCTAGCTTCAACCCTCCAATGTCTCCCCAAATCACATGAGATTCTAAAGTTTAAGGAATAGACTAGATCTTGTTTTGTACTCTGTAATCACGTCAGCATTAAGCATGTACTAAATCAAATTATTTTGTGTCTTCATGATCTGTGTCTCCAGACACCTGTTTCATCACCAAAGGCTCCACTCCACAGAAGCCTGGGAGAAAGGCTTTACTTGCCAGACTCCCCAGGTCTGTGCAGCAGGGGCTGTGCCAGCACTGAGACCTTCTGGCTCATTCCCTCACCCAGTCCCTCCCCTACCATCTCAAGCTGCTTTTCCCTATACTGTCGGCTTAAGAAAATCACCACCAAATAAGTACAGTTTCTTACTTTTGTCTCCAGTTCTTTTTGCTAATAAGGTAACACATGCGTGATGGAACCAGTTCAGACACTACAAAAGGGTGGACAGTGAGAAAGCAGTGCCTCCTTCCCTTTTGTCTGAGTTTTCCTCATCTAATTGCCTTCCCAGGAATTTAACATGTTCTCAGTGTTGTGTGTGCCTTTCCAGAGATAATCTACTAGTAAGTGTATATATATATATGCTTTTATATACACACACATATATGTACACTTATATTTTTAAAATGGAAAGAAAAGAACAGGCAGCTAGTCTATGGTTTTAGCCCTACTTCATTTCAAAGATGTAAAACAATCGTAATAAATCATACCACAAGTGCAATTCCAGAACCAGTAAATACAGTACACAGCTTCCACAAAATTAAATGCAACCAACTGAACTTTTCACGTGAAAGATGGGGAAAGAGAGAAAGGTGAATTGCAACCAGCTAATAATAGCTTTGAGGTTTAGGCAGGATAACTTGATGACTGAGCAATTTTTAATATTTTAATTCCAGAAAGCTTTAAAAAAAATTCCACTCTAGTACCCCACAAAAAATTGACATTAAGGGTTAAGAAACCACAAAACAACTAAATAAAATCTGATATTAAGAATCAGAGAGGCGGAGAATGGGATGGCACCTAGGTGGTTCAGTCGATTGAGTGTCTGGCTTCTGCTGGGGTCATGATCCCAGGGTCCTGGGATGGAGCCCCTCATTCAGCTCCCTGCTCAGTGGTATCCTGTTTCTCCCTCTCCTTCTGCTGCTCCCCCTGCTGTCTGTTTCAAATAAATAAATAAAATCTTAAAAAAAAAAAATCAAAGGATGGTCTAAAAAAAGAAATGAAAGAAAGAAAAAAAAAAAAAAAAGGCCACCTGACTGGTTCAGTCTGTAGAGTGCAAATCTTTTTTTTTTTAAGATTTTATTTATTTATTTTAATATTTATTTATTTATGATAGTCACAGAGAGAGAGAGAGAGAGAGGCAGAGACATAGGCCGAGGGAGAAGCAGGCTCCATGCACCGGGAGCCCGATGTGGGATTCGATCCCGGGTCTCCAGGATCGCGCCCTGGGCCAAAGGCAGGCGCCAAACCACTGCGCCACCCAGGGATCCCAGATTTTATTTATTTATTCATGAGAGACACAGAGAGAGAGGCAGGCAGAGACATAGGCAGAGGGAGAAGCAGGCTCCATGCAGGGAGCCCGATGAGGGACTCCATCCTGGGACTGTGGGATCATGCACTGAGCCAAAGGCAGTGAGACACCCAGGCGTCCCGAGTGTGCAACTCTTAATGTCAGAGTCATGAGTTCAAGCCTCACATTCAGTGTAGTCTACTTAATATTAAAAAATTAAATAAAATTAAAGAATCAAGTAACATTAAAAAAAAAAGAAAAAAATCAAAGAACATTCAACTTCTAAAAAGAATATAAGACACATAGCAAAGAAGCCCTTAGATATCAATGAATTGCCAGCAGAGAAGCAAGCACATAAGCAAGCTTCATAAATACTTCCTAAATGACTGTGGCTTCTACAGATAGCCCACAGACCATGCTTCCTCTAACTCCAAAAGGAAATTTCAGAAGCTTAAACTCTTCCTTTGTATTCTGAAGATTGCAGAAACAATATTAGATTTCATAAAAAAAATATATTTTAACTTTGAAAAAGCAACAGAAAAGAATTCATAAATGATTGAAAAGCAGAGGGACGCCTGGGTGGCTCAATGATTGAGTGTCTGCCTTTGGCTCAGGGCGTGATCCCGGGGTCCCAGGATCGACTCTGGCATTGAGCTCCCTGCGAGGAGCCTGCTTCTTCTCCCTCTGCCTGTATCTTTGCCTCTCTCTGTGTCTGTCATGAATAACTAAATAAATAAAATCTTTGGGGAAAAAAAAAAAGGATTGGGAAGCAGAGACAGGTAATTTGGTTTCAACCAACAGCTCTGTATTGCTCTCTCTTCAGCGCTGTGACCATCGCTGTACATGAAGATGGCCATTGTTTTTGTTTTTTTTAAGATTTTATTTGTTTATTCATGAGAGACAGACAGAGAGAGAGACAGAGGCAGAGACACAGGCAAAGGGAGAAGCAGGCTCCATGCAGGGAGCCCGATGTGGAACTCGATCCCAGGACTCCAGGGTCATGACCTGAGCCTAAGGCAGAAGCTCAACCACTGAGCCACCCAGGCATCCTGAAGATGGCCATTGTTAGAGGAATTCATAAATATGATCTCCCCGCTCCTATACACACACTGCCTCCAAATGGTTTCCCCACTCTCCAGCCTTTCAGCCACCCCTGGCCATAGTCCACGGTGCCAGTCTAAAGCACCAGTCCTGGCTCATTCTCTAAACTCTTGAGTGAGCTCCCACTCAGACATTCACAGCTTACAAATCCCCTGCCTGATTTCTGAGTCTCATGCCTTTTCCACCCCCAATCTCCCACTTCATCCTCCATCTATAAGACTGCTTACACCTCCTTGCTTTCATCAGGATGTCTTCATTTTTGCTCTGCCTTTGACCGTACTATTTCCTCCACCTGGAAGGTTCTCCACTTTTCCTTTGTTTGGCGAACTCTTGCTTTCCTTTTAAGACTTGGCTTAGGCACCACTTCCTCCAGAAAGCTTTCCCTGACCACCAGTACCCCATTGTAGCAAGTTACTAAGTGGAGGTTATACTTCCTGACCTGACAAAGTTGTCATGAGAATGAAAAGAGGTGATGATCATAGAAGAGCTCTGAAAATAATGAAAACTTTTAGATCATTGGAGAGTAGGGTATTGGCAAAATAATGGCAGAGTGGAGGTGTGCTTGCGGAGGCAGACAATCTCAAATGTTGGCTCTGCCATTAGCAACTGTGTGATCTTAGACATGTGTTAGAACTACTCTTAGCACCTTGGTTGTTACATCTTTAACATGAGAGTCACCCTCTTTCCCTGTGGCCTCTGAGCAAGTGGAGATGGAGGTTCCCAGGAGTGTTGAAAATTCTGCCTTCCATAGATCACTCCCGTGGCCAAGACTTCAAACTGGGGTGCTGTGCTCGCTTCGGCAGCACATATACAAACTGGGGTGCACATACCTGGGGTAGACACTTGCTAGAAATTATATGACCTTGGATGGTCTTTTTTTTTTTAAGATTTATTTTATTTATTTATTTATTTATTTATTTATTTATTTATTTATTTATTATGATAGACACACACAGAGAGAGAGAGAGAAAGGCAGAGACACAGGAGGAGGGAAAAGCAGCCTCCATGCCGGGAGCCCGATGCGGGACTCAATCCCGGGACTCCAGGATCGCGCCCTGGGCCAAAGGCAGGAGCCAAACCACTGAGCCACCCAGGGATCTCTACCTTGGATGGTCTTAAAGGAATTATTTTCCAGACCCTTTACTTCCATAGTTACCCAGCTTTGCAACAGCTTGATAAAAGAAAAATGCAACTCTCACTCATCCAAACTGATCTGTGGTTCAAAGTGTAAAGCCCCCTCCTGGGGCCCCAAATGACCACACCAGTCACCTTAGATAAGTCTCTGGGACTTGCATTCCTCTATATAACCACAGCTCTATTAAAGGAAATGCATGACCTTAGAAATGTAATATTTTGGTCTGCAGTGAAGATTTTTATTTTATTTATTTTTTTAAAGACTTTATTCATGAGAGACACAGAGAGAGAGGCAGAAACATAGGCAGAGGGAGAAGCAGGCTCCATGCAGGAAGCCTGATGTAGGACTCTATCTGGGGACTCTGGGATCACACCCTGAGCCCAAGGCAGATGCCCAACTGCTGAGCCACCCAGGCGTGTCCAGGATTTTGATTTTAAAGATATGATAGAGTAAATGATGGCATATGGAAATTTTCCTCTTTCCCTGATCATTTGACAAAGAATGCTTCATTCCTGAGATCCAGTGCCAAGAGAAAAAGGAAAGAGCATGGGTAAGGCATGTTGAATGCTTAAAAAGATTTTAAATGTGAGAAATTTTTTCAATTTTTCTCAATACTCAGTTCTGGGACTCAGCACTGTGGGGGTGGGGTTACCTTTAAACAGCTAAAACAGTATGGATCAGTATAACAGATTCCTTTCAAATGGGACAGGAATTGTTTTTGTAACTACCAAATTATTAAAAACATGGAGGATAAAACCGTCAAATAAAGCTTTTATATGATTTCTTTATTTTTAAAGATTGAATACTTTTTAAAAAATATTTTATTTATTTATTTGACAGAAAGAGAGAGAGAGAGCATGAGCAGGTGGAGAGCAGAGGGAGAGGGAGGAACAGGCTCTCCACTGAGCAGGGAGCCCAATCTGTGGCTGGATCCTAGGACCCTGGGATCATGACCTGAGCCAAAGGCAGACACTTAACCAACTGAGCCACCCAGGCACCATTCTAACCACTGTCCGTCTCTTCCCAAAGCCCACATGCCCTTCACTCTTCCACCTTCTCAGGTCTTCCCACCACAGCTGCCTTTCTGTTCGTACTGCCACCTTGCCCTGTGTGCATTGCTAGCAACAACAACAGGCTTCTTGGTTTGCCCTGCACACAGCCTGCTAATTCATGCCTTCTCCACATGCCACATATAACAAGGATCATATAAGGGGTGACCTAACCAATGTGTGTGGAGGGAAAGTGGAAGTGCCAAAGAAAGCTTCCTGGAGGGAGAAGCATTTAAGTTGAAAACTAAAACTAAGTTGACTTGGCAAAGAGGATGGATAGGAGAGAGGGCAGGAGATTGTGTGACTCCAGGGAAGAGGGAATGCATGTGAAATGACCAATGTACCTGGATCACAGGAAAGTAGACATGAGACCAGAAAGGCTGGCAGGAACCAGATCAGGTGGGACTCTGAACATATGTTAAAGCGACTGGACTTTTCCTAAGAACAACAGAATGCCGCTGAAGGGCTCTAAGCAGGGGAGTATTAAAACCCAGTGTGTTCTTTCAAATGTCAGACTGCTGTGTGGAGAAGGGAGTGAGAGGAGGGTACCAATTCAGAAGCTATTCCAACAGCAGACAAATGCAGAGTGGCTCAGACTATGCGTAGCAGTATAGGTGGAGAGAACCAGGCAAGTTTAAAGGACAGAAGAAGATAGAATTGAGGGGATCAGACATTGTGTCCAAGGGAGAGGAAGGCAGGGATCAAAGATGAGCCCTTTATTTCTGACTTGGCATCCAGGTATGTAGGTGCCATACCTTTAGATGAGGTGACAGTCAAGAAGACGCTTCTAGCTTGATGTGCCTGTGGGACATGCTGATGGAAGGGCTAGGAGGCAGTCTGTACTGGAAAGGGAGATTTGGGAACCACATGCATCAATGTGGTATTCGAAGCCAAGAGAGTGAATGAGATCCCTAGGGAGAGTGTGCAGGCAGGCAGAGAAGAGTCCAACCCTGAAGCTCAGAGACCATTCAACATTTAAAACAGGGGCCCTAGAGCACCTGGGTGGCTCAGTGGTTGAGAATCTGCCTTTAGTTCAGGTTGTGAACCTAGGGTCCTGGGATTGAGTCCCACATGGGGCTCCCAGCATGGAGCCTGCTTCTCCCTCTGCCTGTGTCTCTGCCTCCCTCTCTCTCTCATGAATAAACAAATAAAATCTTTAAAAAAAATTAATGTGTCTGTACACACTAGATTCAGGTGACTTATCCATGCCAAGAAACTGTCAGGCCCAAAGATGAAGCAAGCCCCATCATTTGCATGACTGAAAAGCTGTACCTTTGAGATAAAAAATTTTCCTGACAGTGTTTCCAGAGTCTGGGGACAATTTTATCCTGTTTATCACTTATCTCCAGCATCACCTGCCTTGCTTAGAATTGGTGTTAATTAAAAATGTCAGGAAGGGAGAGCTTTGGCTAGCTCAGTCAGAGGAGCACAGGTGACTCTTGATCTCAGATCATGAGTTCAAGCCCCAAGTTGGGTGTACAGATAAATAAATAAAAACATTGGGGGATCCCTGGATGGCTCAGCGGTTTAGCACCTGCCTCGGCCCGGGGTGTGATCCTGGAATCCCAGGATCGAGTCCCACATCGGGCTCCCCGCATGGAGCCTGCTTCTCCCTCTGCCTGTGTCTCTGCCTCTCTCTCTCCTTGTCTCTCATTAATAAATAAATAAAATCTTAAAAAAAAAACATTAAAAAAGTGTCAGGAGGAAGATGAAAAAGTTCTGGAGCAGATGGTAGTGATGGCTGCACCATAATGCGCATATACTTAGTGCCACCGAGTAGTAGACTTAAAAATGGTTAAAATCACTCAAAAGATTTAAAAACAGTCTCAAAATATCATTTATTTTAAAGATTTTATTTATTTGAGAGGGAGAGAGCAACCACAAGTGAACAGGGATGGCAGAGGGAGAGGGAGAAGGAGACTCCCCACAGAGCAGGGAGCCTGATGCAGGACTTGTTCCCAGGACCCTGAGATCATGACTTGAGCTGAAGGCAAATGCTTAACTGACTGAGCCACCCAGGCACCCCTCAAAAAAGATATCTGTTATACCTAGGTTCATGGCAAAATTATTTACAATAGCCAGAAGGTAGAAACAAGCCAAATGTCTGGGGACAGATGAATGGATAAGCAAAATGTCGCCTATATGTACAATGTAATATTATACAGTCTTACAAAGGAATGAAATTCTGACATGTGCTAGAACATGGATGAACCTTGAGGACATTATGCAAAGTGAAATAAGCTAGTTACAAAACAACAAATATTGTATGATTCCATTTATATGAGGTACCTAGAGTGGTCAAACTCATCATAGAGACTGAAAGTAGAATGGTAAAGGGGAACCCCCTTATACTGTTGGTAGGAATGCAACCTGGTGCAGCCACTCTGGAAAACAGTATGGAAGTTCCTCAAAAAGTTGAGAATAGAGCTACCCTGTGACCCAGCAATTACACTACTGGGTATTTACCCCAAAGATACAAATGTGGTGATCTGAGGGGCAAATGTCCCCCAATGTTTATAGCAGCAATGTCCACTATAGCCAAACTGTGGAAGGAGACAAGATGTGCATCATCAGATGAATGGATAAAGAAGATGTGGTATATATGCACAATGGAATACTACTCAGCCATCAAAAAAAAAAGGAATCTTGCCAATTGCAACTACATGGATAGAACTAGAGGATATTATGCTAAGCGAAATAAATCAATCAGAGAAAGACAATTATCATATGATCTCACTCATATGTGGAATTTAAGAAACAAAACAGAAGCTCATAGAGGAAGAGAGGGAAAAAAACAAGACAAAATAAGAGAGGGAGATAAATCATAAGAGATTCTTTTTTTGAAAAGATTTTATTTATTTATCCATGAGAGACACACATACAGAGAGAGGCAGAGAGAGAAGCAGGCTCCACACAGGGAGCCGGATGTGGGACTCAATCCTGGGACTCTAGGATCATACCCTGAGCCAAAGGCAGGTGTTCAACTGCTGACCCACCCAGGCATCCCAAGAGATTCTTAATCACAGGAAACAAACTGAGGGCCATTGGCGGGGGTGGGGGAACAGGGTAACTGGGTGATGAACATTAAGGAGGGCACATGATGTAATGAGCACTGGGTGTTATATAATCCCTGACCTCTGCCTCTCAAACCAATAATACATTATATGCTAATTAATTGAACCTAAATTTAAAAAGGTTAAAGCTGTATATTTTCCTGTTAGTTCTTTAGCTCCATAAAGTACTATTTTATATGTTATATATGTTTTGATATGTACTATTTTGTTTATAATTGAGTTCTGAGGGGCACCTGGGTAGCTCAGTTGAGTATCTGCCTTTGGCTCAGAGCATGATCCTGGAGTTCCAGGATCAAGTCCCACATCGGGCTCCCTGCATGGAGCCTGCTTCTCCCTCTGCCTATGTCTCTCTCTCTCTCTCTCTCATGAATAATAAATAAAATTCAGTTCTGAATGTTTTCTGATGTTCATTATAGTTTCTGCTTTGAACCTTAAGTAATCAGAAAGGGTTTCTTAATTTACAAACATAGAGGAATTTTTCTAATTATGTGTTTTTGGTTGCAAATCCATTGTGGTTGGAGAACTTCATCTGTATGATACTATTTTGGGGGTGGGAGTAAGGGTAGGTTTATTGAAACTTCTTTGGAAACACCATTTGGTAAAAATGTTTCAAGAATGTTTGGAAAGAATGTACATTTTGAGCCATTAAGTGCAGCATTCAATATATGCTCATTAGTTTAGATTTATTCACTGTGTTGTTTAAGCTTGCTTGCTTTCTTTCTTTCTTTCTTTCTTTCTTTCTTTCTTTCCTTTTTTATTTTTTAAGATTTCATTCATTTATTTGACAGAGAGAGGGAGAGAGAGCACAAGCAGGGGGAGAGGCAGGCAGAGGAAGAGGGAGAAGCAGGCTTTCAGCTGAGCAGGAAGACCAATGCAGAGCTCGATCCCAGGACCCCAGGACCATGATCCCAGCAGAAAGCAGATGCCTAACCTGGGCCACCCAGGCTCTCCTAAGTTTTCTATAAAACTACTGATTTTTATGTTATTTCAATAGCCAACTGCTGAGAATGTGTGTTGAAATCTTTCAGTATGATGGAGGATATGTCAATTTTCCTTGCTTTGTGTGTTTCGGGCTTTAACTAGGTATAGGTAACTTAGAATTGATATCTTCCAAAGGAATTGAATTTCTAATCATTATGTAATGATTGTTTTTGTGTCTAATAAAGTTCATCTATAAATGAAAAAAAAAGGAAGGAAGGAAGGAAGGAAGGAAGGAAGGAAGGAAGGAAGGAAGGAAGGAAGGGTGCCAGGGGCTGGGAGGAGGGTTGAATAGAAGTTATTGTTCAATGAATACAAAGTTATAGTTTTACAAGACGAAAACAGTTCTGGAGACTAATCCTGGTGTTAGATGCACCACAATGTGAAGGAAGGAAGGAAGGAAGGAAGGAAGGAAGGAAGGAAGGAAGGAAGGAAGGGTGCCAGGGGCTGGGAGGAGGGTTGAATAGAAGTTATTGTTCAATGAATACAAAGTTATAGTTTTACAAGACGAAAACAGTTCTGGAGACTAATCCTGGTGTTAGATGCACCACAATGTGAATGAATGTACTTAATACCACTAAACTGTACACTAAAAGGAGTTAAGATGTTAATTTTATGTTATGCATATTTTTTTTTTTTTTTTTTTTATTTATGATAGTCACAGAGAGAGAGAGAGAGGCAGAGACACAGGCAGAGGGAGAAGCAGGCTCCATGCACCGGGAGCCCGACGTGGGATTCGATCCCGGGTCTCCAGGATCATGCCCTGGGCCAAAGGCAGGCGCCAAACCGCTACGCCACCCAGGGATCCCATGTTATGCATATTTTACCATAATTAAAGTAATAATGAAAATGATTTAAATAATAAATTTTAGGGACGCTTAGTGCCTGCCTTCAGCCCAGGGCGTGATCCTGGAGTCTCAGGATCCACTCCCACGTAGGGCTTCCTGCATGGAGCCTCCTTCTCCCTCTGCCTGTGTCTCTGCCTCTCTCTCTCTCTGTCTCTCATGAATAAATACATAAAATCTTTAAAAAAATAAAATAAAATAAATTTTAGGTTTGGTGTATTTTACCACAATAAAAAAAAAAAAGAAATTGCATGCTGCTGCAATGAGTGCAAACTATGTAGTTTCTGAAATTAGAGCCCCAAATGAAAACCTTCTTTGATCAAGAAAAGTGAATGTGGGACGTCTGGGTGGCTTAGCGGTTAAGCCTCTGCCTTCCAGCTCAGGATGTGATCCTAGAGTCCGAAGATCAAGTCCCACATCAAGCTCCCTGCATGGAGCCTGCTTTGCCTTCTGCCTATGTCTCTGCCTCTCTCTGTGTCTCTCATGAATAAATAAATAAAATCTTAAAAAAAAATTTTTTTTAGGTGTACGTGCAGTTGCCCATTAGGAGTTTATTAATGATCTTACTTAGCAAGAGTAGATTCCATCCGTGCTGAGGACAGAAAACAAGGAAAAGATTGCAATTGTCATAAATGCTTTGATGTAATAAGTGCTTCTACATTTTTTTTTAAGTGCTTCTACATTCTATAGCATTATGGCATGCTATGCATTACTCAAGAGTGCAAGCTAAACCCTTCCAATGGCCTCCAAGGTCCTCCAAGACTGTATGGTCTGCAACCTCCCACCCCTTAATCCTATCATTCTCCCTGCCTCTGCTCCAACCAGCCTGGCCCCTTTGCTATCCTTTCATCACAGACACATTTTGTCCTTAAGACTTAATGTGCCTGCTCCTCAGACGGGAAGGATCCTCCCCAGATAACCACCCAGGACTTCCTTACCTTGGTGGTGAGGCCTGCCCTGACTGCCCTTGGTCTGATTACCACCTTTTCATATTCCCAGTTCCCCTGACCTTGCCTGATCTCCAAAGCACTTGCTTTTGACATGACACATTTCCTTTTTCATTCTGTCTGTTCCCTAGTGAAGGTTTCCCCCACCCTCCACCACTAGAATTTAAGCTCCATGAAGGTAGGGGTATAGGTTTTGACATCCATGTGTCCCACCCACCTAGAGCATACCTGACACAGCATAGGTTCTCAAAAATATTTGGTGAAAGAATGAATGAACCAATTAACAAATGAGAAAGAGTACGAATTACATGTTTACACTCAATAGTCACTTACACTTAGAATTCACATCTGGGCTCTGCTGCTCATTAGCTGTGTAACCTTTTTTAACCTTCTTTTTCTCATCTGTTGATTGAAAAAAAAAAGATATTACCTCATAGGATTATTGCTTAGATTATATAAGGCAATTAGCATACAGTGCTTAGCACCCTGTAGAGAGCATATAGCATATGCTCAGGAAATGCGGGATGCTGTTACCATATGTTATTTATCATTCCTATAGTCATTGCTTTATTTAATTTCCACACTAATCCTAAAAGGCTACTATTATTCCAATTTTATTTTATTTTTAAGAGAGAGCATGTAAATAAGGGAAGGTGAGGGGAGAGGGGAGGGAGAGAATCAGACTCCCCTGCTGAGTGCAGAGCCTGATGTGGGGCTTGATCTCATGACCTTGAGATCATGACCTGAGCTGAAATCAAGAGTCTGATGTTTAACCAACTGAGACACCCAGGCGCCCCTTATCCTATTTTACAGATAAGGAGGGGCACCTGGCTGATTCAGCCAGTAGAGTGGGCGACTTGATGGCAGGGTTGTGAGTTTGAGCCCCACATTGGGTAGTTACCTAAAAATAAAATCTTAAAAAAAATTTTAAAAAAAGAGAAAGTGAAGAAAAAGAAGTTAAATAACTTCTTCCCCACCAGAGAGGATAAGTCTCCCAGATGGCCTACTGAACACCTCTTTTCATGCCACCTGGGTTGAGTGTCTGCCTTTGGCTCCTGCCCCATCCTGAAGTCCTTGGCCACCAAACTCATTGGCTCCTCCCACAATTTCCAGATTCATTTGAATCAACAGGCAACAGAGCTCCTCCAGTGACTGCCCAAGGAATGCAGAAGTTAACTTCCCATGAGCAGCAGATTAAGTCCTTCTCCATTTTACCTTCTGAAATGTTTTCTAAAACATATTGTTGCCGTATAGTCTCCCTAGAAAAATACCTGCGGCTGAGCCTGGGTGCCTTCATAAAGCAGGAAGCTCCATACACACTACATTTTATTTTCTTCCTTCCTTTCTTTTCCTGAGTGGGGTTAGAGCAGAGGGAGAAAGGAGAGAAAATCTCAAGCAGACTCCCTCCTAAGGGCTGAGCCTGAACCAGAGATCATGACCTAAGTCGAAATCAAGAGTCAGACACAACCAACTGAGACACCCAAGTGCCCCTCCTTCCTTCCTTTCTTCCTCCCTTCTTTTTTTCTATTGTTCTTAAGTAATCTCTACACCCAACATGGGGCTCAAACTCACAACCTTGAGATCAAGAGTCACATTTTACCAGGCACCCCACCTTGTATTTTCTTCCCATTCTTTCCTGCCTCATTTTCTCACACTCTTGTTGCCTGGGGTCCCACTTCCCAATAAAGGACCAGCAGGTAAGCTTTGCCTCAGGCTCTATTTTCTAGGGAATCTGGAATAGATATGGGCTTACAGCCTAGACTGATTCTAAAGCCTATGCTTTCTCCATCATTCAACACCTACTTTATGACCACCTGCTGTATGCCAGTGCTGCCCTTCACTACACTATAATGTAAGGTATACAGGAAGTGTGATGGTGGAAACCGGTGACTCTCTTTTTTTCCCCAGGGGTAGAAAGGAGGTGAAGTTCTCTGTACCAGGAGATGAGACTAGATATGGAGTATAGAACCTGAGAGAAGTGAAAGGGTTCAGAATGACCACTGTGGGGAATAGGAGAGAGGCTGACTGCCTTCTAGGTGTGATTGGGACCCTGATGTCCAGCTTCAGGGCTGACCTTTATTTCCAAATGGCTGGTTTATAGTTGTCCAGTCAATGGAAAGAGAGAGACCATATTCACATAACATTTATTATGATATATTGTTATAATTGTTCTATTTTATTATTAGTTATGTTGTTAATTGCTTCCTGGGTCTAAATTATAAATTAAACTTTTTTTTAAATTAAACTTTTATTACCAGTATGTATTTATTGGGAAAAAACATAAAATATATAGGGTTCAGGGTTCCTGGGTGGTTCAGTCAGTTAAGCATCTGACTTCAACTCAGGTCATGATCTCAGGGTCCTGGGGTGGAGCTCTGTGCTTAGCAGGGAGTCTGCTTGTCCCTCTCCCTCTCCCTTGGCTCCTGCTCTCTCTGTCTCTCTCTCAAATAAATAAATAAAATCTTTAAAAATAAATAAATAAATAAATAAATAAAAATAAATAAATAAATAAATACAATAGCTTAAAAATATCCAAGCTAGTTATCATACTTGGCAGTATCATAAGACTAATACTCTACTTACAAAGCAATTATGACTGAGGGCTAGGAAGGGGTGGGAAATAGAATAAAAATGTGAGCTTTGCTGTCAATATATATTATGTTTAGGGGCAGCCCGGGTGGCTCAGTGGTTGAGTGTCTGAGGCCACCTTCAGCTCAGGGCCTGATCCTGGGGAACTGGGATCAAATCCCACGTCGGGCTCTCTGCATGGAGTCTGCTTCTCCCTCTGCCTGTGTCTTTGCCTCTCTCTCTGTGTCTCTCATA
The DNA here is from genome assembly GCF_003254725.2 of Canis lupus dingo. Taxonomy (NCBI): domain Eukaryota; kingdom Metazoa; phylum Chordata; class Mammalia; order Carnivora; family Canidae; genus Canis; species Canis lupus. Next base: position 19,351,636 of record NC_064271.1, read on the forward strand.
AATAAATAAATAAAATCTCTCTCTCTCTCTCTCTCTATATATATATATATATATAATATTAAAAATGTCAGGACTGGAGCGCCTGGGTGGCTCAGTGGTTGAGTGTCTGCCTTTGGCTCAAGTGATTCCAGGACTCTGGGATCAAGTCCCACAGTGAGGACTTGATCGGGGAGCCTGCTTCTCCCTCTGCCTATGTCTTTGCCTCTGTTTGTGTCTCTCATGAATAAATAAATAAAATCTAAAAAAAAAAAAATTAAAAAAATAAAAATAAAATCTTTCAAAAAAATAATTTTTAAAATTTTTTAAAATTTTTATTTATTTATGATAGTCACACACAGAGAGAGAGAGAGGCAGAGACACAGGCAGAGGGAGAAGCAGGCTCCATGCACCGGGAGCCCGATGTGGGATTTGATCCCGGGTCTCTGGGATCGCGCCCTGGGCCAAAGGCAGGCGCCAAACCGCTGCGCCACCCAGGGATCCCTCAAAAAAATAATTTTAAGAATAAAAATGGCAGGGCTAAAGTTGGGTCGTCAGAAGAGCAGGTGACTCTTGATCTCACTCCTCGTGGCGCAGTCAGAAGAACAGGCGACTCTTGATCTCACTCCTAAAAGTGGGTATAGAGACAACTAAAAAAATAAACAAAACTTAAAAAAATATATGAGGACAGCTGTAAATGACAGGGAAAAGCTTTGCATAGAATAATGGAATAACTATTACTAACTTAAGGAGAATCTCATCTAGAAAAATACCCTAAAATTTCAACAAAATTAACTCCTCGTAATATATATATTTTTTAAAAAAAGTTATATTGATCCTGCTTTGGTAATCAATCAGTAACACAAATGGAAGACAGAAAATTCAAATTCTTCTGTTTTAAAACTTCAACTACAAGAACTCATGAGAGTATTAATAGCTTTTCCACTTACAGGATGCTTTTAGCGATGAGGTACTGTCCTCTTTTCTTCTACTACTCTGCATGAAGTACAACCTGAAATTAAAGATTTCACAGTGAGAGCTTCCTAGATACCAACATGGCGTTAGATTGTGTTCCTCTTTATTGCTCTATATGGGCCTTGTCACATATAAACCAAAAATGTGTGACACTATCTGAAAGTGTTATTCTTCCTTCTGAAGAATATGTGGCTTATCCAGTTACTTGATCTTTCACCTAGTTTGGTCTGACACAGAAATTAACTTCATTTTACAGCTCATCACACTCAGCATATGCTCCAACAAATGGATTCCTGTGTCCGGAGACGAGTAAAATCTCTGTCTCCCTTGGGGATTCTGCTATAGTGTTTGTTCTAGGACATTAATGGATGTCCTAACCAGTCCGTGTTTTCTAAAGCAATGACAACTCAAGGTTATATCTTCAAAATGAGGCATGTTCAATATAATGACTGCAAAAAAGTGTACACATGCAGCACACAGACAATCTTGGTAATGTCAATCATGCATATTGCTTCTTTATCCAATACAAAATTTAATGCGGATTCTTATTCTAAGAGGCATTTTAAAAATCAACAAATCAATTTCTAGTAAGAAGCCTTTTGCATGAATTAGAGCAAATGTTCAATCAGTCCTCAATGTTTGCTCAGAGATGTGTACACAACCAGAAATGTATACCAGATGATTGATGAAAAACTGGTCAAGATTACATGTTCTCTCAAAAGTCATGCCTCATGCCCCCCAAAAAAAATTTTTAAAATTATGATCTCCACCAAACTACTTCAAAAGATAGATCAGCAACTCTCTGAAAGTCTTAGACAAAATATTTTCAATGATTTGGAGTTTCTTTTTCAGGAAGATAAATTGCTCAGTATGACTAAAGACTACATTTCAATATAGAGACTGTAATATATTTAAAAACGTTTTAATAATATTGTGTTTATTTATTTGCGAGAGAAAGTATAAGCAAGAGAGAGAGAGCAAGATAGTACAAGTCCAGGAGCAGGAGAGGGAGAAGCAGGCTCCCTGCTAAGCAGGGAGCTCAACACACGGGGCTTGGTCCTATGGTCCCCAGGATCATGACCTGAGCCAAAGGTAGACACTTAACCAACTGAGCCATCCAGACGTCCTGAGGTTGTGATTTTTAAAAGGGAAAAGAAAATGTCTAAAGCAAAAGGACATTTCCCCAGACAAATGGAAAAGGAAAATAAATTTGGAATTTCAGGGTATGTGCCAAAAATGCTGCAGGACGAATCATAGAAAGTTATTCAAAGTCATATCATAGGGGATCCCTGGGTGGCTCAGTGGTTTGACACCTGCCTTCAGCCCAGGGTGTGATCCTGGAGTCCTGCGATCCCACATCGGGCTTTCTGGATGGAGCCTGCTTCTCTGTGTCTCTGCCTCTCTCTCTCTCTGTGTCTTTCATGAATAATTTTTTTTTTTAAAGTCATATCATAAAACCAGAATACCCAAATCTCTCTTGTAGGCGAGTAGATTAGTCAATGCTTTCTTTTTTTTTTAATTTTTTTTATTTTTATTTATTTATGATAGTCACAGAGAGAGAAAGAGAGAGAGGCAGAGACACAGGCAGAGGGAGAAGCAGGCTCCATGCACCGGAAGCCCGATGTGGGATTTGATCCCGGGTCTCCAGGATCGCGCCCTGGGCCAAAGGCAGGTGCCAAACCGCTGCGCCACCCAGGGATCCCTAGTCAATGCTTTCTGAATGTGAAAGCTTGGTTACCAGAAATAGATCAATTATCAGCTCTTCTAATAACACAATTAGAATACATACCCACTGAATTGTAAGGAGGTAGATGATTTTACTATTTATAGCTTTAACTAATAGATGTGAATAGAAACTTTTTACACACTTCCAATCGATTTAATTATTATTGTATAGATTTTACTCAATGTCCACATTGCATAGTATAAAACCAAAATAAATAAATAAATAAAACCATAAAAACCACCTGAGTATGGGTTTTTCATGTATAATCTTTACTTGAGACAACTCAAACCAGTATGGTATTCAAAACTAAAAATGGTAACAGGCACATAAAAATGAGCTTATCAAAATGAGCATGGTTCAGTCCAGTTAAGCTATTCTAGAATTTTTTTTTTTTTTTTTTTTGCTATTCTAGAATTATAGGTGCAGGACCTCTAGGTCCTCCTGAAAGACATCAGCCACCAGAGTATTGCTCAGCCTCTGAGACTCCCTTCATTGCTCCTCCCTTGGAGGATGAAGGTTTTTAACGAAATCCAAAAGAGAGCTATCTGAACGGAAAGAAGAAAAAGAACAAAACTATATTGATACAACTTGAAAAATGATCACAAAAATGGTAGAAATCACTATTAGACTGACTGTTTCCCTCTCACTGAGTATAATAAAAGACAAAAGTAAAATAATAAAAGACAAAAAAAAAGGAAAGAAAGGAACCAAAGAAAATTGATCTATGAGGTAGATGCCAATAAAAATAGCAGACAAACTTGAAATCATTGCTGAAAGTCTTAGAGAGGACAGGAAAAATATTTTATATTTATAAAAATTATGATCCACCAAAAATATATAACAGCCAGAAAACTTTATGTACCTAATTACAGATTGAAAATATATAAAGCAAAACTGTATAGCAGAACAAAAAGCTATTGACAAACCCAGAAGAATGTGGGAGATACTAACCTATATTATTCAAAAATCAACAGATCAAATATCTACAGAAAGGTAGATGGAGGGATTAAATAATACATTAAACACATACAGACTTTCTTACCCAACAACAAATTACACATTCTTTTCAACCACTCATGGAATATTTGCAAATATTAGCCATATACTAGTGAGACCATTCTTATACCAAGGAGTTCTCAAATTAGAAATTATAGAAGCCACATTCATTGACCATAATCTACTAAAATTATAAGTTTTTAAAATAATATTTGGGGATCCTTGGGTGGCGCAGCGGTTTGGCGCCTGCCTTTGGCCCAGGGCGCGATCCTGGAGACCCGGGATCGAATCCCACATCGGGCTCCCGGTGCATGGAGCCTGCTTCTCCCTCTGCCTATGTCTCTGCCTCTCTCTCTCTCTCTCTCTGTGACTATCATAAATAAATAAAAAATTAAAAAAAATAAAATAAAATAATATTTGTTTGTTTGTTTGTTTGTTTATTCATGAGAAACACAGAGAGAGAGAGAGGCAGAAACACAGGCAGAGGGAGAAGCAGGCTCCATGTAGGGAGCCCGACGTGGGACTTGATCCAGAGACCCCAGGATCATGCCCTGGGCCAAAGGCAGATGCTCAACCGCTGAGCCACCCAGGTGTCCCCTAAAATTATAAGTTAACCAAAAGGTATACCTTCTTCTTTCCTTGGAATTTTGACCTGCTGTTCCAAAATATTATTGGTTTAAGAGGGAAATCTCAAACTAGTCAGAAATCAAGAATATAGCCAAAATAATACTCAGAGGAATTAAAGCCTTAAGTGACTTTATTAGGAAAAAAGTGTGCTGAATATCTTCTGCTGGTCTTTCCACATTCACTCTCCTCCTTCTCCATAGTTTGGACCTGGTGGAAATGACCCTATGGATCCCATGAAAGAGCTCCCTACCTTCTGGAGTCTTCAGCAGGGGTGGATGTCAGAGAAATGCATAAGATCAGGTGTCTACTCCTCCAGACTCCCACTGTGGGGTCACTGTAGCTCTTCCTTCTTAGTCTAGAGAAGATAGAAGTACCCACACTTTATAAGTTGTTCCTTTATTCACCTGTCTTCAATCAACACTGTTTCCTGCTAGAAGTTTACCTGATACAAGACTGAAAACAAATAGTATTTCAATTCAAGAAGCTTGGTAAAAGAAATACACGTATATCTCTAAAAAAGTAGGAACAATAAATAAATAAACAAACAAACAAATAAATAAATAAGTAAGTAAGTAAGTAAGTAAGTAGGAATGGTAACAGATAAAGATAAAAGTAGGGGCACCTGGATGGCTCAGTCTGTTAAGCCTTTGACTTTTGATTATTTTTTTTAAAGATTATATTTATTTATTCATGAGAGAGAGAGAGAGAGAGAGAGAAAGGCAGAGACACAGGCAGAGGGAGAAGCAGGCTCCATGCAGGGAGCCCGACATGGGACTCAATCCCGGGACTCCAGGATCAAACCCTGGGCTTAAGGCAGGCGCTAAACTGCTGAGCCACCCAGGGGTCCCTGACTTTTGATTTTGGCTCAGGTCATGTCGTCAGGGTGGTAGGATCCAGCCCCCAGCCAGGCTTTCCTGGGGCATGGAGCCTGCTTCTCTCTCTGCCCCTCCCCTTACATGCTCCTGTGTGCTTGCGCGCATTCTCTATATGAGAAAGAAAGAAAGAAAAGAAAGAAAGAAAGAAAGAAAGAAAGAAAGAAAGAAAGAAAGAAAGAAAGAAAGAAAGAAAGAAAGAAAGAAAGAAAAAGCAAGCCAGCCTGGGTGGCTCAGCAGTTAAGCGGCTGTCTTTGGCTCAGGGCATGATCCCAGAGTTCCAGAAGGGAGTCCCACATCAGGTTCCCTGCTGGGATCCTGCTCCTCCCTCTGCCTATGTCTCTGCCTCTCTCTCTCTCTCTCTCTCTCTCTCACTCTGTCTCTCATGAATAAATAAATAAAATCTTGGGCAGCCCTGGGGGCACAGCGGTTTAGCGCCGCCTGCAGCCCAGGGCATGATCCTGGAAACCCTGGATCGAGTCCCACATCAGGCTCCCTGCATGGAGCCTGCTTCTCCCTCTGCCTGTGTCTCTGCCTCTCTCTCTCTCTCTCTCTCTGTCTCTATGAATAAATAAATAAAATCTTTAAAATAAATAAATAAATAAATAAAATCTTAAAAATTCTTAAAACAAAAGATAAAAACAAAAATCATTTATATAGGAAGCTTAAAAGCTACTAGAGTTGATCAACAAAACAAATGATCAATAAAAGAGGTAACTTTAGGGGTGCCTGGGTGGCTCAGTTGGTTGAACCTCTGCCTTCAGCTCAGGTCATGATCCCAAGATTCTGGGATCAAGCCCTGCTTCTGGCTCTCTGCTTAGCGGGGATTCTACTTCTCGCTCTCCTCCCCACATGTTTCTCCCTCTCTCAAATAAAATCTTTTTTAAAAAAGAGAGAAAACTTTAAGCGTGGTATAAAAAAAAGAGGACAAGAGAATGAGAATGAGGGAGAAACATGAATAACATTAAGAACAGTAAATAGACTTAATCCAGACACCAAGGAGCTTTTTAAATTATAAGAGAATGGTTTACACAACTTTATACCAACACATTTAAGAAGGAAATAGGCCTTTTTTAATGCTTATTCAAAACAAAATAATACCCGAACGCAATTATAAAAGTTAGGTAGAAAAAAAAAAAGTTAAGTAGAGTTCATAGTATTATGTAAATCCCCCAGTTCTGACAATGTTCTGTGGTTACATAGGATGTTATTGACGGGGGAAATGGGATAAAAGCACATAGGAACTCTCTGTAGTATTTTTGTAACTTCTTGTTAGGCTTAAAATATTTCAAAATAAAAACTTTTGAGACTCACACAGTTTTACAAAGTTTACAGCAAGCCCTCACTTTAGCCCTCTAGGTTTTGATACCGACTTTCCCGAAGAAAACTATGAACAAGAGCTATCACCAAATTTCTGTATAATGTGTATATATGACCATTTCTTTTCATTCCCTCTGTCTACTCTCATAATATATTCAGATTAATCAATATTATTCCTTGTTACTATGTATGTAAATATTATTCCCAGCTGAACAAAACTGTGTAATGGCTACAGTGTACCTTTCCTTCTTTGTATCATTTTTCTTCCTTTCTTCTCCTTCCCCTTCTCCTTCTTCTTCTTTTTTGTATCATTTTTTTTTATCCCAAAGTTCATAACTGTCTGCCTTTTTGGTTTTTGGTTTTTTTTGTTTGTTTGTTTGTTTTTTGTTTTTTTTTTTACTTATGACAGTCACAAAGAGAGAGAGAGGCAGAAACACAGGCAGAGAGAGAAGCAGGCTCCATGCACCGGGAGCCCGACGTGGGATTCGATCCCGGGTCTCCAGGATCGCGCCCTGGGCCAAAGGCAGGCGCCAAACCGCTGCGCCACCCAGGGATCCCCCAGCCTTTTTGGTTTGTTACTTGCTTGGGTTTCTATGGGATTTTCTCACTCTGTTCCCCATCCCTTTTGAGAGGTTCCTTCAGGTGGCCTCCATCGTTCTCTGGTTTGGACTGGTTCTCTGTTTACCCTGGGATATGGCCATCATCCTGTGACTTCTCCTGCCATTATTCTAGGATACAACACATCCAAGTTGTGCCTTCTCTTTCCTGGATCCTAGGACTTCTTTTTGTTGTTGTTGCGGCCTTTCCTTTAGTAGAACACCCTGCAGAGCTTTCTAGGAAAGGGTGCTTATGAGGTAAAGGGGAACCTGTACTTTCTATTTTGATTTGGGGTCTTCTGAATTGAACTTTTATTTTTTTTCTCTCCCATTTGCCATTTTTTGTCTCTTTGTTCCACTTTCTAGGTAATTTCCTCGACTTCTTCTGCTTTCTCAACTCTTCTATTTTCTGGCTAACCTATTTTTAATTCCTAAGAGGTTTTTGCCCTATGGGTTCCTGGTTAGAGCCCCCTGTTTTTCTTCCATGAATGCAAGGTCATCTAGCACATCTCTTTCACTAGAGACCTGAGATTTTTAAAAATAACTTTTCTCTCTCCACGGGATCCCTGGGTGGCACAGCGGTTTAGCGCCTGCCTTTGGCCCAGGGTGCGATCCTGGAGATCCGGGATCAAATCCCACGTCGGGCTTCCAGTGCATGGAGCCTGCTTCTCCCTCTGCCTGTGTCTCTGCCTCTCTCTCTCTCTCTGTGACTATCATAAATAAATAAAAATTAAAAAAAAAAAACTTTTCTCTTGCTCCTGTACATTGTCTCTGTGTCTTCCCAGTTTTTTTTTTTTTTTTTTTTTGCTTGTTTTGATCTCTATCTGGCACATTAAAGGCTTTTTCAGTGTTAGTGATCTTTTTTTTTTAAGATTTATTTATTCATTTATGAGAGAGAGAGAGAGAGAGAGAGAGAGAGGCAGAGACACAGGCAGAGGGAGAAGCAGGCTCCATGCCAGGAGCCCGACGTGGGACTCGATCCCAGAACTCCAGGATCGTGCCCTGGGCCAAAGGCAGGCACTAAACCGCTGAGCCACCCAGGGATCCCCAATGTTAGTGATCTTTGTTTAGGATGTAGATGCTCATTTTGGCATAAAGTGGGGATTCACAGGCTGGAATAAGGCGGAGGATCTAACTGGTCTTTGTAAAATCTTCAACCAATTCTTTTAATTTTAACCCCACCCACACTCCCACTGGCAGAAGAACTGGAGGTCTTATTTTCTGAGTCTTCCTGGGATCTATGGAGGGCTCATCTTGGTTCTCGTCAAGGTCCAGCAAAGTCACTTGAGAGTCAGCTCTTTCAGGGGGGCTGTCAGCCAACACTTGACCATCTGCTTTCCAGATTCCAAAATTTTGTTGGACTATCTCATCTTGGGGCACCTGGGTGGCTCAGTGGTTGAGTGTCTGCCTTTGGCTCAGGTCGTGATCCTGGGGTCCTGGGATTGAGTCCCACATCAGGCTCCTTGGGGGGAGCCTGCTTCTTCCTCTGCCTATGTCTCTGCCTCTCTCTCTGTGTCTCTCATGAATAAATAAATAAAATCTTTCTTTAAAAAAAGATATATCTCATCTTCTGTGATTTCTTTTCCCGTTTTCCTTCCTTTTTTTTTTTTTTTCTTTTAGTATCATTTTGGTAGAGTTTTATGAAGGAATAGATACAAGCACTTGGGTTCAAACTGCCATGTTTCCTCTGGACTTTTCAAACTAAGCAAACAAAAGAAAGTTGGCACTTTTTCCCTAATTTACATTTTTGTGCAAGCTTATAGTAGTTACCAATCTTATTGTCTTTATCACACTTGCTTCCAGAAATAGGACAACAAAGGCAAAATAAACCTTTCAATTTTTCAAACTGCTTGGCTTCTTTTATGATTTCCCACAGCTTGAGTCAATCTTTCTAGAGTGACAGCCTAACAAGACTTCATCCCTCTTCTTAAATGTTGCCCTTCCATTTCTCTAAAATTCTGTTCACAAAGTTTGCCTTCCATAGAGTTTCTCTTCGTTCTGACTTCATGGTGTCCCAATCCTTCTGGTTCATTCTACCTCACGAGGGGTATATTGGGTGCATATTTCATTTTCATGCTTACTTTATATCTGGTATACTTCCAACAACTCACACTCCTTCATTTCCAATGGAATCTAGACTATCAGAAGGAGATCATCCATTTGAATTAATCCATTCAACAGGGGGATTCCTGAGGATTTGTTTTCTAATTTTGTGAAGGAATGTAAATGAGGCTGAGACATATGGAATGTGGATTTTAGCTAGGCGAAAGCTGTGACCCAGGTAGAGAAAATTATATCCACCCCACCCCCACGGTACTCAGAGGACATTCCCATTGACCCTGGTTCCCCTGACAGGGAGCATGAGAGGCAGCCTATTTCATGTACCTGGCTGCTGTTTTACACCGAGCTTTATCACTTGCCTAAAGAGTAGTATACAGATAGATGGGTTATATATTAAAATAGAAATTCAGTATATGAAAATAATCATATGCATCTTCATCTATCAAGGAACCAACAGGGATCCCTGGGTGGTGCAGCGGTTGGGCGCCTGCCTTTGACCCAGGGCGCGATCCTGGTGACCCGGGATCGAGTCCCACGTCGGGCTCCCGGTGCATGGGGCCTGCTTCTCCCTCTGCCTGTGTTTCTGCCTCTCTCTCTCTCTGACTATCATAAATAAATAGAAATTTAAATAAATAAAATAAAAAATCAAGGAACCAACATAAGTGTAAGAGGTAGTCTCTTGCACTCAAAAAGTCTACATAGTGAAGGACATAGAGTGTCCGACTTAGGGAGAGTGCGAAATGGAAACCCTTCGCAAAATGTTAGGTGCGTGGTCTGCACCAAGCTTCACCTCTTCACTCTCTAACCAGCTCTCGACACTGAAAGATACGGACGGCGGGAATAGGCTGCCGGCCCTCCGAGGCCTTGCTTCAGCCCTGCCCCACCGAGAAGCTCTCCCTGAGGTCTGGGACGTGTCCCAGCAAAAAAGAAAAAGATCACCAAGAGAAACCAGTCGCCCCATTTCGGCGCGCAGGTAGACAGCCCCGAGTTAGACCCTTTCCTCTACCGGCCGGTCTCTAGCAGCAGCCTGGGCGGCTCCGGGAAGTCAGCGGAGAGCCGGCCCAGCCTCCAGGCTTAGGGCGGTGAGCCGGGCGGGCGGAGGCTGAGCCCGCCGCGGGTCTCGCGCTCCAGCTCCGGGGCTGGGCGGGGAGGGGAGGGAGGCAGCGAGTCCCGGCCTCAGCTCTCCGCAGGATGCGCACGCTCGGCCGCTGCTCTCGCCCGCCCCCTCTCTAGCCCCGGGCCAGACTTCCCACTCACCCGGGTGCGGGGCCCCGGCAGCCGGGGTGGAGGGGAGGAGGAGGTCCGAAGGTGTTGGGAGGGAGAGGAAGGAGGAGGAAGGGGGAGACTGCGGGGGTCCCACGGCCAGAGGCTCAGAGGAGGGCCACCAGTCATCAAGGCCATTGTCACGACCCCCCCTTGACACGCCCATGCATGGGGGGGATGCGGAGGGGCCGGGCCCTGGAGGTCACCTGGAGGGGAGGCTTCCACCCTCAAGCTGGATCTGGACCCCGTGTGCGCCTGTTCCCTCCAGCCCTTCCACCCCGACTCCCGAAGCTGAGCCTCTGGGCTGGCTCGGTCGTCCCTACCTGGGAAACCACTGGCTGTCCCGGGGAAATCCGGGCCCGGCTTTCTCCGAGAAAGCTCTGAATAATAATTGGGGGGTGAGGGGGGTCTGGGAGAAAGCCAGAGGATAAATCAGGAAAGTAATAACGGTAGCCACCGTGGAGGTCTCAGCCTCTGTCCGGGTCTCCGCCGTGGCGCGGTCGCTGTGCTGTCAGCACACCTGGGCCCTTCTAAATCTTTCCATTCCTTCCCTGTTTGGTGCCATTAGTTTGCGTCTAGAAATCGATTCGAATGAAAAACAATCCGGGATGTAGGCAAATATTTATCCACACAGATGTTTGGCACAGCTCTTTGCAATATTGAAAAATTGGAAGCTACCGAAGTGGCCAACAGGACGCCATCGATTCCAACTCCTGGTACATCCTTTGAGCGGAATTTAATGCGCGCGTTTAAAGTCATTTTATAAAATACTTAACGATACACAGAAGACGTTCACTACATAGTAAGTGGGGCAGTTTATAAAACAATTTCTGTTTATTTTTTTATACAGTTAGTGATTTTTTAAAAAGATTTTGTTTATTCATAAGAGAGAGAGAGGCAGAGACCTAGGCAGAGGGAGGAGCAGGCTCCCTGCGGGGATCCCAGGACCCCCGAGTCAGACCCCCGAGTCAGAGCTCAACCACTGAGCTACCCAGGCACCCCAACAATTTCCGTTTAATAAAGAAAACGTACAGACATAATTTGAATGGACAGAAACCAGGAAATAGTTATCTCTAGGTGGCGGGATGCTAAGCATCAATTTTGTCTAAGGGTAAGAGGGGGGAAAAATCTTTTAAAATTCTCTACTCCGCCCCTCTCGGAATCCTCTCTCCCTCTGGCCTCCTCGGGCTGTGGGGCAGCCAATCCGGGAGAAGGGTATTCGCTTGCATACCCTCCACGCCCCCCGCCCGCCCCCCGCCGCGAGCCGGGAACCCGCACTTCGAAGGGGCGCGACAAGCCGGGGCCCAGAGAACCCGCGGAGGTCGGTGCGACCCCGCCTCCTGCTGGGTGGGGGGTGGCGCGCGGCCGGGGTCGTGGGGTCTCCGCCCTTCTCGCAGAGTGTTGATTTCGGGAATTGATCGGAAATTACAAGGCCAATTAAATGCCCTCCGATTTAGAGTTCTGGTTAGGCCTGAGACGCTTCAAACACCCCTCAGTCCCTTGGAGGTCTCCGCCGCGGTGACCTTTGGCGTCCTCTCACCCCGAAATCTGCCGAAGGCAATCGTTGCAGGTGGGAGGGGGCTGCGCCGCGTCTCCCCTGGCAGCCTCCACCCCGCCCCTTAGACTGGCGGGGAAGGAAGGTCTGAGCAACCCAAAACACTCACCAGATCGATACCCACTCGAGACCACAAAGCAAGGCGGGGATGGAATCCCGGGTGGTGGGGGGCGGGGCGGGGACGCAGCCAGGAGAGTGTATCTTGGCCATCTGCTGGCCCCGAGGCATCTGCTTGCGGGTCCCTAGGAGCGGTTGATCGGTGATTGTATTCTTCACAACCTGTCACGTTGCCCACCCCATCCCCCAACATGCTAGACCCCCCATTCTGTGCTTTTCTCTTTCTGCCTCAATTCTCACGTTGGAGGCTGCTAGCTGTTTCTAGAGTTTTCCGATTCAAATGCTTATTAGCTTTGCACCCCAATGGAGCCTTTCCAAATGGGGCCAAAAAGAGGAAGTCCTGACAATAGCCAATGTTAACCGAGATCGAGTCTACCTTGCGTATTTGTTTGTTTACAGAAGGCTTAGTGATAATAATAGAGTTCAACCCCTTCATTTCACAGATAAGGAAACTGAAGCCCGTGGAGTGTCAGGCCAGTCCTGGCTGGCATGATACCTTCATTGCTTAGAGACAGTTTTATTTCAGAGAGGGAGAGAGAGAGAATGAGCAGGGGGAGGGGCAGAGGGAGAGGAAGAAGGAGAAGGAAGCTTGCTAGGAAGGTTTCCTGTCTTAATTTCCTTCTTTTTCTTTTTTCTTTTTTCTTTTTTTCTATTTTTTTTCTCTTTTTTTTTTTTTCTAATTTCCTTCTGCCTAGGTACTAATACCTGGAAAATTGTAGTTTTTATCTGTTTTAAATGAAGAGCTGTACATACCAATCTCTGTATAGACCTACACCTGCTGATGAGAGTTTGGATTCTCTTTGGTCTAGCATTATATTGTGAGCTTTTCCCAATGTCATGCTGGGTTGTAGAAATAATATCAAACATTCTTTGGAAAACTTCAACAACCACTCAGTACTCCATTGTATCGATGTACTACAAGCTCTGTTGCCAAATGTTTATGTTATCAATTTTCATTACTGAAAACAATGCTGAAAAGAACATGCTTGTTCACAAGCCTCCTACTTCTCACTTTGTAGAATGCATTCCTTGAACTAGAGCTACCAGGTTACAGACGGCAGAATTTTTTGAAGGCTTTGGATGCACAGTGCCTAACTACTTTCTAAAAGGATTGTGCCAATTGTGTGCTGTCCCTGGTAGAACGAGTGCGCCCACCTCCTTTGATTACTGGTGATGTTAGAACTTGTTGCGTGCATGAAAGTAACAAGGTCCAGAAGCAACTAAATGGTGGCCATATGGGATCTTCCAAGGGCATCACAGGGTAGAGTACCTTCTTTTTTTTTTCTTTTGAGAAGAGAGGGGGTGGGGGGAGGGGCAGAGGGAGAGAGAGAGAGAGAGAGAAAGAAAGAGAATCTTAAGTAGGCTCCAAGAATAGGGAACGTTCCAGGCTGAAGGAATTAAATAATTAGTAAAGGCCCTGGGGCAGAGAACAGTTTGGCTCATTAACCAAAGGACAGAGTTCCAAGAGGAATGTGTCTCAGAATTAAACTGGAGGCCTTGTGGTTAGGGTGAAAAGTTATTATTATTTTTTAAAATTTATTTATTTATTTCAGAGAGGGAGAGAGAAAGAATGAGCAAAGGGAGGGGCAGAGGGAGAGGAAGAAGAAGGCTCCCTCAGTAGGGAGCCTGAATCAGGGTTTCATCTTTCTCAGGGTCCTGGTGGACACCTACCTGACTGAGCCACCCAGGTGCCCTAGGGTGAAAGGTTTTGAATTATAAATGTGAAGTTAATTAAAGATACTCAAGCAAAGAATTGCTAACAGATTTGTGTTTTGAAAAGATGCCTCTGGCGGGAAGCAAATGATTTGGGGAGGGGCAAGAATAGATGCAATAGTTATGCTGTGTGACAGCCAGGTTCCTAGGATGGTGGGTGGTGGGGCCACTCCAAAGATATCTGGTAGGCAGTCGTGTTTGTAGGAAAGATTTTTTTTTAAATATTTATTTATTTATTATTTATGATAGACATAGAGAGGCAGAGACACAGGAGGAGGAAGAAGCAGGCTCCATGCCAGGAGCCTGACGCGGGACTCGATCCCAGGACTCCAGGATCGCGCCCTGGGCCAAAGGCAGGCGCTAAACTGCTGAGCCACCCAGGCGTCCCTGTAGGAAAGATTTTAAGTTTGTTTTCAGATGTGTTGAAATCGGTTGCTTCCAAGACACACAGAAATCCCAAGTGAGAAGTCAAATCAAAATGTAGGAATTACCAGGGTAGCGATGACTGCTGGAGCCAAAGAGGGCATGGCAGGAGACCGTAGTGACAGTGTGCAGTGAGAAGACAAGGCAGGATGCCAGCATTTACAGATGAAGTACAGGAAGGGACCCTGTGAGGGGCTCCAGAGGAAACGGGCGGGCAGAAGATCAGGAGGATTGATGTGTTTCAGATGCAGACCCACACTTCTGACACCACCGACATGGGGTGGAGATTAAAATATCCATGGGGTTTAGGGGGAAGCCCTCACACACTGTGAGGCCGCTGAACACTTCTCCCTCTGCCCCCAAGTGTTTCAGCAGAACAGGATTTTGAAGTGACTTTGAGGGCCTTTCTTTGTAGTTTCTTTCAGATTTTTACATTTATAATCTCACCAGCAACAACAGAAAAGGGTATTAATTCTAACACTTCTATTTCTCTGTATACACTTTCATTACTCCTATTTCCATTAGGTATTAGCCATTAACAAATAAATATAATTGAACATTTAAAAATGTTTTTAGAACTGTGCTAACAGAAACAGTGAATCAAATTCTGAATCCTAATCTTTAGCAAACACCAATGGACAAGTCCCAATTCTTTTCCTATATCCTTCAATGACTAGTCTCATTTAGGTACTATTTTTTCCTCAACAAAACTGATTCTGAAAACACACACACACACACACAACCTGATTCTGTCCACAACCATTGAGTTCCAGCCATATAAATCACACAACTGCTAAGACGCTTCAGATTAGGTGCTCAGGAATTATGTCACGAGCACAGGACACCGAGGAGGTAGGGAAGAAGACAAAAGAAGGGTGAAGATATTAATGTCAGGGGAGAGCCCACAATTTGGTGGTAAAGATTTTCTTTATTTTTATTTTTTTTAAAGATTTTCTTTAAATCACTAAAGGATATTTGGCTAAGTTATGGCACTATGCTTATTTCCTATGAAATTGGTTGAAAATAAATTTTTGTGAGCTCTGGGTCAAATAAGCATGCACATGTAAAATGTTCTACAGGGGATGAATAGTTTAACATAGAGTATAAAGACCAGTGGATTTGTTTGAAATGAAAAAAATAACCTTAAATTACCCTGCGTGATGGCAATATGCAGCACGCCCTGCATGAGAGCTGATTTCAGCATATTTGTTTTTTAGCAGTTTATCAAGCAATCATTAAGTGAGTTAACTCCACATCCGGGGAATGCTGATGGCAGCATTAGTCATAAATAAATAAGCTAATATGTACCATAACTAAATGAATAGACTTTTCCTTGGTGTTTTATGGCCTGAAAAGAACGCAGCTTTTCATTAAAGGAATCATTTGAAAATGTGGAAACTGATACTGCCACAGTTCAGTGCTCTCTGCCCATTGATAATGGGCTCTGTATTCGTTGTGGGGGTCGGAGACTGATGTCCATTTACTTTAGCAAAGATTGTTATTGAATGAAACCTTTAATGGGAGCGTTTATGATCCCACTCAGCTAAGAGCTCAGGCCTGCCTTAGAATAGTCTTTCCCTCCACCTTGACAGCTCTTAGACAATCAATACAGGTAATATGTCAGCTGGTGGTCAGCAGCCCTGTAAGTAGGAAGGTAGAGCTGAAATGGAAACTGACAGGTAGCCACTTAGAGAGGGGGTATGGGGTAAACACTCTGGAAGTAAAGCTTCTCTTGGGAGTGAGGGAGTGTCCAGCCCTCACATTACAGTCAGTGCTGGGATCTGATAGGAAAAGATTAGGGACAAAGACTAGGTAACAGGGGAAAAAGCCATTCAGAGCTTAGGAAAGGCCTTCCATCTGAGTGGTACGTTTTTCTTTTTGGGGGCCAGGTGTGGTGGTACTTTTAGAACCCCAGAATTCATAAGGTTTGTCCATTTGTAGGATCTGTCATTGGCTTATTTTTTTTCTTTTTTTTTTTTAAGATTTTATTTTTTAGGGCAGCCCGGGTGGCTCAGCGGTTTAGCACTGCCTTCGGCCCAGGGTGTGATCCTGGAGACCTGGGATCAAGTCCCACGTCGGGCTCCCTGGATGGAGCCTGCTTCTCCCTCTGCCTGTGTCTCTGCCTCTCTCTCCCTCTGTGTCTCTCATGAATAAATAAATAAATAAAATCTTAAAAAAAAAAAAAATATATATATATATTTTATTTTTTAAGTAATTGCTACATCCAACATAGGGCTTGAACTCACAACTCCAACATCAAGAGTTGCATGTGCCCCATTATTTTAATTTTTAAAAATTATGGTAAAATAGGGGCACCTGGCTGGCTCAGTCGGTAGAGCATGCCACTCTTGACTTCGGGGTTAGCAAGCCCCATGTTGGAGTAAAGGATACTTAAAAATAAAATCTTAAAAAAAACTGTGGTAAAATACATGTAACCAGTTACCATCTCAACCATTTTTTAAGTGGCACTAAGTACATTCACACTGTTGTGCAGCCAGCACCACCATCCAGCTCCAAAAGTCTTTTCATCTTGCAAAGCTGAAAGCCTGTACCCACTAAACAATAACGCCACATTGCCCATTCCCCAGCCCCTGGACGTTCTACCTCCTGTCTATGAATTTGACCACTCTAGGTACCTCACATAAGTGGTACAGTATGTGACTGGCTTATTTTGCTTGGCATAATGTCCTCAAGGTTTGCCCCATGGTGTAGCACCTATCAGAATTTCCTTCCTTTTTAAGGCTGAATAGTATCCTATTATATGTATATATACCATTTTAAAACCCATTTATTTGTCCTTGGACTTTTGAGTTGTTTCTGCCTTTTGGCTATTGTGTGGTCTTGAGTTTTTATTCCAAATTCACTTCCTCATCTTCTTTCCTAGATGTCAATTTTGAAAGAATGAGACCCAGAAAGCCTTCCCAAGATACTTAGAAAAATAATACCTGGTTTGGAGCATCCCAAGCCTCCTGCCTTTCCCACCCTTGCCCCTCCCCTCAATGTTTACCATTCAGAGTATATATATATATATATATATATATATATATATATATATATTACAACAATGGTGCAATGAAACCTTTTAAAGATGACTGGAATTTCTCAAACTTCTGAGAAGAACCATCTGGGTGTTCATAAAAACTTCAGATTCTTAGATCCTCATCTCACCCAGGACTGGGAATCAGTGGTTTGGAGGAGGTATGTATAGGGGACCTGAGGTTTACTAGGTGTCCTGGGTGATTCTGATCTTTAGGCAAGTTTGAGATAGTCAAGCTTTAGCTTGATACAGACCCCTTCACTACCAACAAGTTCCTTCTATTTAGAAGTTAAAAACATCACAAATTTGATAAATGAATGGCTGGTTGTATTTCTTTCAAAGTATGGATTCCTGTTCTTTAACTTTTTTTTTTTTTTTATGATAGTCACACACAGAGAGAGAGAGAGAGAGGCAGAGACATAAGCAGAGGGAGAAGCAGGCTCCATGCACCCGGAACCCGACGTGGGATTCGATCCCGGGTCTCCAGGATCGCACCCTGGGCCAAAGGCAGGCGCCAAACCGCTGCGCCACCCAGGGATCCCTGGATTCCTGTTCTTGAAGTTTGTTATCTATTACTAGAAAGTTAGGGGCCAGGCACTATCACAGGATGAATAAGTGAATACCTGTAACCACAAACCCATCCTTCTCATTTTATATCTAAAATTAGTCATTAAGTCTGGCTTGATAGACTCACTGATGACCTTGGTTGTAGGATTACCTTTCTCAGAATTCCTCTCTGCATTGAAGTATTTCTGTAATTAGTATCCTTCACACACAGACCACCCTTTTTATTTTATTTCATTTTAAGATTTTATTTATTTATTTGAAAGAAAGCATAAGCTGGGGGGTGGGGTGGGGAGGAGGTGGTGGGGCACAGAGGGAAACAAAGAAGCAGACACCTCGCTGAGCAGGGAGCCCTGCATGGGGTTGGATCCCAGGACCCTGAGATCACGACCTGAGCTAAAAGCAGAAGCTTAACAGACTGAGGCATCCAGGTGCCCCTAGACCTCCATTTTTGGTGTCTCACGACATTTTGTATTTGTTATTCATGTAACACAGATTATAAACACCCATTTCTTCATTTGTATTTCCCTTTGTTCTCAAATCCTGCCACTCCTCAAAAAAAAAAAAAAAAAAAAATGCATGTAAGTACTCTAGTAACTAGTGAACCAGGAGAGCCCTTGCAGTTTCTTTTCTTTCTTTCTAAGTTCGTTAATTTTTTTTTTTTTTAAGTGATGTCTACAGCCAACATGGGGCTTGAACTCAAGACCCCCAAGGTCAAGAATCCCATCTATGTTCTACTGACTGAACCAGCTGAGGCCTTTGCAATTTGTATCAAAGTTCCTGGCAACCAAGCTCAAGGGTCTTTTTCTAAACTCCACTGGCAAGCTCCCAGGGCTGGGGAGAGCGCAAAGGGGCTTTGGTTTTTGTATTTAAGCACTATCTTCAGCACTGGCCCTTCCAGGCCCTTTAATCCTCTCACCTGGCAAGTGGAAAAGATTGGAGTCCCATCTCAAGCCTGCTCTTGACTGCCCTTCCAGTTACCTGGGAAGATTTTAGGCCCTCTTGCTAAGGGAATAAAACTGCCTTGGGCTTGGGACGCCTGGGTGGCTCAGTGGTTGAGCATCTGTCTTTGGCTCAGGTTGTGATTCTGGGGTCCTGGGATCAAATCCTGTGTCGGGCTCCCCACAGGGAGCCTGCTTCTCCCTCTGCCTGTGTCTGTGCTTCTATCTGTGTCTCTCCATGAATAAACAGAATCTAAAAAAAAGAAAAAAGCCTTGCTCAGGGGCATATTTGTGGCTGAAGGGGTTTGGTATTTAAGAATGGGAATGGCTAGAAGATATGAAAAGACATTTCTCCAAAAAACACATACAAATGGCCAACAGACATGAAAAAAATGCTCAACATCACTAGGCATCTGAAAAACACAAATCAAAATCACAATGAGACACCACTTAGACCAGTCAGAATGGTTAAACAGGTTAGAAAATGACAGATGTTGGCAAGGATGTGGAGAAGGGGGAACCCTCTTACACTGCTAGTGCAGCCACTCTGGAAAACAGTATTGGAGATTGCTTAAACAGTTGAAAATAGGGCTACCCTACAACCAGCAATTGCACTACTGGGAATTTACCCCAAAGACATAAATGTAGTAATCCGGAGGGACATCTGCACTCCAACGTGTATAGCAGCAATGTCCACAATAGCCAAACTATGGAAAAAGCCCCGATGTCCATTGACAGATGAATGGATAAATAAGATGTGGTATATATACACAATGGAATACTACTCAACCATCAAAAAAATTGGCTGATTTTTTTTGCCATTTGCAATGACATGGGTGGAAATAGAGGGTATTATGCTAAGTGAAATTAGTCAATCAGAGAAAAGAGAAAGATAATTATCGTATGATCTCACTCATATGCGGAATTTAAGAAACAAAACAGGATCATAGGGGAAGGGAGGAAAAAATTAAGACGAAATCAGAGAGGGAAATAAACCATAAGAGACTCTTAATCATAGGAAACAAACAGGGTTGCTGGAGGGGAGAGAGGTGGGGAGGATGGGGTAACTGGGTGATGGACATTAAGGAGGGCGTGTGATAATGAGCACTGGGTGTTATATAAGTCTGATGAATTGGGGCTCCTGAGTGGCTCAGTTAAGTATCTGCCTTCTGCTTAGGGCATGATCCCAGGGTTCTGGAATAGAGCCCTACATAGGGCTCCCTGCTTGGAGAGCCTACTTCTCCCTTTCCTCCTTCCCTTGTTTGTGCTGTCAAGTGAATAAATAAAATCTTAAAAAAAAAAAAAGAAAAGACTGATGAATCACTGTCTTCTATCTCTGAAACCAATAATACATTGCATGCTAATTAATTGAATTTAAATTTTAAAAAATAAAATAAAATAAAATAATTAAAATTTAAAGTAAAAAAAAAGGGAGGGAACAGAGACCTTTGGCTAAAGGAGAAACTGCAACAACCTTAGAAGACATCTTGCCCATTTTTAATGGAATAGAGTTTCAAAACAAGTTGAAGAATTTGGCTCTGGCACCTTTATTTTTTATTTTATTTTTTTTTGCTCTGGCACCTTTAAATCAGATAACCCACAAGAGTGGACTTCACAAAAAAAAAAAAAAAAAAAAAAAAAGAGTGGACTTCACGAGGATTCCTGCCCACCTTTCTCAGTTCAGGTTACTAACAGTCTTGCAACAATCAGAGGTGGGGAAAACCTTTGAAAAGGAAAAATCCTGCTGTTGTCAAAAACAAGCCCAAAGTGATGTGGGCGGTCGGTGTTTGCCTTTTTAGTTGTCTTGCTGTGTCTAACTGGTTAAAAATGAGGAAAGATCACATATTTGGTTCGAAAATCTTACTTGTTATTTTTATTGGTATTTAAAAAACAATTAATATAGATATATGTAAAACAGAACATACTGTGAAAGCAAGCGGAAGAGCACATAACATTTTTAAACCGTTTGTAAATAATTTTTTTTTTTTTTTTTTTTTTAATTTTTATTTATTTATGATAGTCACACAGAGAGAGAGAGAGAGAGAGAGAGGCAGAGACATAGGCAGAAGGAGAAGCAGGCTCCATGCACCGGGAGCCCGACGTGGGATTCGATCCCGGGTCTCCAGGATCGCGCCCTGGGCCAAAGGCAGGCGCCAAACCGCTGCGCCACCCAGGGATCCCCCGTTTGTAAATAATTAAGAACGCAATTTCAATCCCTTTGATATATATATATATATTTACATATTTATTTATTTATTCATGAGAGAGAGAGAGAGAGAGAGAGAGAGGGGCAGAGACACAGGCAGAGGGAGAAGCAGGCTCCATGCAGGGAGCCCGACCTGGGACTCGATCCCGGGTCTCCAGGACCACACCCCGGGCTGAAGGCAGGCACCAAACCACTGAGCCACCAAGGGATCCCCCCCTTTGATATATTTTGATAGCAAACTGCCTTCGACACAAAGTACTATGCTAGAAATAAATCCAAATCAAATTTCATGAGCATATAGGTAGAATTTACGTGAAAGCATACACAATTTATCCCAGTTTTTTAAAAAAATATTTTATTTATTCATGAGAACACAGAGAGAGAGAGAGAGAGAGGCAGAGACACAGGCAGAGGAAGAAGCAGGCTCCATGCAGGGAGCCCGACGTGGGACTCGATCCCGGGTCTTCAGGATCATGCCCTGGGCCAAAGTCAGGTGCTAAACCACTGAGCCACCTGGGCTGCCCAATTTTTCCCAGTTTTTAATATGAGATTACAAAATTCTTTTTTTTTTTTTTAAGATTCTATTTATTTATTCATGACAGACACAGAGAAAGAGAGAGAGAGACAGAGGCAGAGACACAGGCAGAGGGAGAAGCAGGCTCCATGCAGGGAGCCCAACGTGGGACTTGATCCCAGGTCTCCAGGATCATGCCCTGGGCCGAAGTCAGGTGCTAAACCGCTGAGCCACCAGGGCCGCCCAAGATTACAAAATTCTTGAGATAACAAGATGAAAAAGTGGCAGTGAAAACATATTTTATCCTGAAAACATATGCAACCCCTACCCCCCGAATCTTCTCCATGACCCTTCTCTACCTTCACTGCAATTAGGGCTAAATATCTCATTTCAAAATACCATATTTTATCAAAGTTACTTTAGGTCAACAAAGCAATAAAGTAAAAATTCTTTGCAACAGTAAAGGAAAGCTTCATGTGCCTTATATTTCTATGTATATATATATTTTTAAAGATTTTATTTGTTTATTCATGAGACACACACAGAGAGAGAGGCAGAGACACAGGCAGAGAGAGAAGCAGGCTCCATGCAGGGAGCCTGATGTGGGACTCTATCCCGGGACTCCAGGATCACACCCTGGGCTGAGGGCAGCACTAAACCGGTGAGCCACCTGGGCTGCCCAAAAAAGTATTCTTTTCTATGAGATTCCCATACTCTATGGAAGAGATTATCAATGAGGTAGAAGTTTTTTTCTATTTTATATTAACACTATTCTTTAAAAGTTTTGGTTATTCTGGGACGCCTGGGTAGCTCAGTGCTCAGGGCATGATCCCAGGATCTGGGATCGAGTCCCACATGGGCTCCTTGCACGGAGCCTGCTTCTCCCTCTGCCTGTGTCCCTGCCTCTCTTTCTTTGTCTCTCATGAATAAATAAATAAAATCCTAAAAAAATTTTTTGGTTCTTCTATTTTGACATATGTAGTCAACAAAAAAGTGCTGTGATGTGATGTTCTGGTTACATGTTTTTATTAAAATTCAGTGTAGAAATGTGTCCTTCTAAGCTTTGGATAGGGTTCAAGAAATCACAGTTCAGTGCAATTACTGGGCCTAAGAAGTCATAAATAACTCAAAGTACTTAAAATCCCCATGAATGAAATACCTGTGGTGTCAAAGTTAGGCTCAACAATAATAGGTAGTCTAGGACAGTATTTGTGATCTTATCCCTATCATATTGTGAATGGCAGCTCCTCCAAATCCCAACCTGCCCATCATTGCTTGGGTACAAATGGAGCTATGACTTTATGGCTACCACGCTGAGCCTAGACTCAAGCATCTGTCTGCTTTGCTAGCTTTGTTTGTTGCAACTAGCAACTTCCCCCAGTCCTAGGACACCCTGAGGGCCCATTAAGAGCTCCATCAATATCAGGAGACCACTTTATTTTGAGCCTACTTATTTTTCTAGGGTTCAGATGTCCCTTTTTATACATTTTTTAAAAGAACATTCGAATGAATCAAAGGATGCTATTTATCATCACACTTAGACTCAGATTGAGAAAAGAAATATAACCAGAGAAATTAACTCATGAGCGGGCTTTTAAATTCCATTGATCAGGTCATAGCAGCAGAAAGAGTTCTGTATTTCCAACAGTAAAAAGACAAAATTGTGTTCTGTTGGTATCTATTATTCCAAGGAAGAGCACTATTGTGCCTGCAATCTGTGTTCTAAGGGTTCCTCCTAATGAACAGCTTTTGTGATTTTGCCATGTTATACTGCTGTTCAGTTTTACCCATTGCTTTGCTGCAGGGACTAGGAAGAGATCTCAAATACAGCCACAGTTCTCAAACTGTTGGGCCCCACCCTCAGAATTTCTGATTCAGTAGATATTGGGTAGGACTAGAGAATTCACCTTTCTAACAAGTCCCCGGATGATGTTGACATTGCTGATTCAGGAATCACACTTTCTGAGAACCACTCAAAGATAGACATCAGTAAAATCTACATAATTCTGTCTCCTTGACGGACAAGAGAAAGGAAATGGATTTATTAAGTATCATCCGGAATGAAAGTCATCTCATTTTATTTAATCCTCTTAACACCCTACAACATAATTATGACATAATTTTATGGATGAAAATGTTAAACCTCAGAAATGAAATGACTTGCCCGGCATTATGCAAATAAGGAAATGGTAGACAAATACAAGCTTGTTCAACTCTAGAATCTGTATTTCATGTGTGATGTTCCAACAATATCTAGCAGGTGCAATTGTATCAGCCCAGAGCTTTAATTTCATTCTACTTTCATGTAATGGTTAATGGACTGCCTTAGTCTTTTTAAAATTGTTATAACCAGACTCAAATTATCTTTAAAAAAATAGGTAGGGGGGATCCCTGGGTGGCTTAGTGGTTTAGCGCCTGCCTTTGGCCCAGGGCTTGATCCTGGAGTCCCGGGATAGATTCCCACATCGGGCTTCCTGCATGGAGCCTGCTTCTCTCTCTGCTTGTCTCTCTGTGTGTGTCTCGCATGAATAAATAAATAAAATCTTAAAAAAATAAAAATAAAAAATAGGTAGGATACACACTTAAGGGGCATCTGGCTGGCTCAGCTTTGGGCATAAAGATTACTTTAAAAAAATAGATGAGGGGTGCTTGGATAGCTCTATCGGTTAAGCGTCTGCCTTCAGGTCAGGATCCTAGGGTGCTGGGATCAGAGTCTGCATTGGGCTCCCTGCTCAGCAGGGAGTCGGCTTCTCCAACTCCCTCTGCTGTCCACCCCCCATGCTTGTTCTCAAGTAAATAACATCTTAAAAAAAAAAAAAAAAAGATGAGATACATGTTTTAAACAAATATGAGAGCTTAACGTAATTACTAAAGAAGGATGTTGTGAATTGACTACATTTTCCAAACCAAAAATTGAGATATGTAATCTGATCAGGATGATCCAAACTTTGTGGAAGCAGGTCAGATTAAGTCGGCTTGGTCCGTATACAGTATTACTTGGCATGGAGGCATTTCGAAGTGACTGCTAGAAAAGGACAAAAAAAAAAAATTTTTACCTTCCTTTGCTACTATGCTGGCTCAAAGAACAAAGTACTTAATTTGAATTATTCAACTAGTGAAAAAATTGGCATCACACGAGTTCCTGATGTCTTGCTTTACTGTTTGATTTTAAAATGAACTAGCAGTCAAAGAAAGGCTGCCTAATTACAGGATGAGCCCCCATCTTTTCAAAAGACCATTGTTCTGACTTAATTAACATGAACTAAAACAGTCCTAAAACAACAGGGCACATTCCCATTAGGATAAATTACTCAGACCTAGTCAAGGCAGCAGGATTCCCCAGAGGAAAATCTGTCACTGCTTTTCCACCTGCACTACAGCCCTTTCTCAAAGGACTCTGCTACAGCTGGGAGCCTCCCTCTGGATGGGGCATCTGTTCCATATTGAATTTGCTCCACTTTGAAAGCCATGGACCATGGATAAAGGGTGAGGAAAAATCCTAAGCAGTCAATAGCAGCATGGCTAGGGATGTGACATAATAGCTTAGTAATATGGTCGCCTATGGAACACTTTTATTCTGGTCTCAAATGTTCCTGTGAATATTTAAAAGTGTGTTGTTTGCTTTAATATAGGGAAGAATGGGATCATTGGTTGAAAAATGCTATGTCCTTAGCAGGATTCATTGTTGAGCATACTGGTTCTCATTCGTTAAGAAACTGGGCAGTGGAGTGGTGAGACTTGGCTTTGTCCCTTGGAGGCAAAGACTGCATCACTTCCTTATTCTCAGCCTAGATTTCTAATCTGTCAATGGGGAGGCCAGTGGTACCATCCAACAGGTTTCATGTTCATTTATAAATATTGGCTAATATTACCCACATGAAATGAGTTCCTCTCTCTCACATTAGAAAACATATTCCCCAAGGCTTGTATCAGCTTCGCTTCGTGGTAACTGATAAGCGCATTTTTCTCCTCCTCCTTTTTTTTTTTTAAACATTCAATATACTAGTATGAACCACTAATTAGACCTGAAAAGATTCCACTGGTCTCTTTATCAGGAATGAAATCAGGTTTAAAACTAGAGCAATACATATTTATTTTTTAGTCGATTTGCAATTTTTAAGCCTTTCTTCATTTGGTAATAATTTTTCTTCCCCAATTACAAAGCTCATAGATGATGAGGTGAATAAATAACTTCTGTGTCCTCTGAGTAATTGTGTGGTGTTAAACAAATTAACAGGCATTTGTCACGTGATGGGGGTGGGTGGGAACCAGGGGTTTAAAATGACTCCAAAAAAGACGAGGGATTAATTTATGTCTGAACACTTAGTTATAATATAATGAAGCTCAGAGTTGAATGAATTTTTAAAGAATTTATTCTATGAAGAATAGACCAGGTAATGGCCACAGCCATATTACAATCCAAAGCAAATAGTAGAGAAAGGGTAATTTTCATCACAAAAATCAAACTCTACTTACTCCCAGTCTCTGAAATAAAATACAGTCCCTCTCCCAGGGTTTGTGTGGTTTCCAGACCCCTTGAGCTATATCAATAGCCAGCTCTCACTATTTCTAGGTAGATTCACCAAAACTCTGTTCTTGTGGAAAATATTTCTGCGAAAGCAGAGGAAATAAATCGATAAATCCAGTTCATTGGCTGGTCCCATTTTTCTGTTTCTCATCTCAGTGTAACTATCACCTGTTCACTTGACACACCCAAAAGCGACGAAAATGAAGACAGAATCCTAGCCTTTAGATTTGCATGGTCTCCATACTCTGAGGGCTAGTGGCCTTCATGCAGCTTCATATGGGAGTAGGATGCTTCTTGATTCGGAAAGGTTTTTCCACAGATGCTGCAAGACCAGCCCTCATCCTCCTTGTGTGAGCGCCGAACGTGGCTGTCGTGAGCGGCGTGGGATGCAAAAGATTTCCCACAGTACTTGCATTTGAAGGGCTTCTCCCCGGAGTGCTGCCTGATATGTGTGCGGAGGATGCTGGAGGCAGTGAACCTCTGCAGAGAACACAAAGCAGCAGAAGTAAACTTCCTTCACCCTGACAGCTAACTAGACAAAGGGGTTAATTTCACTGTCACTGATCCTTAGTTCTCCAATGGATGAATCTGGGTTTTCAGGCCATAGAGCAGGCTTGGTCAACAGTAGTAGCCTTCGTAAAAAGGGCACAACTGACAGAAGGCTCAGGAGCCTCCATTTAAACAAGCAATTCCAGTGTGGCTGGTCCTAGGACCACACCCCAAGAATGTGCATTATAGGAGCAGCTACTATTGGCCAAGGTCTCTGCATAAATCAGAACCTTATTTTTTTCTTTTCTTTAAGACTTTGTTGAGTAATCTTTCCACTCTTACAACTCCAAGATCAAGAGTTGCATGCTGGGGTGAGGGGGGTGGGGGTGGAGAAACACCTGGGTGGCTCAGCCGCTCTGCCTTTAAACTCAAGAGTGTGCTCCCAGGGATCCGGCTCCTGGAGGGGAGCCTACTTCTCCCTCTGCCTGTGTCTTTGCCTCTCTGTGTGTGTCTCTCAAGAATAAGTAAATAAAATCTTAAAAAAAAAAAAAAAAAAAAAAGGTCTGCATGCTCTAAAGACTGAGCCAGCCAGACACTCTGGTTTCTTTTTCTTTGTTTTTTTTTTAATTTTATTTTTATTTTTTATTTTTTTAAACTTCAACTTTCTGAGGGCCATCTGGGTGGCTCAGTCGGCTAAGCATCTGACTCTTGATTTTGGCTCAGGTCATGGTCTCAGGGTCCTGGGATCAAGCCCCAGGTCAGGCTCTGCCCTGGGCATAGAGCTTGCTAGGATTCTCTCCCTCTTCCACTGTGCCCCACCCCCAACCCAGCCCAACCCAGCTCTTAAGCACTTGCTCTCTAAAAAACAAAAAAACCTTAAAACTTTTTGATTCTCTGGAGATCCATTGAGGTTGGTATGTGCATAACAGTTCATGCTTTTTTTTATTGCGGGTAGCACTCCATGGGGGGAGAGGAGGGGAATATGCCTCAGTCTGTTCAATCACACTCCCACTGAAGGACATCTGGGTTATTTCCAGTCTGAGTTCTCGTGAATAAAGCTGCTACAAGCATTTGTGTACAGGTTTTTGTGTGAATATATACACCTTCATTTCTGAGATAAGTGCCCAGGAGGACAATTACTGGGTTCTGTGGTAGTTAACAAGTTTAGTTTTCAATGAAATTGCCAAACTTTTCCAGAATGGCTGTAACATGAGTACTTTGCTGTTTTTACATCTTCTCTTGGCCAATTCTGTTCTTTCCCTTATTTATAGCCTTTCTCCTCATTCATTTCAGTACTATGCTCTGACCTTTGTCACCTTCAAGTAATATATTAGAGACGTAATGACTTTATTTTGGTGGTATAAAACACCAGGTTAAACACCTGGTGACTTCAGATTTGAGGGGCTGGGAGAAAAGCACTGAACAATGGGGTGTCTGGAGTTGGGTCATTACCTAGTGAGGTGCACAAGCCATACTTGTCTGGAACCTGGCCAGTCTTCACCAGCTTAAGTAACTGGAGTCTAATGTGTAAACCGGGATGCCAAATAACTAGTTCATGTCCTACGTGGATTTAATTCCCCTTCCAAGCATTTCTCAATCTTAGGTAAGCTATAAGTCCAACGTGAGGATCAGAGTAAGAACCCAGAAACAGGATGTGTCGTGGGGCTATTTTGTGACCTTGCCTTGGAAACCCCGCTGGAGAGAATTTCTTCCGTAGGACAGCTTGCTTTTTTTTTTCACACTAATCCACGGTCTCGGGACACCTGCATGGCTCAGCAGTTTGAGTGTCTGCCTTTGGCTCAGGGCGTGATCCCAGAGCACCGGGATCAAGTCCCACATTGGGCTTCCTCCATGGAGCCTGCTTCTCCCTCTATGTTTTCTCCCTCTCTCTCTGTCTTTAATAAATCTTTAAAACAAAACAACAACAAAACAAATCCACGGTCTCTTCCTATAGCTTGTGCTGGCTCCACATGATCTACTTATGTGTCAGCCTCATTTTTCTATGTTGATTATTTTCATTCTATTGACACACAAGTTCTTCAGCAGTGTTTGTCCCTAAGCCTGGTACACTCAATGTTTTATGTTTCTGTGGGACGTTTAGATGTCCCTCTAACATGGCCTAGGTTTCTTTCATGGCTTTATCATAAAAATTTAAGTAGCTGGATGATAGTACCAGTCTCTTCCAGTGCTATCCACCAGGGCTTTCTGCAATGACAAAAGTGGTCTATGTCTGTACTATACAATTTGGTGGTCACTTGCCACACGGAGCTATTGAGCACTTGAAATGTGGATAGTACACCCAAGTTACAGAATTTGCCATTTTATTTCATTTTTATTAAATTAAATAGCTACATATGGTTAATGGCTAATTAAGCATTTAACAGCACAGATGTTTATCATCGAAATAAGACATGATGTGTTTAGGTATAATTTCTAAAGCATGGTCAAACCATAGTTTCTATTCCAGTGACCCCCTAATCACATATCTGTCTCTTCATTTTTATCATTTCAATATTCTGTATGTATAATTTACATTAGATTCCACTTTAGCACTCTTGCTCTAGGAAGTTAGATTCTATGCTCTTAAATACTATGTAACCATGTCTGCAATCATCAGGTCTCCTTGTAAATTAGGGGTGTACTTCTTCTTCTTCTTCTTCTTTTTTTTTTTTTAAGTTTATTTAAGTAATCTCTACATCCAATACGGGGCTTGAACTTCCTGTCCCTGAGCTCAAGAGTCTCATGCTCTACCAACTGAGCCATCCAGTACCCCTAGGGGTATATTTCATTACATATGTCGTAAATGCCAATTTGGCAATAGGAGGTCATATTTGACCATCTTAAGCAAACTGGAGCATATTCAGTGGTAAAAATGGGGATTGGGCTGATAATGGACTAACTAAGAACTCCTTATAAGCCAGGCTTTATGCTTCAAGTTCTTATCCATGAACATCCAAACAGGGCTCAATGCAGATCCCTTGGAAGGAGGTTCCATTTACCTTTGTACAATATACACAGTGGTATGGTCTGTCTCCAGAGTGGACTCTTGTATGTTTGTTTAGGCTGGAAGACTGAGAGAAACATTTCCCACAGGTAGAACACTAAGGTGTAAAAGAAACATACAGTTAAAATCGCGTCTTCATTTTGCCATTATGTTTATAAGAGGTGTAATATTGTTTTTATCCAGCATATGTCTTTAGTCGGAGGCTACAGACTCAAGCTGAGGGGTCTAATTAAGGTAGTAGAAAAACAACCCAGGGCTACCCTGACAAATCTGCAATCCTGGGTTCTGGTCAGATGTTTGAGTTAATACTGCAAAAGAAGAGATCAAATATAAAGTCTAAATACATGACTTGGAAAACAGGATTAGGGGACTCTGAGAATGAAGAGCAAAAGAAATGAAAGGTTAAGCACAGGGAGGTAGATTGAACATCTGGCCAAAAGGAGTTCCAGGAAGAGCAAAGATCTAGAAGACAGATGAACGAGAAAATTCCTTTCAGTTTAGAACTTGTGTCTTCAAATGTAAAGAGTACATTATATTTCACTGATTACAAAGCAGAAAACAAAGAGAAAGACCTCCCAACTTGACATGTTCTGTTAAAATTTCAGAATTCCAAAGATAAAGTGCAGTTTCCACAAAGAAGAAAACTGGTTATTTATAAAACAGACCAGAAACAAATTGCCACCAAATGATAAGAGAAAATAGAAAGATGTCTTGAAGGTTTTTAAAAATGATTTCTAGGGGGATCCCTGGATGGCTCAGTGGTTTAGTGCCTGCCTTTGGCCCAGGGCGTGGTCCTGGAGTCCCAAGATCGAGTCCCACGTCGGGCTCACTGCATGGAGCCTGCTTCTCTCTGCCTATGTATTTGCCTCTCTCTCTCTCTGTCTCTCATGAATAAATAAATAAAATCTTAAAAATAAATGAATAAAATTAAACAACAACAACAATTATTTGGGGATGCCTGGGTGGCTCAGTGCTTGAGCATCTGCCTTAGGGTCAGGGCG
This sequence comes from Canis lupus dingo, assembly GCF_003254725.2. Classification (NCBI taxonomy): domain Eukaryota; kingdom Metazoa; phylum Chordata; class Mammalia; order Carnivora; family Canidae; genus Canis; species Canis lupus. The sequence continues at coordinate 19,382,140 of NC_064271.1, forward strand.
TGACCCTGGGGTCCTGGGATGGAGTCTGGATCAGGGTCCCCGCAGGGAGCTTGCTTCTCTCTCAGCCTCTCTCTGTGTGTCTCTCATGAATAATAAAACCTTTAGATAAAAAATTATTTGAAGATATGACCCAGTATTACAAAAAGGAAATCAAGAAAGAGGAAGAGCAGGATAGAAAAATCAGTGGAACTAATTCATAAACGTGATGGTAACCATCCAAATACGATAATTCACAGGCCTATAAAGCAACTGCTTCAAATTCGAATAAGCTCCCTGAAGAACGCTTTCAAAGAAGATGTAAATATTACACAGGTTTACACAATTAAGAAACTACAAACACACATACACACACACAAAATAAGAAACTACATTTTCCTCTTGTAATTAGAAATCCTAGCAAAAACAAAAAGCTTGGAAGGAAGTAAAAAACAGAAAATAAAGAAAGCTAAAGTCTGGCATAATTTTGAGCAATGGATAGAATATTAAAAAAAAATGCTTTTTGGAAAAACCGGCTTCTCTCCATTGGTCAGGAATTTCAGGAGGGTGGAGAGGGCTAACATTCTAAATTCGTGTATAAATTTTTGGGTCTCATTGTTATGAACTAGAGATTTCCTCTGACATTTTTGTGTTCTTTATTAATTATGCTTGACAAATCATCTGAAAAAGAGGTACATTTAGGTTTTAAATGTTAGAAACAGGGGTGATAATACGAAGTTTTCCACTGTTGGTTTGCACCCAGCATCTTCTGACATTTTTTTTTTGGTCAAGCATTTTTTCTTTCTTGCAGAAATGGAATGTTTTTTGTTTTTGTTTTTAAAATCATTTATCTTATGTTTTGCATGTCTGCTTCACTGGAGATTTTTTTTGTTTTTCAAATTAAGTTAATGTTTTGTTTTGAGCTTCTGCAGAAACTAAGTATATTTAATTGCCTTAGAAGTTAAGTACTCAAACTTAAAAAGTATATAAAATAAAACTAACAGCATAAAAAATGTTTAGCAGTAAAAAAGTAAGAAAGAAGTGCCATGAGAAACTTCAGTTGAGATGCTCAGAATACAGCTAGACAGATGAGCTTAGGACAGAATTGGCTAGAGATCAAAACCCAATGTGAAATGCTATTTATAGTCATAATACAAGACCACGCAGGGAGAGTTTGCAAAGAGAAGATCATTAAAGAAGAATTCTTGGGAATACTGAGGACACAGGATTCATCCTCTTGTATTGCCAGTTTAAAATTATTATTCCTCAGCTCTACTGTAAAATCGAGTTCTTATTTCACTTATTACTAGCTTCCACACTTTCCTTGTCATCCCTGTCACCTACAGATGGCCCGGTCAACAGTCCCCAGTTTCAAAGATGGCAGCACCTGAGTACAGCTTCTCCGAAGCCCAACCCAAGACCACCACTCAGAGTTTAGGCAGAGGACCTAGCCAACATTTTAGTAGAAATATCTTGAGTGAGCCCTAATAACCTTTTCCTGTATTCTTTTTAGTTAAAAACAAACAAAAATAAGTCCTGTAGTTTCCACTTTCTTAACAAATAGCCTCTGGTCCAGCCACAGCAAACTTGACAAATATCCCAAGTGGTGTATATCCCATTGGCCATTAAGATCCATCATCACTTGCTGTGCTAACTAAAAATGAAAATGCTACTGACTAAAATTATAGTATACCATCACTTGTTAAACACATTCAGTTTCAGAAAATATGTTTCAGAAACATAAAGATGTCAAAAAACTCCAAAACCTAGAATTGATCAAATATGACTTGTGAAATATTACAAAAGCATGTAGCAATAGAAATATTAAAAAAAAAAAAAGAAATATTTTCCAAGGACATATATTGACAGATTGCAGGACAAATACAAAGTGCCAATAAAATATAGTTTAAACATTTCAAACCATGTTACTAAGTAAGATGCAAATTAAAGCAAGATATCATTTTCATCTATCAAAATGGCAACATAAAAGGACAGCAGTACTGCAAGAGGCTCAGTGCTGCCTACCACACTGCAAACACCACCAGATGGACCATAAATTGACACCTTCTCTGGAAAGCAGGTTAGTGCTTCAATTCGAGCCTTCAAATTGTACACACCCTTTGACCCGGTTTTTCTCCTAGGAATCTATCCCATAGAAATCATCAGACACGGATAACAGAGATAATGATTTCTATATAATATTGTTCAAGGCAGACATACTGGGGAGAAAATTCACAAAGCAGGAGATTGGTTCAATGAATGATGGCACATCCATCTCATACACTGATGCAGCCATTACCATGTTTATAAAATTAGTCATGATGTAGTGTCAAGTCAGAAAAGTAGCCTCACAGTAGCCCAAAGTGTACTAAACACATACACACACATATTCACATACACATATAGAAAAAAGTTACACCTTAAATGTTTCAACTTGGGTCATGGCATATCAGGTGACTTTTGTTTTGCTTTCTGCAAATTCTATTTACCAAGCATACATTTTTTCCCCCCAAATTGGAAATAAAAAAATTTAAACATTTACCAAGTGAAAAGTATGAAAATTGATTTTGGCTTTGTTCTTCATCATACCCCCAGAACGAGTTAGCAGTCTGATGTGTTAACTTTCCACTTTTCCATTCATGTGTGAGCGTCATGTATAGCATATGCAATAAACCATTTCCAATGGCATCATGATATACATATTCTGCAGCTTGTTTTGGGTTAATAAGCAAAACATAATTTATACAACCAGTTCTGTGTTGATGAACATGCGAACATGCAATATCTAACTTCCTACTATCAAAATATACTGGAGCATACCTTTTTCCTTTTGCCTAGTCAACAGGTAAAAGATAGAATTTCATTGTCTTAATACTTCAAATGTTCTTAGAATTCTAGTTGTATGTGCTTTTCTGTGGGAACTGGGATTTAGAGGGATTCAGGTTGGCGTGGATATCTTTGTAGATATGCATCACCAAGGGGTTACTGAAAACTAATTGTGTTAAATGTCTTTTGATGAGCAAAAAGGAGTTCTTAGATTATTGTAAAAATACTCAAATTTTACAGGAGCAAATAATATAGGGATTGGGATTCTTCTGAAGCTTAGCAGTGAACAGGAAGGGGTGGATAAGGGCAATTTTACGAAGATTACTCTTAGTTTTATCCCGTTGTCCTTTCAGGCTCCGCTCAAGGCCACCTTGAGAACTTTCACAACCTATGTGTCCAGGTAGAAGCAGACACCCTTCCATCGTGCACTTCTCTGCCTTGTCCATCTGTCCTAGCACTGCCCCTAAGGGACTACCTCTTAAGGTAGTTCACATCCAACCACTGTCCACAGCACTGTCCTCTCTTCCACAGACCCTGTCTTATCAGGTACTGTGTCCCAGCAACTCATACCTAGGAGATCCTCAAGGTGGATTCAGGCGTTTGAGGTAGGAGCATGAAAGCAATGTGAGTTACGGGCCATCCGTCATTCACCAGCCCTACTTCCTACCTTGTGAGGCCGGTGCTTCTCATGAACATGAAGGACATGGATCCGGAGCCGGTCTCGCTTCTCAAAGGATCGTTTGCAGAGAGAGCAGGGAAATTTCCTGTCACCCTTGTCCACACAAGGGGTATACTTGAGATGCTTATCTCTGTAATATTTGTAGGTAAATACTTTTCCACATCTTTCACATCTGTAGCCTTCTGCAGACTCTGTCAAACACAGGGGAAATAAGTGCCAGTGGCTTTGTCAGCTATCTTACTGCATTCTTACTTCTTCCAAGAGGAAGTTTAAAAAACTTCCATTACAGAATACTTTAAACATATAGGAAAGTCAAAACAATGGAGTCAAACCCTCACGTCCTCAACACCAAGCTTTCATAATGACCAACTCATAGCCAATTTTGTTTTCATTTATATCACTTGCCTCCATGACTATTTCCATAGTAATCATCATTTGGTTCATAAAATACCTCAAACTATAATTTTTAAAAGACAATACTTTTTAAAAAGTAGTAACCATATTGCCACTGACATACTTAAACAATTATTTATTCCTTAAAGAAATACATTGGTATACACATACGTTTAATTATTTTCCAATTAGTTCAATTTAGGATTCAAAGTCTTCTTGTTGTCTATGGTTTGCTATGTCTGCTCAAGTTCTTTTTTTTTTTTTTCTGCTCAAGTTCTTAATTCGTAGGCTCTCCTTTCCTTTTGTTCCCTGAAATGTATTTGTAGAAGCATTGCCTCCAGCCCTACTTAAGAGCAGTTCAACTCTATAGTTCATTTTAAGAAAGATTTTATTTATTTATTAGAGAGAGAGAGAGGGAGCACAAGCAGGGAAGGGGGGGCAGGGGGAGAGAAAGAAGCAGACTCTCCTGCTGAGCAGGGAGCTGGACTCAGGCTTAGTCTCAGGACTCTGGGATCATGACCTGAGCCAAAGGCACACACTTGAAGACTAAGCCACTCAGGCGCCCCCTAACCCTAACAGCTCTTTAACGCACTCTTGACTGGCAGGTCTTAAGCGGTTAGGTTAATATACCAAACATACCTACAGTGTCCCTTTTCAGATCAGCGTAAGCTCTAAGTTCAAAACAGTTCACCTCCATCAATGATGAACACCAAATAATGATGGATACCAATGGCTTACTTTCTAGCCTTCACAAGGGCTGTTCCATTTGCCCCCATTTATGAAGTCCTAGGCACCTGTTTAGCTTACAGTTTGCTTCTGTGAACTTTTGGAAAAGATTCCAGAGCTAGAACCATCATGTATAGAGTAAGGATGACATTATCTTGCCTTCCCTTGTATTCATAGGGTTATCATGATGATTAATTTAATCTTATCACTTATTGAGTTCTTACCACTATGAGTGATACTATCGCTGAGTGATAGACAAGACCCAGAAAGGTAAATCTGTTTTTATCAAAGGAAGAGGTGGGGGAGAGAGGTTAGAGAGGGTTCATCGGACTCTAGCAAGGGAGGTCCCCAGGTCCAGGGGTGTCTATTGTTGGAGGAGAGGAGAGGACAGGGGCCACCTACAAAAGCATCCCTGCTGAGGACACTCTGGATTCCAGAGGATCAAGTGGCTTTGACTGTGAATGCATCACTGAGACCTCATTGTCTGGCCCTAGGGAGGGAGAGAAGTCCCAGGAGTAAGTAAGTATATGCAAGAGTCTGTAGATGGAAATCTTTTTAGCATCAGGACTGCAGGGAAGCTATCCATCAGGGGCTTTGTTAGTTGACAACTACATCCCAGGCACGTTTTACAGGTAGCTAAGGAAATAAACCATTCACTAAGTAAATAACCAGGAAGGCAACCACCAACCCCAGGACCAGCCACTGCCTGGGATGTCTATCACTTTCATTGAGGTGCTAATACTCTTCCGAATCCCCTTGCTGGGATGGTTTTTGCTCAGAGCTAGAATTTTCATTGGTCAGAAATACCTGGCTTTTCTGCTCTTGGGGTGAGAGGAGAGGGTCTACAAGGCAGGATCAGTGATCCAAATTTACAAAGCACTAAAGCACACCAAAATTCAGAGTAATGGTTCAATAGTAAGTTTGCATAAGAACAACGGCTTAGGCATAGGCAAAAAATGACATACCATCCCCTTAGCTGCCTACCTTTTCTGCTCGGGTCTTTGGAAATTTAACTTTATAACCTAATAATTTTATCCTGTTCCCTTTCCTTCTTTCTCCTCTCCACCGCCCCAACCACATTAACTACTCTTTTTTTAGCCAAGGGCTTTCCCAACATGGACAATGATGCCTCCTGCCCCACCACATACAGTTTGGTAACGATTAAGGGTGGTCTTCACATTCCACACCTCCATCCCCCAAAACACACATTCTGCAGGCTTGCATACTCAAATAACCCGCCTACATAGGGTTCAGACTCTTCCCTTCCACTCAACACCTTGAAGAGGGAAGTTTCCACCAATCCTCGCCTAAAGCCTTTGAGGAAAACAGTTCTTTTCAGAGGACAGAGGAATTTTTATTTTTCTTTCCTTGTTAATCCTATCCCAAACCACTCATAATAGAAAAAAAAATGAATTCATCCATAATTCTTTCCAACAAATTAAACTGCTCACCGATTTCCTTCCACACATTGTCCCAAATACAATATTCAATCCCATTTACTATCATAAACCCTCAGCCCTGTTCCTTATTACCAGATAGGGATTTCTCATTTCTGCATCCATATTATTCCATATATTAATATATCATCATTTACCCAAGAATTAGTCTTCTATTGAGCGTTCAGGTTGTTTGTGATTTTTCACTAATATGGATGGTCCTACAGTAAAACTCCTCATGGACAAAGCTTTCCTTTCTGGACTATTTTCAGAAGACAAATTTCCAGAAGAGTATTACTGAGAAATCAAAAGTTATGATCATTGTAATAGCTTAATACATAGCATTAAGTGCTTTTTCAAAACAATGATTATATTGTGAATTATCAAGCATGTGTTTTTCTCAAATCTACTTTTCACTTTTATTTCAAAAACATTCAGTACATTTTGGAAGTGACCAAAAGACTTGGTTTGGTGATCATTATGACACAACTGTGAGGTCCACACACTTCAGAGAGTCCACAATCTCACCACCATTCCCAGCATGACCCCCACACCATCCACGAACAGGGGTAGCAGAAAGATAGTTTATCAAGACAATTTTGACAGGCCCTCATTTGACCCTTTTTTTTTTTAAGATTTTTTTTTAAAGATTTTATTTATTTATTCATGAGAGACACGCAGAGAGAGAGAGAGGCAGAGACATAGGCAGAGAGAGAAGCAGGTTCCATGCAGGGAGCCCAATGTGGGACTCAATCCCCGGACTCCAGGATCCCGCCCTGGGCCAAAGGCAGGTGCCAAACCGCTGAGCCACCCAGGGATCCCCCTCCCCCTTTTTTTTAATTTATTTTTTATTTATTTTTTATTTTTTTTATTTTTTATTTTTTTATTTATTTTTTTTTTTAGGATCCCCCCCTTTTTAAAGTTTTTTTAAGCAGGTTCCATGCAGGCAAGCCTGATGTGGGACTCAATCCTGGGTCTACAGGATCACACCCTGAGCCAAGCCAAAGGCAGATGCTCAACCACTGAGCCACTCAAGCATCCCTTATTATTTGGACTCTTGAAACAAGAGGCTGTTCATTATTCACTTCCTAAGCCCTGTGAGCATGTCCTCCTTCCTTTGGTTTCACTATTCCCCAATCCTGCTTTTCTCTCCCAGTCTAACACACCTCACCCTTAAGCTGCTTTTTCCAAGTTGGTCCTAACATCTTCTGCTTTCATTCAATGCACACACATTGTAATAATTTGCATTTATCTCATACCACCTACTGGATGGCGGGGGTGGGGGGGGGGCGTTCCCCAAGTTTTTGTGTAAGTAAAAATCACTCCGAGAGCTTTTAAAAATGCAAATTCCAGAGGCTCACTCCCAGAAGTGGGTTGGTGGTCCTCTAGCTTCTTGCTGCTCACATGTGGTCCAGGGGTCAACAGCCATCAGCCTCCCCTGGAAGCCTGATAGAAATGCAGAATCTGGGCAGCCCTGGTGGCCCAGCGGTTTAGTGCTGCCTTTAGCCTAGGGCCTGATCCTGGGGACCTGGGATCGAGTCCCAGGTCAGGCTCCCTGCATGGGGCCTGCTTCTCCCTCTGACTGTGTCTCTGCCTCTCTGTCTCTCATGAATGAATAAATAAAATCTTAAAAAAAAAAAAAAAAAAAAAAAAAAAGCAGAATCTCAGGTCCCAACCCTGAATGACAATCTGCATCTTTCCAAGATCGCCAGATATTCACATCCACATTAAAATTTCAGAGCCCTGGGTGGCTCAGTGGTTTGGCGCCTGCCTTTGGCCCAGGGCGCGATCCTGGAGACCCGGGATCGAATCCCACGTCGGGCTCCCGGTGCATGGAGCCTGCTTCTCCCTTTGCCTGAGTCTCTGCCTCTCTCTCTCTCTCTGTGTGACTATCATAAATAAATAAAAATTTAAAAAATAAATAAATAAAATAAAAATTCAGAGTGAGGGACACCTGAGTGGCTCAGAGGTTGAGCATCTGCCTTTGGCTCAGGTCATGATCCCGGGGTTCTGAGATCGAGTCCCGCATTGGGTTCCCCACAGGGAGCCTGCTTCTCCCCCTGCCTATGTCTCTGCCTCTGTGTCTCTCATGAATACATAAATAAAATCTTTAAATAAATAAATAAAATTTGAGAGTGAGAGTCTAGCTCAATGCTTCTCAAAGGTGACTAAGATCCACAGTAAGAAAGACATTTTATACTTGATACTTAGCATGTACACACATCTCCTTTTGAAATAAAAACTTCCCCAAACAATGCTTCCTCTTACTTTGAGATTCACATCGACATTTTCTATTCTATTTTATTCTTTTTTTTTTCTCCTTTAAAGATGATCAAAAAAAAATAATTAAGATGATCTAAACCACTACATTTCCCACATGAAGATACTGCAACCTCCATCGGAAAAGCACTGCTTGCTCTAGGGCTTTGATGGAGTCATCAGCTGGGTTAGTCTGAGCAGAGATGAATCAGAATCTGGCTCACCTAGGCAAGAGGTTGCATCTATTTATGTTGCCCTTATTTTTTTCTCTAGAAAGAGGCGAATCAGAAAAAGAAAAGGTATCCTTGTGAACAAAAGTACCTTCAGCAGCTTTGGAAAGATAAGGGCACTTTCTTTCAGCTGGGTAGTGTCCCCCTAGTTAGAGATACCCTCAGCTTAATCTCCCCCACATTAGCCTCTGTGGGGGGACGAGCCCCACAGGTCAGGGAGAGACTGCTGAAGGGTTGTTCTAGTTCCGAAAAGAGCCAAGTCCTTCCACTAGAAAAGACTCCCCGGGGAAAGGCAAAGGTGTTACACTCACCCTCAGAGGATCTAGGAGCCTGCTTCCCCTGTTCTGTGACTTGAAGGCTCACAGGAATGTCCAGAAACTTTTCATAGCAGTCTCCATACCACACAAGGAGCTCTTGGTTCTGGCAGATCTCCTTGCAGCTCTCATAAAATATCTGCCCTTGACACTGCACTGCAACTAGGTTCTGCTCCTTGGGGAAACGGGCACAGTTGACATAGGACATCCAGTTCCCTGCATTTCCTTTTCCATCTATAAAGTGGCTCAAATGACCATCTTCAAAGATCTAAATAAAATAGAACAGAAAGTTTAAAATGCACTTTTTTTTGCCTCACTTATAAAATTACTTATTAAAAATTTATAGTCCAAATCTCATGCTTGAGTCCACTGAATATATTTATTATTACTTATTAACATTATGAAGCCCAAATGGATTTATTAGCTTCAGAATATCTCCATAGGTGCTGTGACATTTTAAGATTCTTACTTGTATCGCTTCGTTTTCAAATTTCTATAGTGAATATGTTAATTCCATTAGCCAAGAAAAAGGGGAACAAGAGCAAGGTTGCATTTAATTCACAACTTAAAGACAACCAATTAGATTTGTGCTTTATCCCCACCTAGTTGTCATGCATATTAGTGGAGCCATACTTTAATTCTTTCTGGGCTGTTGGCAATTCCACTGACTCGAATAATGTTTTGTTATTATAAGCAACTCTGTGATTAACATCTTCCACATAGTCTGAATTTCAGATTACTTTCCTAAACTATAGTCCTAGAAGTAGAAATTCTGGGCCAAGGGGAGGGATCCGATCGATATATTCTGACAAACTGGAGTCTTACCAGCATGCATCCCAACAGAATCAAGAGTATCGGTTTTTAAAAATCCATTGCGAATGTCACAGGCAAATGATACCACAAATTTTAAAATTTGTTTTTATTCTCTTTGGCATATTCTCAGCACCACTGTATAACCTTTAAAGCATTTGGTTTTGTCTATAAATATAGACAAATATTAATTATTTAAATACATATTCCATGGTTACTCTTCACAGATTTAAGGCAGCACAAAATGCAAAGAATTCATGTAGAAGAGCTATCTTCATGCAGAGAACTTCTGCCTTTCCCTCCTCTTTATATTGCAAAAACGGGCAGCACAGACAGCAGAGTGTCCCCTCCTCCAGGCTAGTGATCTCCCAGAGGGCCAGAGGCCAACACTGTGCCCCACCAGTGTCATTTCCCACTTTGTCGACCCACCAGAAACATATTCATTTACCTCCCACATCAGAGAATTGTCTCCATAGGTCTTGACTTCACTGGCGTTGACCACTTTACCTTGAAAGGGCCCAAACCTGACTCCTTTGGCAATGAGGCTACTGCAGAATACACCAAAATGCCGCAATTCTCCGAACGTCGTCTGCTTGAGGCAGAGACCTGGGGGAAACCCAAGGCAGGAGAGCCAATGAGGAAAGTCACTGTATTGGTTCAGGGACAAAAATGCAGGCAAGGAGCCCTGCCTACCTTCTGGTAGCTGAAGGGAGTCTTTATCCAGAGTTCGACAAAGAGAATCGGATCCTAGAAAAGAGGGTTAAAACTTTATTTTTCATAAGGTGTTTCCCTCCCTACATCTTAGAGGTAACCATTATGCTGAATTTGAGGTTTACCCTTTTATATTTTTCCTGCTCCTTTTTATTTTTTCCCTCTGCTCCTTTTATATATTATACATAAAATTTCTCATTTGAGACTCTGAACAACCCTTGGAAGGTTATGTGATTAAACCCATTTTGCAAATTTAAAGAACTTGAGAATCAGAGATCCTGCCGACTTTGACTAAGGTCAAGATAGCTGTCTAGGCTGGGACTCCAAGTATGAACTGCATGAGGCTATCAAGGAGACATCTTGTACTTTCTGGTAGAATCTGATCCCAGCTGACAAGTCCACGGGGTGAACCAGGTCTCTCTTGACCCTCAGCTCCCAGTAAAACCCACCTTAGGAATCATGCATTTAAGCAAGTAGAGCCTCAGAAGTGAGCTTGGCCTACCCCCTTCATACTCTGATGGGAAGTACATGCACTTCCCCCCTGGACTTGTACGGTCTCAGATCCACCTTGACACCCACCTCCCCCACTCCCTGGGGCTCCCACCTCTGTTCCCATGCCACCTGACTCACGCCAGTTGTGACCGCCTTTACCAGAGCTGTCTGTGGGGACCAGGAAGCCGGAAATTGCATGGTGCAGAGGGGCTGAGTGCTCCACGCTGGGGATAACCCCGAACAAAACGAAGTGCAGGTCCTCCTGGGTGAAGTGGTAACGGGGAATCGACTTTCCATACGGGTTGGGGAGTTTGGAGCCCTCCTCAGATCGCCTGCCTGGGGAGGAAGGTAGTAACTGGGCGGTCTTCATCACCTCGGGTAACAGGGAAGCATTCACAGCCGTCGGTTTAATTAAAATCTCAGGTCCACAACACTGGCCACTGTCGCTTTGGCCACCAACGTGGTCCAAGTCTCCACTGGTGGCGCCTCTGTACTCGTGGCTGCTGTTGAAGTGTGGCACCTCTCTGGGGAGGTGGGGAATCGCGTACCACGGTGGCAGCTTGCTGTACCAGGGCAGATCGTAGAGTGGCTCCCTCTGCAGGGCCAGGCTGGAGCTCAGCAAGGGAGGCGCGGGCCGGAAGGTGAAGGGGGGCACGGTGTGGGGCTCGGACACCGCAGCCTCCCGGGGCGGGAAAGCCTGGAGATTTTCCTCCGCAGCGGGTAGCAAGTTCCCATAGTGGCCGTAGGGCAGGAAGGGCATGTTGTAGGCGTCCAGGTGTTGGGGGCTGCGCTGGAGCCTCTCGGGCGCGTAGCACATCTTGTCCTGCGGGCCGGCCTCCCCTGGCGGCGGCAGAGCCATCCCGGGCCACAGCGCGCGGCGCACCTGCGGGGAAGCAGGCCGCATCTCAGGGGAGCCGGGGCTGGGGGCCGCCGCGGGCCTGCTGCTGCCTGCCCAAACCCCACCGTCCGAGCGAGCCTCCGATTCGATCCCGCAAGCCGTCCCTCACAAGCCCAACAGAAACCGCCGGGCAAACACGCACGCAAAGCCGCACACCAAAGTCCTCCGCGACCTGGCTCGACCCCGCAGTGCCCGGTGCGGGTCGCTTTCGCCTTCCCTCTCCGAACACAGCCCGACCCAGCACCGCTGCCTTCCAAAGCCCACTCCCTGCATCCGGCCCCAGACCCGGCTCCCGCAAACCCGTCTCCAGGTCCCTCTTCCGCCCTCTTCTCGGTCCAACAAAACTCCCCCACAGGGTGGGTCGCAGCCCCCGGGCCCTCCCGCCCCCGCCCCCTCCCCCTCCCCCTCCCCCGGGGCCGGGCGCCCAGGTCTGACCGAGCCTCGCGGCGGGCGGCAGCCCCTGGGTCCCCACGCAGCGAAGGCGCCCCCCGCCCCGCCCCGCGCCGCCCCGCGCCGCCCCGCGCCGCCCCGGCCAGTTGGCGCAGGAGGAGCGGCGGCGGCCGAGCCCGGGGGCAGGTCGGGAAGGCCGCCCCTCCGCGAGCCCCGGGTCTGACCCCGCGGCCCCAGGGGCCCGGGCTGCCCGGCCCAGGACGGCGCCACCTCCGGCCCCCCTCAGAGCCCGCGGCCCGCGCCGCGTCCGCCACGTGGGCCGGGCCCGCCACCTCCCGAGCCCCTCCGGGGACTCTGGTCGCCGCACCTGGCCCTTCGGGGGCCCGCGGTCGCCGCTCGGCAGCGCTCGAGGACGCGCCCCGGGCCGGGGGGAGGGAAGCCCGGGCGGCCGCCGCCCCCGCGCCGCCAGGACGGCGTTTTCAGGGCCGCGCGTCGTCCCAGGCCGAGGGGCCGCCGGGGCTCGAGGGCAGGATCGATGAGCCAACAAGGAGACGCGGCGGGGTCGTGACTCCGAAATTGAAGAACACGGGGTCAGGCGAAGAGGTCAGCCACGACGGCGGCGCCTGCGGCCTTCTCCTGAGCCCCGAGGGCGCTCGGCTGCCGCCTCCCCGGGCCAAGCTCTGCCCCTTGGGGGCCGGGAGCCCCTGAGGCGGTGACAGCGCCCAACCGCCCCGGCGGACGACGGCCCCGGACCCCGCGGCGCCCCCGCCCGGCACCCACCTTCCCGAGCGCCGCCGCCGGCCGGGCGCCTCCACAGCCCGAGGGCGGCGCGGGCTCCGCACCGGTAGGCTTCGGGCGGGCCGACGGGGTCGAGCGCCGGGTTTAAGAGGGCGGCGGCGGGCGGGGCCGCGGGCCGGGACCCGGCGAGGGTGGGGAAGGGACCCGCGGCCCACGCAGGGCCCCGGCCGCTCTCCTCCCCGCCCACCGCAGCCATTGGCCGGCGCGCGCGAGCCTCCCGTCCCCAGGGGGTCGCGCCTGTAGCTCCTCAGCTGCAGCCCCGCCCCGGACCCCTGCCGGGGGCGCTCGGGCTCCGCTAGCCCCCGGGCCCGCCGGCTGAGGGAGGGGGTGGCCGGGGGGCGGCCCGGGGACCGCGGGCGCCCGCACACCCGCCGGCCGAGGCTGGGACTTGGCGTCCGGCCGCGGCCCCTCGGCTCCGAGCTCGCGAGCGCGGAGCCCGGCCGAAGGCGGCGTCACCCCCAAGGGCCGGGGGGACGTTGGTCCCGGGTACCTTGTGGGGAGGCGGCGCCGCCCCTCGGGCTGGGACGCGGCGCCCGGCCCCGACGCTCCCGCGGCCGTCCGGGCCCGGTTAGCGCCGCCGCGGCTGCCCCCGGGGAAGGAGGGCGCCGGGCCTCGGACGCGCGGGGCTCTGGAAGGCACCGTCCAGACGCAGACCCAGACCCGGCGCTCAGGGACCGCATTTTTATTCCCCGCGCCGGCCCTTGAGGGAAAGAAAGGAGCACTTGGGCCCGTTCACATTCCCGGGGAAGCATCCGGGGTGGGGAGAAGCCCCGGTACCGCCGGTGACGGCCTGGGCCGGGCTCCCCGCCGCCCCCGCCGTCGGCGCCCTCACGCCGGCCCGACCCTGAGGGAAGGGAGGCCACGTCCAGGCGGCCGGCGGACAGCGACGCCTCAGCCCGCGGCGCGGCGGTGCGGGAGCAGGCGGTGCTGACCGGTTCCCCCGCCGCACCGAGGTCGGGGGCGGGCGAGCGTTATCTGCTCACCCCGGACGGGTCGGCGAGGAGCTCGGGGTTTCCTTCTCTCCCTCTTGTAAATCTCTACTCAGTCCTGCGGAGAACCTGGCCAGTCGTCCAAGGAGAACCCGACGAAGCTTCCCTCGAGGGACAGCAGGTCTAGGAAGGATCTTGTGCTTTTGGAAAAGCCGAGTAAGTCCTGCGGGCCTCTTGGGGAGGCGTGTCCACCCCAGGACTCCCACCCGCTTCCATTACCCTTACCTTCCTTCCTCCTGGACCTCACCTGTGGGGTTTATTCATTTATTTTTTATTTTTAAAGATTTTTATCCATTCCTTCCTTCCTTCCTTCCTGAGAGACACACACAGAGACACAGGCAGAGGGAGAAGCAGGCTCCATGCAGGGAGCCCGACGTGGGACGCGATCCCGGTCTCCAGGATCACGCCCTGGGCCGAAGGTGGCGCTAAACCGCTGAGCCACCGGGGCTGCCTTTTTTTTTTTTTAATCTGTGGGGTTTTTTTTTTTTTTTAAAGATTTTATTTATTTATTCATGAGAGGGAGAGAGAGAGAGAGAGAGAGAGAGAGAGGCAGAGACACAGGCAGAGGGAGAAGCAGGCTCCATGCAGGAAGCCCGACGTGGGACTTGATCCCGGGTCTCCAGAATCAGGCCCTGGGCTGAAGGCGGCGCTAAACCGCTGAGCCACCTGGGTTGCCCAAACCTGTGGGGTTTAAAGACATGCGCCGACACTTGGATGGTCTGTGGACTTAGGTCCTTAGGAGGCCATTTTCTTGTGCAGTCGTTCACCGGTTGTGGCTTTATTTTAGCAGAAGCAACGTGAACCTTATCTTCAGGTCTTGTTCTGGAAATAATCTAGAGTTTACAATGATAAAAAAATTAATGACAAGACTTGCTTGTTTAGCATAATCATAAAGTAAAAGTAGCAGTCCCCGACTGTCTCCTATCCCACTCTCTGGAGGCGATACTGATTAATAGTTTGGTTTATTCTTTCTTTCTTTTTAATTCGTTTAGAGATTTGATTTATTTACTCATGAAAGAACCACACAGAGAGAAGCAGAGACACAAGCAGAGGGAGAAGCAGGCTCCATGCAGGGAGCCTGATGTGGGACTCGATCTGGGGACCCCAGGATCACGCCCTGAGCCAAAGGCAGATGCTCAACCGCTGAGCCACCCAGGCATCCCTCTTTTTTTTTTTTTTTAATACATAGTTTTAAATTGTGTTTACATGGGTAGGGTTTGCTTTTTTTTTTTTTTAACAAAATGGGATTATACTTGTGTGCAACTTTTTCTCACTCTTAGTCTTTACTCCTATCCCCTAAGGGATTTATATATATTCCTTATAATGGTTATATAATGCAGAAATTTATTTTATGGATGTAGTTTAGTTTTTCAGCCTCCTCTGGAAAGGTGTTTAAATTGTTGCCAGTTTTTCAGCACTTGAAACAACTTCTGGGAACATTGTTTTTTTTTTTTTTTTTTTTTTTTTAAATAGGCTCCCAGGAAACTATTATTTTTTTTTAATTTTTATTTATTTATGATAGTCACAGAGAGAGAGAGAGAGAGAGGCAGAGACACAGGCAGAGGGAGAAGCAGGCTCCATGCACCGGGAGCCCGACGTGGGATTCGATCCGGGGTCTCCAGGATCGCGCCCTGGGCCAAAGGCAGGCGCCAAACCGCTGCGCCACCCAGGGATCCCTGGGAACATTGTTATACAAATACATATTTGTGCTATTGTGCCTGTAGGATAAATACCTAGGTGTGAAAGATCTGGATCCACAGGTATCAACATTGAACGTTTCTTTCTTTTTTTTTTTTTTTTAACATTTCTTTTTTTTTTTTTTTTTTTAGGAAAGTTACCTTTTTATTTATTTTTTTAAATTTTTATTTATTTATGATAGTCACACAGAGAGAGGCAGAGACATAGGCAGAGGAGAAGCAGGCTCCATGCACCGGGAGCCCGATGTGGGATTCGATCCCGGGTCTCCAGGATCACGCCCTGGGCCAAAGGCAGGCGCTAAACCGCTGCGCCACCCAGGGATCCCTGAACATTTCTTTTAAAGATTTTATTTATTTATTCGTGAGAAACACACAGAAAGAGGCAGAGACCTAAGCATAGGGAGAAACAGACTCTCTGTGGGGAGCACAATGCAGAACCTGAACCCAGGAGCTCAGGATTACAACCTGTGCCAAAGGCAGATGCTCAACCACTGAGCCACTCAGGTGTCCCAACGCTGAACATTTTGATAGGCACTTCAAACCATACTAATTTACACCTCCGTCAATGAGTCCAAGTGCCCTGCTTTTCCACACCCTTACCTTAGAGTAAGTATTGCCAGTCCTTTAAAGCTATCCATCTTGTATGTGAAAAGTGGTATCTTATTTTAATTTGCTTTAATCATTTATCCAATAAACTTCCTGAATATCTCGCTATTGATGTGCGGGGCACCAAGCCAGACACTGGGGAATACAATTGTGAGTCAAGTAGCTCTCTGTCAAGGCCCTGGTCCCCATAACAGTCTTACAAGGAAGATAAATGTTCTTGTGATTACTTGATGAATGTGCAGCTGTGAACTGTGATGGGCGCAAAGAAGAAAACACAAAGCAGCAATGAAGGGGAAGAGGATCATGTCCTGACCTAGGCAGGGAGGACTGTGCCCTATAAGATTGGAAGGATTTGCAGAAGTTAACTAGGCAATGAGAGCAAGTGGTTTTCCAGTTCAAGAGAACACTTGGGGCCGAGGCCCTGAGGCCTGGAGGGTCACTTTACAGGCCTGAAAGGTGTCTGGTATGGAGGAGACAGCTGAGGAAGTCACAGAATCTGCAGAGGCCAGGTCTCTCAAAGGACACTTGTAAGTGTCCTTACTTCCTTACTTGCAAGTCTTTATTAAAGGAATAATAGTCTTTATCATCTATCTATTATCTACCTATCTATCTATCATCTATTTATTGTCAGTCTTTAATAAAAGGAATAGGAAGCTACTGTAGCCATCAGTATACTTCATGCTTAAATAATTTCAACATCATTAACTGAAGTTCAATATTTGGAGTTTTTTTGTTTTTAAAGCAGAATTTATACATGACAAAATGCACATATCTTAAGCGTACCATGAGTTTTGGCAGTTGCATGTATCAGTACATCTCTACCCCTTATCCTGGCTGTGTGCTTTTTCTAGGGTGCCTCAAAACATTTCATGGTCGGAGTAAAGACTCTGACAGTATACTGAACAGCACATTCTGTATATTTCCATTTATATGATGTGTGAACACATTCAGATTCCCCTGCAGGGTGTAATTATCTGGAGCTCATTTAGAAGAATTAAAATGGGCCTTAAGGTTTGGGCTCCTGATCCCCTACCTGGTTTTCTTTTGCCTAGAGAATATCAATGTCAGGTGAGAAGTCCTCAGCAACAGCCTCAAAGTTTAGAATGATGACCAGTGTCTGGAATGCCTGGGTGGTTCAGTTGGTTGGGTGTTCGACTTTTGATTTCCATTTGGGTCGTGATCGGGGGTCCTGAGAATGAGCCTGTGTCAGGCTCCTTGCTGAGCAAGGAGTTTACTTGTTTCTCTCTCTACCCCTCCCCCTGCTCGTGTGTGTGTGCTCTCTCTGAAATAAATACATAAATCTTAAAAAAAAAAAAAAAAAAAAAAAAAGAATGACAACCAGTGTTGGGTCCTTGGAATGGTGGTAGTCTCATCTGCAATCTCAGCAAGTTTTTCTGCAAGAGGCTCTCATTTCTAGGAAGCCATTTTGAGAATACCAGAGAATATCTTCATACAATTTACATCCAGATCTGTCTCCCCACTTTGATACTGGGGCCTTATTTTAGCATTTTGAAATGGTTGCTTTGAAACCCTATAAGTTAGTGGATTTTTGGTTAGCTCCATGGCCCAATACTTTGTAAGGACCCCTTGCTTGGGGTAAATGATTGGACAGGGCATTTCTTTTAGCATCTAGAGTGCCTTAGATACAACTTCTTTGGCAGTATTAAGGTATTGTGAAGTTTCTTGGCCTTGTTAGGAATCCCCACTGAGATGAGACAGCCTCACTGTTTCCAAAGCACCCAGACATCATATGTTACCTCAAGGTATATCTACAGTGTATATTAACTCTCTTTTGTCTAGCCTGTTGGCAGGCTCTAGTGAGGGCAATTAATTCTGCCATCTGGGCTGTAAAGAATCATATTCTTTTTTTTTTTTTTTTTAAACATATTAGTTTCAGAGGTAGAGGTCAGTGATTCATCAGTCTTATGTAATACCAGTGCTCATTACATCCTCCATAATGTTTATCATCCAGTTACCCCATCCCCCCACCCATCAGCAACCCTCAGTTTGTTTCCTATGATTAAGAGTCTTTTATGGCTTGTCTTCCTCTCTGATTTCATCTTGTTTTATTTTTTCTCCCTTTCCCTATGATCCTCTGTTTTGTTTCTTAAATTCCACATGAGTGAGAGCATATGATAGTTGTCTTTCTGATTGACTTATTTCACTTAGCATAACACCTTCCAGTTCCATCCGTCATTGTAAATGGTAAGATTGCATTTTTGATGGCTGAGTTGTATTCCATTATATATACCACATCTTCTTTATCCATTCATCTGTCAGTGGACATCTGGGCTCTTTCTATAGTTTGGCTATTGGGGACGTTGCTGCTATAAACATTGGGGTGCAGGTCCCCTTCTCATAACTATATTTGTATCTTTGGGGTAAATTTTTAGTAGTGCAATTGCTGGGTCATAGGGTAGCTCTATTTTCAACTTTTTGAGGAGCTCCATACTGTTTTCTAGAGTGGCTATACCAGCTTGCATTCCCACCAGCAGTGTAGGGGGATTCCCCTTTCTCTGCATTCTCGTCAACATCTTTTGTTTCCTGACGTTAATTTTAGCCATTCTGACTGGTGTAAGGTGGTATCTCTGTGGTTTTGAAGAATCATATTCTAAGAGTGACTTAGATAACTCTATGGCATAGCCTGATCATTTACCATTTCTGTCTGTAGATATGACCCATCAACTATCAGGGTCAAGTGTGGACTGTCCAAAGGCATTTCTAATAAGTCTGCAATGGGGTATGAATGATTCTTATATAAATCCCCAGAAAAATGCATCTTTCCCTACTTTTGTGATGGAAGGAGAATAGCAGGGTTCAAAGGCTAAGGGTGCTGAATAGAAATAGGTATTGGAGAAAGTAATGATATTGCAGAGGATATAAACTGGCTAAGCTAGGAATGTAGTACATTTTCATTAAGTAACAAAGGTTGTACACTTGGGAGACCACTGGGTTCAAGGAGGATTCTAAAACTCATGGTAAATTAGACTGATCAAGGATAGAGGATGGTTGAAGAGCTAGCCCTAGTCAGCAAAATTTATATTCATGCTTGTGTTTCCAGGAGAGGAGCTCTGTCACCAAGGATTTAGTCTGGTCTTTTTTTTATTTTTATTTATTTTATTTTTTTTTTATTTTTATTTATGATAGTCACAGATAGAGAGAGAGAGAGGCAGAGACACAGGCAGAGTGAGAAGCAGGCTCCATGCACCGGGAGCCCATTGTGGGATTTGATCCCGGGTCTCCAGGATCGCGCCCTGGGCCAAAGGCAGGCGCCAAACCGCTGCGCCCCCCAGGGATCTCTAGTCTGGTCTTAAAGAAGAAGCTTGGGAATCCCTGGCTGGCTCAGCGGTTTAATGCCTGACTTCGGCCCAGGGTGTGATTCTGGAGTCTCAGGATCGAGTCCCACATCAGGCTCCCTGCATGGAGCCTGCTTCTCCCTCTGTCTGTGTCTCTGCCTCTCTCTCTCTGCGTCTCTCATGAATAAATAAATAAAATCTTTACAAAAAAAAAAAAAAAAGAAGAAGAAGAAGCAATTTCCTGGAAATTGGGAACTCTCTGTCTACAATGTCTTGTGAGACCTAGAATAATTTTTAAGTAGTGAGTCTTGGCAAATTCTGGATGGCCTGTAGTCACCCAGTCAGAGATAAGCAACTTGCCTGAGATAAATCGTGGCCTGGATAATGAACCTCTTGCTAGAGAAAATTACAACTTTTTTTGTCTTTTTGTGCTAGAAGTCAGAAAGTAGATAGAATTTATATTCGTGCTTTTCTAATCTTTAAAACTTAGTAAAAGCTCATCCTACAGTGAAACTTTGAGGTCCTAATTAAGAACTTATGAAAGGTAAGGGACAGTGAATCTCTGAGGCATAGTAATGCATGTATACTATAGGTTCTTCCAAAGACAGGTAAACAGGTATTAATTCAAATTTATTTATTTATTTATTTATTATTATTATTATTTTTTGGTATTAATTCAAATTTAAAGGAACAAACTCTGAAGTACATGCACAGCTGTAAAACTGATGGTTTTGGGTAGGGTTAGGGCAAGAATAGTATTTGGAATTGGCACCACAGAATGTGAGGTATAATTTTATCAATGATAATCTGAGTTGGTGAAAAAAATCTGTACACCCAGTTACTTAATGGTCAGACTAGGAGTGTTATAAGGACTAGTACGAGGTGAAATGAGTTCTTTGTCTTTTATTCCTTTTAGCATGGACTTTAATTCTTCCTTTTCTTCAAGCTTTAAGGACACTATGCAGGCTTGGGTAAAAGTTGGAATGGATCAGTTTAAACCTTGAGGTGCTCAGCCTCAGTAACCGTGAAAATGGTGGTAAATTTTTGGCCCATTAGGACTCTGGTACCTCATAGACGGTGTGTCAGATTTATGTGTTTGGATCGGATTTATGTATTTGTATCCAAAATTAGCTATGATTTGCAGAAGACAGGTACAGTCTTAAGAATTTCATGGAAGAGACCCATACTGTCATCCATAGTGGCCTCACCTATTCACATTCCCACCAACAATACTTGAGGGTTCCCTTTACTCCACTTCCTAACCAACAGTTGTTATTGCTTGTCTTTTTGATTCTAGCCATTCTGACAGGTGATATCTCAGTGTGGTTTTGATTTGCATTTCTCTAATGATGAGTGATGTTGAGCATCTTTTCATGCGTCTGTGGCCATCTATACGGTTTCTTTGGAAAAATGCCCTCTGCCTATTTTTTTAGTCAGATTTTGTGTGTGTACGTGTGTGTGTGGTTAGTTGCTTTAGTTGCTAGGACATCTTAATTTGTCAATTCCATTTCCATAATAAATCTTTCTCTTCATTAAGTTTAAGCTAATGTGATATCACAAGGGAAAATTATGTTTCTAGTGAAAAGACCAAGAGTAACAGCAGCTGGGACATAGAGGATATCAGCGCTATTGGAAAATCCACCACTTAAATTTTCACTGACTCCAAGGGAGAGTGATGAATTTACTTGTAGGGTTATTATTAAAAGTGTAACACATATAACTATCAGAAAATAGTGAGTGTGGCCCGGAATTGTTTGTGACAATTCTTCTTATGAGTTTTAAGGAAAGAATTGGAAGTTGAGTGCTACCATTTCTCTTGAAACTCTCTCATTGTATATTAGATTTTTCCTTGCCAAGAATGGGAATGTTGGTTTTCCAGCATCCTTTTTGTTCATAGTAGCAGCAAGTATCCTTATCCATGCACATTTTTTGGAAGGCATAAAAAATATCTAGGGCCATCCCATTGTTTACTTAGAAAAACCATTAATTTGTTTATGGTCTAACTCTGTTTTTGTTCTACAACTCTCTCAAAATGTTTGGAAGATGCTATAGATCTATTAGAGGAGTAATTTCTTTTCTTTCTTTCTTTATTCCTTTTTTTTTTTTGAAGATTTTATTTATTCATGAGAGACAGACAGAGAGAGAGAGAGGCAGAGATACAGGCAGAAGGAGAAGCAGGCTCCACATAGGGAGCCCGATGCAGGACTTGATTCTGGCACTCCAGGATCATGCTCTGGGCCGAAGGCAGGCACTAAACCGCTGAGCCGCCCACGGACCCCCCCCAGAGGAGTAATTTCTTACGCCAGCCTTCAAATAATCAAATCCTTGATTTCTGGCTTACAAGGGTTCATAAGAAATGAGGATAATATGATCTTCACATTATTGATCTACTCCAGATTGTTATCTGAAGTCGATTTTAAAATCATCAATGAATTTGCTCTTTAAAAAAAATTGGATTAATGTCCAGTTAATGTTGACTCGAAATAAAATAGATATTGTTTCGGGTAAGGATTGTATCACATTTTGTGCTTTCTTTTTTTTTTTTTTAATATTTTTTTCTTTATTTATGATAGTCACACAGAGAGAGAGAGAGGCAGAGACACAGGCAGAGAGAGAAGCAGGCTCCATGCACCGGGAGCCCGAGGTGGGATTCGATCCCAGGTCTCCAGGATCGCGCCCTGGGCCAAAGGCAGGCGCCAAACCGCTGCGCCACCCAGGGATCCCCATTTTGTGCTTTCTTTAGTTCTTGTTCTTTTTGATGAATTTCAGGAATACATAGTTTCCCAAGTTCTTCTTTTTTCAAAATTTATGTATTATTATTATTCCTCCAATTCCATTATTATTATTTTATTTTTAATAGATTTTATTTATTTATTTGACAGAGAAATAGAGAGAGCCAGAGAGCACAAGGTGGGGAGGAGTAGAGGGAGAGGGAAAAGCGACCTTCTGCTGAGCAGGAAGTTCAATGCAGGACTCTATCCCAGGATCCTGAGATCATGACCTGAACCAAAGGCCGATGCTTAGCCAACTGAGCCATCCAGGTGCCCACCATTATTATTATTATTATTATTATTATTTTTAAGATTTTTAAAATTTATTTATTCATAGAGACACAGAGAAAGAGAGAGAGAAAGGCAGAGACACAGGCAGAGGGAGAAGCAGGCTCCATTCCGGGAGCCTGACGTGGGACTCGATCCCAGGTCTCCAGGATCACACTCTGGGCTGCAGGTGGCGCTAAACCGCTGTGCCACGGAGGCTGCCCTCATTATTATTATTTTTTAAGTAGAGTCCTAATGTGGGGCTTATAGTCAAGATTCTGAAATTAAAAGTCACGTTAAGACTCTGGCTCTACCAGCCAAGCCAGGCAGGCATCCCCCAGTCTTCTGACACTTTGAAGAAGGAGTTGTGGCTCTGAAGGACTTATTAATACTTGTACTAGTTCATGTAGGTGAGGGAGACTGGGATCACAGCTTCCCTGTACTGATTGAAGGTTCTTTATAGTGGTCATAAAAGGCTGACAATCAAATCTTAAGTAAGTAATTAAATTTGCTAACCCTGCTTTGCCCCTTTAAGGTGCTCCTAAGGTGGACAATTTTGGTCATACCAAAAGTTCCTCAAAGTGGCCAATTGGTAAATTGTGTCATTTTGTAAATACACACAGGCATTTGGATTAAAATTGGGGTATACAGGAGTGCCTGGCTGGCTTAGTCAGTGGAGCATGTGACTCTTGATCCTGGGGTCATGGGTTCAAGCCCCACGTTGGGCACAGAGCTTACTTAAAAATAAATAAAATAAAATGAGAGTATACATATGAAACAGATGTTGGGCCTCACAGAGGTATGGGCTTGGACGGAGATGACCCCATAAAAATTTATCATGATCAGTCAGATGCTGCCTGTGAACCTGACCTTAGCCCCCAGTCAGAGGTTGGCTATCTCTGACCAGAGACCAAACAACTGCAGCCCCTGCTAATTCAAGATTTTGGAAAAAATTTTTTTCACCTAAAGCAATTCTTAGGGATATGAAGATAGTTAGAGGAATAATAGACTTTACAAGCTTTTTAGATGGTTACTCAAGGCAAATTTCATTTGACTTGAGACAAAGACCTTAAACTTTTCAGTCTTAATAACATGGACTTATTTGTATTCTGCTCATTCAGTATTCAATAATTATATTAAATGTACATAGTTGAAAGACTCCAGGGGTGTCTGGCTGGCTCAGTTGGTGGAGTATGTGACTTTTGATCTTGACGTTGTGAATTCAAGCCCCATATTGGGTGTAGATTTTATTTTATTTTACTTAAAAATAAAATCTTTAAAAAAGAAGAAAGACCCCAATTAAGAGGCAAAGGTTTTCATATTGGACTTAAAAATAACAAGACAAGGGATGCCTGGGTGGCTCAGCGGTTGAGCATCTGCCTTTGGCTCAGGGCATGATCCCGGAGTCCTGGGATCAAGTCCAGCATCTGGATCCCTGCATGGAGACGGCTTCTCCCTCTGTCTGCCTCTCTCTGTGTGTCTTTCATGAATAAATAAATAAAAACATAAAAACAAAAACAAAAAACAAGACAAGATCCAACCATATGTTATCCAACTGACTGTTGAGAACTGAAAATTCTGAGATTTCATCTTACTTGCAAGTTACCAAGGTAGTCTGCCACAGTTTCATGGTGGCTGGTGGAAGACACTAGAATTCTGGATCAGAAATGAGGGTGGTTTATTACTCACAGTAATAGCCAGATTACAAATATTTTTGTACCAGTTCCCCAAGTCCCAATTCCTTAGGGCAAAGCAGGAGGGTGAAGTGACTCCAGTGCACACAGTATGCTCCATAACAGGAGTAGAGGAGATTGGACTCTAAAAATGTGCAGTGAGTATGCCTGCCCTTTGCTCTGTCTTCTGGGACACTAAGCAAACCTGCTCTTTGCTTTGGAGAGGCACCCTGTCACCATCTTCCAAGATTGTTTGCTATCCAAACATACTTGAAAACATAGTTCAGAGAGGATAGTCTGCTTTGCTCTTAAGATGTGCAGAGAGGGGGATCCCTGGGTGGCGCAGCGGTTTGGCGCCTGCCTTTGGCCCAGGGCGCGATCCTGGAGACCCGGGATCGAATCCCACGTCGGGCTCCCGGTGCATGGAGCCTGCTTCTCCCTCTGCCTGTGTCTCTGCCTCTCTCTCTCTCTCTCTGTGACTATCATAAATAAATAAAAACTTAAAAAAAAAAAAAGATGTGCAGAGAGAACAAATGGAGAATTGTCTCTTGACATCCACTTTTTGGGAGTCTGCTGCTTCATGGGGTTATGTGAGGTCTTTGGTTTCCAGAGAGGAAATAAATTGGTTGAAAGAAAGAAGAAGGAAGAAAAAAATAATAATAATAAAAAAAAAGAAGAAGTACAAATACTTAACTCAGGTACCATCTTCCCAGAATCTACTTCATTGAATTTTCTCAAATATCATTTTAAAATTTTGCAACTTTTCTATAAAGTAGATAAGGAGAAGAAAATGTCTGTTTATGATTTATAAATTTCATCAATTTTCTTGTCTTTTTTTTTTAAGATTTTATTTATTTATTCATGAGAGACACAGAGAGAGAGGCAGAGACACGGGCAGAGGGAGAAGCAGGCTCCATGCAGGGAGCCCAAGGTGGGACTTGATCCTGGGACCGCAGGATCACGCCCTGGGCCGAAGGCAGGTGCTCAACTGCTAAGCCACCCAGGCATCCCACTTGTCTTATTTTCAATGAGTAACCTATTCTTCTTTCTCAGTGCCTGTGTTTTTTTCTTTTTAAAAATATCTTGTACTCTTTAATGAGAAAAATGTTTATAATGCTTACAACTCTGAAAAGTTAGTTTCCAGGACCCCTGGGTGACTCAGCTGTTGAGCACCTGCCTTTGGGCCAGGGCATGATCCTGGAGTCCCAGGATCCAGTCCCACATTGGGCTCCCTGCATGAAGCCTGCTTCTTTCTCTGCCTATGTCTCTGCCTCTCTCTTTGTGTCTCTCATAAATAAATAAATGAAATCTTTTAAAAAAAATGAATAGTTTCTTTCTCCCTTCTTCTAGTCTACCTCTAATACTTTATTTTTGGAAATGTTCTGCTATGGAACACCCTCTCTTAATTTGGCTTTAGTTTGTCCTCTGTCTTGGGAATGCAAGACACGTGAATTTTTCTTAGAGAAAGTATATAAAAAAACCCAGCAGTTGTAAACCATTTCTCTGGTTTTCATTACTTTTTGAAATGTCAATAATTTGTAACATATACAGTAGATTACTCCTATGTATAGAATTTTTACCCCCCCCAAAAAAAAAGAATTTTTACCCCAAAGACCAAGATTCCCCCCAACCCTGCCCCATTCAAATGTATATACTCTTTAGAGATAAAGGAGGTTTTCATGGGATATTCTGACATTAGACATTAAAAATTTAAATACTTGAGGGATAGTTATATGTGGTCATTTAATCTTGAGTCTTCTAAACTATTATCTGTATCCTAAATTATAAACCTCCCATTCATTAGAACAGAGCCATTTCATTTCTGGATTAGAAGTGTTTAGAGATATTTCTTTTTAGAGGATGTTTCAATAAAAAATATTCAAGTTAATATTTTACCTTAATTAAAATCACTGGTATAAAACAAACCAAAAACAGCCACAATAAGCAGCCATCTTTTTTTAAAAAGATTTTATTTATTTATTCATGAAAGACACAGAGAGAAAGAGGCAGAGATATAGGCAGAAGGAGAAGCAGACTCCATGCAGGGAGCCTGATGTGGGACTCGATCCCGGGACTCCAGGATTACAATGTGAGCCGAAGTTAGATGCTCAACCACTGAGCCACCCAGGCGCCCCAGTAAGCAGCTATCTTTGTTGAAAATCCTGTCTATCTGGGACCAATCAGGACAGACAAACCTTATAGTGATTTGAATACTGAAAGCCTAATATAAAGGATTATTGGGGATCCTGGCTGGTTCAGTCAATTAAGCATGTGACTCTTGATCTCAGGGTTGTGAGTTCAAGTCCTACATTGGGTATAGAGCTTAAAAAAAAAGTAAAAGAAAATTATTATCTGTAGTAGAGGATTGGAGAGACTAGGGAATGATGAATAAGATGAGAAGTTCAGAAATATAGGAATAGCAGATGTATAATAGTGAATATAGTATTATATAACACTGTATCTTTTAGCCACCCCACACCCTATAAGCTGAGATGTGGATCTTGTTGGACAAATGGCTACTGAATGCCAGATGAGTTGCTATGGTGCCATACTAGTAGAACTTGCTGGAAATCGACCCTCTAGGATGCTGGGGGTTGTTTATAGGAAGATGTCTCACAGGAGACACTCTGCTATAAAACCACCTGAGGGTTGGACGCTTGGGTGGCTCAGTGGTTGAGTGTCTGCTTTTTGGGCTCAGGTCATGATCCCAGGGTCCTGGGATAGAGTCCTGAATCAGCCTCCTTGCAGAGAGTCTGCTTCTCCCTTTGCCTATGTCTCTGCCCCTTTCTGTGTCTCTCGTGAGTAAATAAATAAAATCTTAAAAAAAAAAAAAAAAAAGCATCTAAGGAGTTTGCTGAAGAAGCTGCCAGCGCAGGAGAAGCCATGCACCTCCCGGATCTGCAAAATTCCTTCCTCCTGTGATGACTTTCCAGCGTCCTCTCCTTTTTAAAATTTATTTATTTATTTATTTATTTATTTATTTATTTATTTATTTGACTCAGAGGGAGGGGGAGTAGAAGCAGGGGATGTGGCAGGCAGAGGGAGAGTGAGAAGCAGGCTCCCCACTGAGTAGGGAGCTAATGCAGGGCTCCATCGCAGTACCCTGAGATCTTGTCCTGATGAAGGCAGACACTTAACCACCTGAGCTACCCAGGTGTCCCTCCAGTGCCCTCTTCTTCTTCTTCTTCTTTTTTTTTTTTTTTCAGATTTTGGATTTTTTTTTTAAATTTTTTATTTATTTATGATAGTCACACAGAGAGAGAGAGAGAGGCAGAGACATAGGCAGAGGGAGAAGCAGGCTCCATGCACCGGGAGCCCGACGTGGGATTCGATCCCGGGTCTCCAGGATCGCGCCCTGGGCCAAAGGCAGGGCGCCAAACCGCTGCGCCACCCAGGGATCCCCAGTGCCCTCTTCTGATAAAGCTTCAGTGCCAGCTATCTAAAGAGGTCAGATTCATTTCATTTTTTTTAAAAGATTTTATTTATTTATTCATGAGAGACATAGACAGAGGCAGAGACATAGGCAGAGGTAGAGGGAGAAGCAGGCTCCCCACCTAGTAGGGAGCCTGATGCAGGATTAGATTCCAGGACCCGGGACCACGACCTGAACCAAAGGTAGACGCTCAACCATGGAGCTACCCAGGTGCCCCCTCAGATTCGTTTTCATACAGCAAGCACGCCAATGGCCTGAATTTGGGTCAAGAGGAAATAAGTCAATAACTGGCATAAAGTACAACAGGTCAATAAATCCAGACACAAATCTAGTCTTATTTTCCTTGTTTTTAAAATGATGGTGCTGGGGTAATTTAGATCTGAAATTCCTTTTGATTCTAATATTTCACTATTATTTTTACACCAGGTAAGTGCTGAACTCCTCCTCCCTTCCATTCTGTCCTCTTATTACTTTAGCTGTGCCTGTCTCTAGAGTGCTTGGGGTTAGTTCAGCTGTGAAGACTGTCACCTATGCTGGAATGAAGGGCTCAAGTGTGGGCTAGCTGCTTCTGTCCCTTTTCTAAGTCTGCTCATCTACGGGAGGAGCCTGGAAGGCAGGCCTTTTGTCTAGCAGGGTATTTGAATGCCTGGAGAATCCCTATCTTTTCTCTCCAAACATGGTCCCAGGAGGCTTCTCTACCAGTGAAGAGGCTCCTAGAATTTCATTCCTTACCTGGATTATATCTCTCAACTACCAGAATCTCAGTGCTGCCCCTTTGGAAACCTTAAATGCCACCATTTCCATGAAACCTTCTAGTGCACAGTAGATACTCTGATTCCCTATAATATTTTATTTATTTAATTTTTAAAAAAGGTTTATTTATTTATTTGAGAGAGGGCTGGGGAGGAGGGGAGCAGGGGCAGAGGGACAGAGAATCTCAAGCATACTCCACATTGAGTGTAGAGCCTGATGATGGGCTCAATCCCATGACCCTGAGATCACAACTTGAACCCAAAGCTAGAGTCAGATGCTCAACTGAATGGGCCATCCAGGCACCCCGAGTCCTATAATATTTTAAATTGTCTTCACTTGGGGGTACAATGATTGATTGATTGATTTTTAAAGATTTTATTCATTTATTCATGAGAGACACAGGCAGAGGGAGAAGCAGGCTTCCTGCAGGGAACCCGGTGTGGGACTTGATCTGGGGACTCTGGGATGGATCATGCCCTGAGCCAAAGGCAGATGGTCAACCACTGAGCCACCCAGGTGTTCAAGGGGTACAATGATTTAAAGGCTATTTGCTTATGTCTCTGTCTTCCGAGTAGACTATGAGCACATTCATAGTGATGTATTAAATCAATATTTATTTTGTGTCTTAGCTAAGGAATAAATTACACTGGCTGCTTATCATTTTCTTCCCTTCATTTGCCTCTGCACACCCCACTGACCTCTTTCCTTTCCTCCTCTTAGCCAAAACTGCTTCTGCTCTTTTTCACAATCACATGCTCGAAGCCAATCTACCCAGCGGTATTTATTTATTTATTTATTTATTTATTTATTTATTTATTTATTTATGAGAGAGCAGGAGAGGGAGAGGGACAAGAAGCAGGCTCCCCACTGAGTAGGGAGCCTGATGGGGGGCTCGATCCCGGGACCCTGGGATCATTACCTGAGCTGAAGGCAACCACTTCAGCTGAGCCACCCATGTGCTCCCAGAAATGGGCTTTTCACTGTTGTAGCCACAGTATGCTATTTTCTCAAGAGGCCCCCTGTCAGAAGCAGAAACAGAAGCGAGCTTCAAGTCACTAACACGCACCGAATGCCTACACAATAACTGAACATGTCTTTGCCTAACAATCTGCCCATGAACACGAGTGCAATTCAGCACTCACTGCCCTACAAATCCTGCATGGACACACAGTGCCCATCCACATGCTGGAGCCTTTGGTTTCTGAGGCCAGACCACAGAGCAGTGTGCATTGTGACAGAGCCCCAGACTACACAATGGCAAATCAGGGTGGATGTTTTGGCCCATATTCCAGTAATTTTGAGTCTTGGGGACTTCTGGAAAGTCAAGGGAACAGTGAAGGAGGGTAAACAGAGGCTAATTTGCTATTTAGCATCACAGATTCTGAAAAACGAAGAGCATTAAAGGGAGTCAGTGTGCTGGTGGGCACTGGACATACAAGGGAACTCCGAAGGAGTAGATGAATTCAGGGGTCATCGTCTAGACTGCAAGGTCACTCATTACCCAGTGATCAGAGTTTTGCTTTGTTCTAAGAGAGCAAATAGATTCAGCGTGATTGGTCGTCATGCCCCTCTGCTGTCTCCAGGTTCCATAGTCCAGGAACGAGTGCAGTAGAATGACCACAATGCTGCATTTCTGCCTTGTCCACCAGTTACTCGTCCCATGTGGCCTGCTACACAGTGTGCAGGATGGATGGCCTGGGTCCTACCTGTCTCCTGGCACTCACGTTGTTAGCTCCTATTACACTGTGTGTGCACTTCAGAAATGTATACACATTGAAGTGAAATAAGTCATCTCTAGGGCAGTTTAGAAAAGGATGGGAAACGCTTGCTTTTTAGGTAGGATCATTTTCTGTATCTGTGTTTTGTTTTCAAATTCCTCTTGGGGGGGATCCCTGGGTGGCTCAGCGGTTTAGCGCCGCCTTCAGCCCAGGGCGTGATCCTGGAGACCCGGGATCGAGTTCCACGTCGGGCTCCCTGCTTGGAGCCTGCTTCTCCCTCTGCCTGTGTCTCTGCCTTTCTCTCTCTCTGTCTCTCATGAATAAATAAATAAAATCTTAAAAATTTTTTTTTTCTCTTGGGTTATTCAGACCAAACAGGGACTGTTAGCAGAGCTTCCCTCTGCTGGAGAAACCATTGACAAGAGAGTGTGTTAGCCTGAGGGTAGGTGCAGGGGTGTCTCTTTGAAAAGGCAAGTAGATAGTACAGGGCAGGAGGAGGAAATGGTCAGTTTTTGGGAACAAAAATAACAGATTAAATTTTGAAAAGCAAACATTCAGGATTATCTATGATCCTGAGCGAGCTTTTGAGAAGCAGCAAATACAGTAGCTACTACTCCCTCTTCTGGTAGGCATCGCCATAGTGTTGTCTTAGGGTTTGGGGCCCCCCAGTGGGGGAACCATCAGGCCTTTTCTGCACAAGGCTTGTGTGTGTGCATTTCTGATAATAAAAGTAGTTCATTGTCATTCTAGTATATTTACAAAGGTGAGAAAGAGTTGAAGAAAAAAGTTATCTATATTTGGCTCTTTTTAAAATGTCTCTCACACTAGGAAACATAAGGAAAAATTATACTAGTTTATATTGGTGCAAATACTCTTATATGGTTGGTGACAGAATAAATTATGCTGCATGCTTTCAGGAAATCTTTCCTAAGGCAGATAATCTGAAATATAGAAATTTGTGAGCACAAAAATGACTTTGGTACTATTCATACTATTGAAAAATTAGAAATGACTCAAGTCAAGGGGCTATTATGCAGACTATTAAACTTATATAAGCTGCCTTTTACTGACATGAGAAAATGCTTATTTAAAATAAGAAAAGTGAGGGGCTCCTAGGTGGCTCAGTCTGTTAAATATCTGCCTTGGGCTCAGGTCATGATCTCAGGGTCTAAAGATCAAGTCCCATGTCAGGCTCCCTGCTCAGCAGGGAGTCTGCTTCTCCTTCTGCCTCTGCCACTGCCCCTGCTCATTTTCTCTCTCTCTCTCTCTCTCTCTCTCTCTCTCTCTCTCTCGTCAAATAAATAAATAAATAAATCTTTAAAAAAAATGGGATACACAAGTTTGATTCACCATAGACCCAGCTTTGTTTTTATTTTTTTATTTTTTTTTAAGATTTTATTTATTTATTCATGAGAGATACAGAGAGAGAGAAGGAAAGACAGAGACACAGGCAGAGGGAGAAGCAGGCTCCTCTCAGAGAGCCTGACGCAGGACTCCATCCCAGGACTTCAAGATCAGGCCCTGGGCCAAAGGCTGCGCTCAACCACTGAGCCACCCACAAGCCCTCAGCTTTGTTTTTATTTTTTTAAATTTTTTATTTAGGATAGTCACACAGAGAGAGAGAGAGAGGCAGAGACACAGGCAGAAGGAGAAGCAGGCTCCATGCACCGGGAGCCCGGCAAGGGATTCGATCCCGGGTCTCCAGGATCGCGCCCTGGGCCAAAGGCAGGCGCCAAACCGCTGCGCCACCCAGGGATCCCTGAGCTTTGTTTTTAAAATGCATATGATGACTACAAGAAAACATCAAAAAAGGAGTGTCTCAGGTGAATTAAAAGTAACATCCTTTTTCTACTTTTCTTTTATAAATGCAATTTGTTTACTGTGGACATCTGGAGAATATAGAAAACTTGTAGTGAAGAAAAAAAATCCCTCTCTCTATGGAGAAACTACTGTCACTATTCTGGGCTATTTCTTTCCAGAATTTTAATGTCAAATATTTATTTATATTGAAGCTTGGTTTCTAGCAGTGTGAAAGCTTTTGCATCTGTTTCTTCTTGTGGATAAAATTTAGATAATTTTGGCAAATTAAAAAATCCCATTGAAACACAAGTTGAAATTAAGCCTATAAATTAGTTGTGAAAAACTAATGGACATTCTCATTCTAATGTCCTCTACTTAAATCTTCTTTTATGTTCCTTAGGAAAATAAAATTATACATTTTTTTGTAAGATTATCTTTAGGAACTTTATAATTAAAAAAAAAAACTGGTATTGTGAATGTCAATTTTGTATTTCCTATATTCTTCTTACTTATTAGTGGTATTTTTTTTATTAGTGGTATTAATGATTGCTTACTCAATTCATATATGTTTCTCATTCCGAACTGTCTTATGAATTCTTATAGGTTTCTATTGATTCTGTGGGATTTCCTAGATAACTAATGATCTATATGTGATGGTCATTTTATTCCCTCCTTTCCAGTGGTTATGTGGCTCCCACATTCCTTGTCCTTGTGCTCCCACTTTAGAAAGATGTAGCAGAGCTTCCGGGCCGGCTCCTCATGCCTCCATGATTCTGGTAACACTCCCAAGTTTGTGCCAAGTGGCCCTGCTCTTTAACCATAGCTCTTTAGTGATCTGATCCGTGGTAGTCCAAAATCTTTTTCTCTCTGAGTACTTTTGAAATTGGGACAAAGAACTCAGAAATTGGGGCATTGCCACCAAATCATTGTAACGGGGAGAAAGTCAAAAAACTCTTGTTGAGGTAGCCCCAGCTGTCCTGGCTCCTTCATTTTTTTTGAGTTCGAGTTGCTCAACTGCTTTATTCTCTTAAAGCTCATTGCTGTTTCTTTTCTCTCTCTTTCTCTTGTGTGTGCGTGTGTTAACTGGATTGTTCCAACTGTTGCCATCAAAAGAAAACACTAGTGTTAAAATCAACTGAAACCTGATGGTGAGTTTTCATGCAACATAACACGTCTCAATTTAAATATTCCTTTTCCTTGGAACTCAGAAGGTTCAAGGCATTGTTCCAGCTCCAACAGCACAGCTTTCACAGCCCCAGGTTCCAGAGGACCATACTGGCGCTGTTTCAGAGCCCACACCCACTCAGATAGTTTTGCCTTCCTAACTCCCAGACAGCTCAGACCTCCAGGGCTGGCCACTGCAGACTTCCTGGAGTGGCCCTTGACCTTTTTAATGTACATTTGACTCAGGCAAAGGATCTATGAGCCTTATCTACAGGTGACATATTTAGAGTTGTCACAATTTGACATCCCCATTCCTACTGGAATTCTACTGACAATTTTATTTGTCAATTATACCTCAGTAAAGCTGGAAAAAAAATATAATTGGAAAAGAATGCCTTAAAAAAAGAAGAGAATGCACTTGCCAAATCATTGGCTGCATTCCTGTGCCTGATGTCTTGTCCATCTGCTACAGCCGCAATACCACGTCCAGCACAGTGGCTGCAATAAAAATTTAAAGTAGTTAAATCTGTGGTCGTCTGTGGTCGCTCTCCAGGCTGCATCACGAGGGGCCTGTCGAATTACAGGACCACTGTCCTGCGTCCTTCAGGTTTTTTTTTTTTTTTTAATTTTATTTATGATAGTCACACAGAAAGAGAGAGAGAGGCAGAGACATAGGCAGAGGGAGAAGCAGGCTCCATGCACCGGGAGCCCAATGTGGGATTCGATCCCGGTTCTCCAGGATCGCACCCTGGGCCAAAGGCAGGCGCTAAACCGCTGCACCACTCAGGGATCCCTTTTTTTTTTTTTTTTTTAATCTTCAGGTCTTATTAATAGCAGTGTTCATCTCCATAATCCGTCCCCATCCCAAAGCAATATTGTTTTTGAATTGTCTTAGTGGGAGGGCAGTTTTGCAGCATCCATTTGGCTTTCTCCCTAGGCCAGTTATCCAATGGGGGTCGTTCCACCTTGTCAAGTATATTATTTGCTGTTGTACACATGGAGGCTGGGGAAACACCCACTTAGTGGGCCCATGGAACCAATGGGCTGCCTGTGAGTGGGACTTCATTTAGCCAGGACTCTATTGATTCCTTGGCCTCTTACAGGGGCTCAGGATGATGTTTGTTTTCAGGTATTTGTGTCGACTCAGATCCTGTGTCAATGGTCCTCCAGTGACTGCTCGTTCCCTTTCTCCCAGTGTATAGTCACCTGTAGCTCCCTTAGAGAAAGACTGAGGAATGGCCATGGTATGCATACTTGCCATAGTCTTGCAGGGTTCTTACTCCTAAGGACTTGGTCACCTCTTCAGTCACTGCATTTTGGATTTCTGAGTTGGTTCAGGTCTGAGAACTGAACAAATTTTTTGAGGAGCCTGCATTCAGGCCATTGCTCCTTCATTCTTTCCTTTTTGACTACAGATGTTTAGCCAATAATAGTTCTTGGTAGAGAAGAGTGGGTTGCCTCTGCAAACCCAGAAGGTTCAGGGGACTTCGAAGTCAGGAGCAACCATCTACATATTTCCACCCATGTTTTGGGGTCCCAGGTTTTCCCAACCAGGGCCATGTCTGTTGCATAACTAACCCGCCTTAGTTGAGCATTTAAACCTTAACAATGGGGACTTTAGCCTGCCACTCAGCTGTCTGCTGCTCCACTGCAGGAGAGAGGAGCCTCCTTGGGTGCTGCCACAGGGGCCCTGTGGGCTCATAGTTAGTGTTAATTATTCTTTAACAGCCCTCAGCCTCATTGTCGTCCTGCCGGGCATCAACCCATCCTGGCATCATCAGCCTTCTCCACTTGTCTTTATGGGCTTTCTCCGCCCTGTGTCTTTCAAATGTCCTGCATCATCCCACCTGCTACAGCGTTCCCCTTCACATTTCCTAGGTCCCCACCAGTGAAACCCTTAACAACTGAGTCATCACCTTGTGCCAGGGACTATCTGTGCCATACTTACTGACCAAGATGACATTCTCTTCCACCGGCCTCAAGTGAGCCAGGCCCAATTCCCATCTTAACTATCTGCTTTCTTGGTTCATTTGTGTTAGTCTGCAGCCTCCAAGAAGCAGTTGCCAAAATAAGATTAGATGGGATTTGTTAGGTGACATGCCTGTGAAGGAAGGTAGGGGGATTCCAGGGCAGGCTAGAAGAGCTGTGTGACCAGGAAGGTTAGGTGAAAGTCCTGGAGTGCAGTGCAATTCTAATATAGCATGGCAAAGCCGATATAGTGTTCTAGAAGCCAGATCGGAGCAGTTCCAGCTCCCAAGGGTGGCCTGTCTTACTCCGACTCGCTCTGTCATTGGCTGGGAGTTGCCTGTGGGAAGTGTGCAGTAAGCCAGGCCCTCAGGTGACCACGTTGCCCTGCACAGGAGATCTGAGGGACATGCATGTTCAAATCAGTGTTTCCTTAGGAATACTGTGATCCCATGGGATGCTTGGGTGGCTCAGCGGCTGAGGGTCTGCCTTTGGCTCAGGGCATGATCCTGAAGTTCCATATCGGGCTCCCGGCATGGAGCCTGCCTCTCCCTCTGCCTATATCTCTGCCTCTCTCTTTCTCTCTCATGAATAAATAAAATCTTAAAAAAAAAAAAAAGGAATACCATGATCCTTAGCTATGCACTCATGTTTTACAAGGAGGCAGTAAAAAATGGAAGCTCAGTGTATGTGAGCAGGATTGTCATTTGTGGGCTTTACTATAAGGTGACACTGTTTTTTTCCTGGGGAAACCACAGATGTTAGTAGCTGTAGATTTTTCCTTTGTGGCTGCTAGATTTTAGGTGACCAGACTGGACAGTGTTTAGGAAACTAATATGGTGAAGAGGGATTGACATTTTTTTTTTTAAGATTTTATTTATTTATTCACAAGAGACACAGAGAGTCAGAGACATAGGCAGAGGGAGGAGAAGCATGCTCCATGCTGGGAGCCCGATGTGAGACTCAATCCCAGGGCTCCAGAATCACGCCCTGAGCGAAGGCAGATGCTTAACCGCTGAGCCACCCAGGCATTCCGTTATTGACGTTTTATTTACTTATTTTAAAAGATTTAATTTATTCATGAGAGACACACAGAGAGGCAGAGACACAGGCAGAGGGAGAAGCAGGCTCCATGCAGGGAGCCCAATGTGGGACTCAAACCCTGGTCTCCAGGATCACGCCCTGGGCTGAAGGCGGCGCTAAACTGCTGAGCCACCGGGGCTGCCCCGTTATTGACATTTTATTTATTTTATTTTTTATTTATTTTTCCGTTATTGACATTAAAAAAATATTTTATTTGAGAGAAAGAGACAGTGCACAAGTGGGGGCAGGGGCAGAGGGAAAGGAACAAGTGGACTCCCCAACGCAGGGCTATGTGGGGCTATGCAGGGTTATGGGTGGGGTGGGAGGCTCAATCCCAGGACCCTGAGATCATGACCTGAGCTGAAGTTAGACAACCGACTGAGCCACCCAGGCTCCACAAGAGAGATTAACATTCTAACTGCAGATCTCACTTAATACCGTTTTCAGTATGACACCATCCCCCAACTGTTCTCTTAAACTTTTCTGCACAATATAATTTCATTCTTCTGTCCAGGTTGGGGAAGTCGTTTGCTTGGAGCAGAGAAGCACATCTGCCAGCTTCTTGACCAGGCTTCTCAAACCCGCATCGGAGGAACCTAATTCCTGAGCCGCTGAGAAGTTCCGTGGTGCAACTTTGCTTGCTTTTTCGCATCACTCATGGCTAGCTTAGCATTCAGCTTTCTTAGGTCTACAAATGAGTTGTCGCTCGTAACTGCTTTCAGCTTCTAAACCTTTCCTGCTGTTGTTTTGGCTCCTATCATCCTTGTCCTTCTGGGTTTATGCCTTTGTATATAACAGTCTTTACTGTTTTAGTGGGATTTTGTAGTTTTTTCTTCCAAAATTTAAAAATTCTAGTTAGTTAACATATAGTGTATTAGTTTCAGGAGTAAGATTTAGTGATTCATCACTTAGACCTAAAACCCAGTGCTCATCGTAACAAGTGCTCTCCTTAATACCCATCACTCATTTAGCTCACTTCCCACCTAAGTCCCTCCACCAACCTGGTTTGTTCTTTAAGAGTCTCTTATGGTTTGCTTTCCTCTCTCTTTTTCTTCTTAGTGGGATTTTTTAGAGAGACCTGAAGTTATGGGTTTAATCCTCCATTTTTATTTTTATTTTTTTAAAAGGCTTTATATATTTATTCATGAGAGACAGAGAGAGAGGCAGAGACAGAGGCAGAGTCAGAAGCAGGCTCCATGCAGGGAGCCTGATCCAGGACTCGATCCTGGGACTCCAGGATCAGTCCCTGAGCCGAAGTCAGATGCTCAACTGCTGAGCCACCCAGGCAGGCATCCCTAATCCTCCATTTTTAATTGATCTCTTCAAGAGCCTATTAACTGGTTTTCTTCACACAGAAGCCAGTCTATTAAAAACATAGATTAGATCATGTTACTCCCTTGCTGAAACTCTCAAATGGTTTCCCAATACACGTAGAATAAATTCCAAATTCCTTGCCTTGGCCTGTAGCATCTTATATGATCTTGCCCCTGGCTACTTCTCAGGCCTTGTATCTTACTGCATGTCCATCAGTTAGTTACTTTCTCCAGCCACACTGGCCTTCTTACTGTCCTTGGATATCAGAGCTGGTTTCTGTCTCTAACTTTTGCATTTGCTGTTTGTTTTACTGGAACATTCTTCCCCTGAGTCTTATCTGCTATGCTTCCTCACTTTCTTATCTCTGACCAAATGATTAAGGGGTAAATTTATCAAAAGGAGATATAGCCATTTTATATATATATACACACACACACACACACACACACACACACAGGTATGTTTATATGTATGTATATCTATCGAATACAATGTTTCAAAATGCAAAAGCAACGGTGATAAAGGAAGAGACAATCATAGTTGGAGACCTTAATACCTCTTACTGATAGAAAACTAGATAAAAAATTAAGAACTGGGATCCCTGGGTGGTGCAGTGGTTTGGCGCCTGCCTTTGGCCCAGGGCGCGATCCTGGAGACCCGGGATCAAATCCCACATCGGGCTCCTGGTGCATGGAGCCTGCTTCTCCCTCTGCCTATGTCTCTGCCTCTCTCTCTCTCTCTGTGACTATCATAAATAAATAAAAAAAAAAATTAAAAAAAAAAATTAAGAACTACCTTCAGGCTGTTGACATGGTTGAAACTAAAAGGATGAATAAAGACACTGAATGTTAAATGAATTGTTTTTTAAAAATATTTTATTTAAGTTCAATTTGCCAACATATAACACCCAGTACTCATCCCATCAAGTGCCCTTAGTACCCTACAACCCAGTTACCCCATCCTCCTCCCATTCCGCAACGCTTTGTTTCCCAGAGTTAGGAGTTTCTCATGGTTTGTCTTCCTAATATTTCCCCACTGAGTTTCCCTCTTTTCCCTTTCACTATTAATGGATCCAGTTTTAAGGGGCCTATATTAATAACAAAGACAATAAGACAAGGAAGATTATGAGAGAAAATGGGTCATTATAAAATGATAAAATAGTCTGTTCATCTTGGAGAAATGTACATGCTCCTAAAAACATCACTTTTGGCTAACAATAAGCAAAAAGTGACAGGAGAAAGAAAAACCCAAAGCTGTAATTGGAGATTTTAACTAATAGGATAAATAGACAAAATGTAGAGGATGCTGCTAAAAGCAGTAAACAGAGAATTTATAACCTTGAAATACATATATTAATAACGAATAAAGGCTGGAAATTATTCATACAATCCCAATCAGAAAAGGAAAAAAAAAAAACCCATTAAAACAAATGCAAAGCACAAGGTAGGAAAGAAGAAAAAGGTTTGAATATGGCATAAGTAGTCTAAAACAAAGGATATCTCGGAGGATGCCCTGGATTTAAGAGGACTTTGATCAGTTTGCCAAATTTAGCCATATGGCTTTGGTGATGAGCATTACCCAAAATTCAAAGAAGATACACCAGTTCCTCACACTGAAACATTTGCTTTGGATGCCAAAAGATTATATTTCCACTAAAGTTCATTGGAAGTGTTTACGGCTATTAATTTTTTTGCTAAATGGAGGGGAAAAGGTTAACTCATTTAGTTTGCACTTTGTTGATTACGAGTGATACTGAACATCTTTGAATATTTAGTAGCCATTTTTCACTTTCATAATGTTCATATTCTTTGCTCATTTTTTAAAAAAGATTTTATTTATTCATTCATGAGATACAGTGAGAGAGAGAGAGAGAGAGAGAGAGGCAGAGACACAGGCAGAGGGAGAAGCAGGCTCCGTGCAGGGAGCCTGATGTGTGACTCGATCCTGGGTCTCCAGGATCATGTCCAGGGCTGAAGGTGGCACTAAACTGCTGAGCCACCCAGGCTGCCCTCTTTGCTCATTTCTAATTTTCCTCACTTATTTTTATAAACTTTGTTTTTAACATCATGTTGTTGCACATTGTTTGCTGTCTTCAGTTTGTTAGAATATTAAATTTTTATAAATTTATTTTGCCTTTTTTTCTTTTCTTGCCTTTTAAAGAATGCCTATCAGTTTCCAACCATGTAATCCCAAATGTGGCCAATTGTCTCAAAACTCTTTTTTGGAATGGGTTCCTACTAATCTGATTAGAAATGCCATCTCAAAAAAAAGAAAGAAAGAAAGAAAGAAATGCCATCTCTGGGATCCCTGGGTGGCGCAGCGGTTTAGCGCCTGCCTTTGGGCCAGGGCGCGATCCTGGAGACCCGGGATCGAATCCCACGTCAGGCTCCCAGTGCATGGAGCCTGCTTCTCCCTCTGCCTGTGTCTCTGCCTCTCTATCATAAATAAATAAAAAATTAAAAAAAAAAAAGAAATGCCATCTCTATATTGAATTTATATATATACCGAGATACCTACCTCATATATATATATATATATACCGACCTATCTCTGGGTCTGTTCTTTTCTTGTGTACTTATCCATTCCTGTGTAAGTATTTTTACTAATCAATAGAAGTCCCACATTTTTTCTTCTTCAAAATTTCAGTGGTTGTATGCATTATCTCCTAAATACATTTTACTTCTTGGATTTTGATTGGGATTGTAATGATTTTGGGGAATTGATGGTTTTTAAATTTTGGGTCTTTTTACTTCTGGATTCAAGATGTCTCCACTGTTGCAGGTCTTCTAGGTCTTTTTTTTTTCCTTTTAGGTCTTTTAAAAATAAGAGTTTATAGTTTCCTTCACAAGGTCTTTCATACTTTGTGTTAGTTGTAATACTACTTTATATGCACTGTATTCTTGTTATTGTAAATGGAGATCTGAAAAAATGGATTTTTAGTGTGGACAGAAGAAGGTATCGATTTTTGTATATTCTAGTCATCTGACTGAGCTTTTTATTCATTCTAAGAGCCAGTTGATTCATTTGGGTTTTCTGTGTAGATGGTCAAATTGACTGAAAATGTTTTACCTTTTCTATTCCAGTAGTAATACCTCATTTCCCAGCACTGATAGTGAGGTCTCCTTGTTTTGTTTTGCCTTGAACCTAATACTTCTAATATTTTACCATTAAGTAAGATATGTCAGTGGGATTGCATCAGATAACCTTAAATAATTTCAGGACACTTTTCCTAGGGGTTTTATTTTTCCTTGAGGTCTTCTCATGGAAGGGGGCTGAAATTTATCCTATGCAAATTTATTAAAAGGCATGTTTTTTAAGAGCATTGGTAGTGTTTTTTTT
Organism: Canis lupus dingo; assembly: GCF_003254725.2. Lineage (NCBI taxonomy): Eukaryota > Metazoa > Chordata > Mammalia > Carnivora > Canidae > Canis > Canis lupus. Next base: position 19,422,946 of record NC_064271.1, read on the forward strand.
TTTTTCAAAGATTTCATTTTTGAAAAAAAAAAAAGATTTCATTTTTGAAGTAATCTCTATATCCAATATGAGGCTCAAATTCAAACCCTGAGATCAAAGTCACATGCTCTAAGCCAGCCAAGCGCCCCAGGATTGACGGAATTTTCTATTCACTTATGTTGGTTTTAGATCTTTTAAAAATACAATTCCAGATTGTATTTACTAGTATTTCATGTAGTTTATGACCTAGGTTTTAGGAAATGTGCCTGTATCATTTATCAACTTTGTTAATAGTTGATATTAACAAATCAATTAAAATCATCACAAATATTCTAAAATGTAACATGCAGTCAGAAGTCTACACTGTTCTCCTGTTTTTGGAGATGGGGAGAAGAGGTGGAATAGTCTGGTGAGAACAGTGACATCATCTAGGACCCAGGGGGCTGTATTTGCATTAAGTTACTAGATAATCTTAAGACCTCTATAATCATAACCTCTCTTGGCTTTAGACCGAAAATCTGTGGAAGGGGTCAGAGTGAGGGAATCAAATGTGAAAGTGCTGGGGATGGTGTCAACTACTGTATGAATGTAAGACATGATTAAATTACAAGTCAGGTATTTTAAATTTAAGTGCAATTATGAATGAAGATACAATATGAGCATATTAAAATCTCCCAAGCCATGTAAAACCCGAAGGCATTAAAATTTATTAAGTGATGCAATAACAACAGAATTCTTTATTTACAATAGCATTATTTAACATCAAATAAGCAAATAGCATCAGCAAAGCAATATTAACTTGCATAAATGTATTTAAAATTTCTCTGAATATATCTACCTTTGCATAAACTGCTCACACTAGAAATACAAACATCAATGCAGGTGAACAAAGTGATGTTCAGAGTCAACTCCATTTTGAAAATAAATCACAACCTGAAACACTGTAAGCTTTCTCCTGAAGAACCATAGTTAATATATTGCTTAATTTTACCCTTGTATAATCTTTTCATATACACACATCTCAGATGCAACTTCATGAGGAACTGTACAAATAAAACCCACAAATGACAAAGGAACAAAAATGACAGTTAAATGTTTGAAGAAATGTATCATCATCACTATTCAACAACATAAAGGTTAAGTGATGATGCACTTATTCAAAAATTGTACACAATTCACTATACAAATATAATACATTGGACAGCTATGTAGGAATATACAAGACTTAAAAACAGATCTAAGGCATTATGCTAGATTTTAGCATTTTGAGGTTCTTGCACATAGCTTTTTACCTGTAGTAAGAAACTTAAAAGATTTTGTTTTAGTCTATAAAGAAACACCAGGGAGAAAATTCTAATTAAAATCGAAGCCACTACAGTAATTTTCTTTTGTGCAGAGAATGCTTTGCTCTTAGGCAGCATACTACCATACAAATACTAGAAAATTTTAAATTCACACCAACAATTAATGGCTTAAGTTGCATTTCAAAATTGATTGTGTATCTTTGGGTTCTGCAAGTGGATCTGTGCCACCCATTTCATGTGTTAAGCCCATATGAACTCCATTTTAAACACAGATTAAAAATTGCATTATATAAACTGCAAAAACATTGCTTTCAGTTATTACAGGCCATAAGAGATACACGTGGGAGGGGCATTTTTAGTCTTTGAGTCAAACGAATTCATTGTAGTAAAACAGCTCACTTCACTTTTTAAACTTAGCACATTACATGAACACTTAAATGAGTTTTACAACCAAGTTAATGTATGTATACTTTTCACATTATGTTTTTCACATTTAGTAATATAAGTAAAACACTGATTATTTGTTCTATTAAACAAAACCAAGTACTCAGTCTAACAAATTTATTGTTTACAGCATGAGAAATACTGATAATGAAGGGGATTGATTTGGCTTTTGCTTCTATAGTGATCAATATGATCAGAGGATTCCTTCACTGACTTTTCTTCTCTTAATTAGATGTAAAGCAAAATCCATTACCTGGTCTGAGCCATAAGAGAATTTATAATCTCTTTTCCTTCAAAACAGTAATGATCACGAATTATTCTAAATTACCGGTATCACAGGTTTGCAGATTTGTCTGAACTGGGATTGACATTAAGACACACACTGGGCAGATGGGTGAACAATCAAAGATACACAGATATTTTTGGACAGTGTTCTAGTGAAAAGGGACTTAAAACAAAGCCAGTTTAAACTCCATTTCTCCTTTGTGCTGTGTGAAGTTAAAGTCATTCCGATTCATGTATTTCTAAAAATCAACTTAAAACGGGTCACCGTAAACTGTGTAACGTGAGCCTCATCACACCGATGAGGTCATGGAGTTTCGGGCCAACACCTGCTCATTTTTTTTTTTTTTCCATCACAACCGGGCAGCCCAGTGGTTCGGCTGAGAAAAGTAGAGCCTTTCGAGGGGGACATGTGAACTGGTGGCCGCCGAGAAGTGCTGTTCCTTGGCCACCTCCCTGTAGTGAGACCCCTCTCGAGTGGAAAAAAGGATCGAAATGCAAATTTCCAGAAAATTTCTTTAGTATGGAGCAACACTTTCAGACTGTCTACTTAACCATTTCTCTTTGGGCTATATCTCTTTCTATCCTCCATAATTTGCACATACAGAGAGAGATATAAATAGAAATCGGGGTAGTTTGTACATTTTCCACCCTGCCACAAATAAACAAACAAATTTCAAGGAAAAACCTCTCTGTTCCTAAAAAGCCTGGCTAATGAGATATAAAATACTTTGCTTTTTAGACATCAAAAAGACATCATTCTGAAATTTAGGTAAGAAAGTATGTGTAGGGATCCCTGGGTGGCGCAGCGGTTTAGCGCCTGCCTTTGGCCCAGGGCGCGATCCTGGAGAACCGGGATCGAATCCCACGTCGGGCTCCCGGTGCATGGAGCCTGCTTCTCCCTCTGCCTATGTCTCTGCCTCTCTCTCTCTCTCTCTTTCTCTCTGTGACTATCATAAATAAATAAAAATTTAAAAAAAAAAAAAAAAAAAAAAAAAAAAAAAAAAAAGAAAGTATGTGTATTAGGGGTTGGGGAGAAATAGCTCAAAAAAGGCCATCAGTTTCTTGGTATTGCGGTTGTTTGAAACTGACGCCAATTAATAAAAGATTATTCCCCTACCAGAGTGGGCAAGAAAAACAACCATAAAAGTGGCCTGCTTAGTAACATGTAGTCTTTCTAAGGTTCATTAAGAAAGAATATAAACATATAAAAATCAAGAATTGGTTCCTACAGCGGCTGCATATCATATAGATTAGATAAATGATTTATGAGCAGAATCACAAGGTTTAGAAAATAAAAAGTCTTAAGTCTACAAATTAGGTCTAATCAAGGCATTGATATCCTTTACAAAACACCTTTAGGAGACATTGCTATGAAGATATCTAATTTAATACTGAAGTACCTCATTTTTGAGTCAATTCCACAATATGTATACCTCACAAAATGATACAATTAAAACACTTAAGTTCTCAACTTAAATTATTGCTTGTTTACATATAAATTGGATTTTATGTACCTTACAAAACTTCGGCTTAGTCAGCACTGCTAAAAAACAAAATAAAAAACACATGGCGGAGGTTAAATCTGTTGTGATATCTGCTGTCAATTTTAAACACACTGTTATTTTTGCCCATTTTTGTGGGCCAGTGTTGCTGGGGAACAGAATAGACATGCTTCCAAAGCAGGTATCCTTAGTTTGATTGGGATCAAGTCCTAACTTGGCTCCTCTCCTTGCCAGTAAATGCATTTTTCTGAAATTTAATAGCAATTGATAAGTGGCTGGCAAAACATTTAAGGAAATAAAGGGCTTACCTGGTTTCTGTTGCTTTCTAAAAATTTTTTTTAAAATGATGAATGAAAGTGGGGGGATGTGGGGAAGGCCAAGAGGGGCAGGGAAGAGTCAGGACCACATGGGGAAGAGGAGGTGTGAATCAAAGCTGTCTGAGCAATCTAAAGGGAACTTAGTTTGGAAATGAACAATATTTCTTCTTGATTCACAATTTAGGTGAACTAGTTTGATTCTGACAAAGGAAAAAAAGGAAAAAGCACTTGTTAATGTTAACGGCCCTCTCACAGGCTCCTTTTCATCTGTTCGGTAACTGGAAACTCTTTCCCACATGGTCTCTAGAGCTTCTACAAAGATACAACTATGACTTTATTGGTCTTCACTTCTTGGGTGTCTCTGTACATAGAGCGCTGTCCATGGTGTCTGCTCTGCTTTCATCCCAAATGCAGGCTTTAGCTTCTAATACCTTTAGTTTGATTTGTTTTTTTAAATTCTTTTCTTTCCCCGAGATGAAATCTTAATCTTTTGCACTAGACTGATTAGCCAGGGAAAACAAAGCAAGAAACCAGTGTCTGGAACCAAACAGGAACAGAACAAGAGCATGGTTGTTTTCCTTAGATACATACATTTAAGTACATTCAATCTGACACGGGTATGAATTTGCCTGCCAACATTTACTCCGCAGGAGAGATCTAAATTGCACTAAGGTGAATGCAGTGAACAGACTGAGCAACTGTCTGGACGAGAGCTTCAGACTGTCAAGAGAGGAGGCAGCTCCTCCTGACACAGCCAAGTGGACTCTACCCTGGGAGCCAGGGCCCAGGCCCATCTGCTGACCTTGCTCTGGCAGAAATGGCTGTCAGGTCGATCGGGTCAAAACAAATAGACGCGGCTCTCCAGGCTGCTAAGTGTTTGGAGCAAGTGAGCCCAGTCAGCTGAAGAGAGAAGCAACCAGCTACCTTCAGTGTCAGCAGTATTTCTGCAGGAAAACAGAGAAAATTGTGAAGTACCTCGGAATTTTACTTCCTTAATCGTTGCTCAAACCATCTAGTACAAACCCACTTTCAACAAAATGTCCCTCTTGACTAACTCTCCCTTATGGAGATACTCCCAAGGTTCCGTGGCCTGTCTTCCTGGCTTCAGCAAGTTAAGTAGCTGGGGCTTTGGCTCTTAGGGTACTCTTGCTAGTTTTTGGCTGGTCTGGTTTCACGACCGTCTGAGTGACTGAACGCTCAGGGCCGTGGTGAGCAAGACTCCTGTAGAGGTATTCGCTGGGTTCGTGCGTGTCTCTGTCAGTGCTTTCCTTCGGTTACTGACTGTTTCCCCCCAAGATATTTTATCCATGTAGCAAATATTAATTATCGACTCTGTGAAAGGTGCTGGGGACACAACCATAACAACGTGTTTCTGGTCACTGCTATCAAAACACTGAGTGGGCCAGGTAGACAATTAAATAAATGGCACGGTCTGAGTTACCCGAGACGAAATACCGGTTGCTGTGGGGATGTGTAACTGCTGCTGGGATTTAGATAGACACAGTTAGCACATCAGGGCCACTAGAGATGATCTAGTTCAAACAAGATGAGTGAGGAAGTTTCACCCAGTCCCTTAGAGAGACCCAGGTGAACTGCTAGCGGGCACAGGCGGGCTCATTCCTGGCCCAGCGCACAGCTCTCCCAAGCTTGACACGTCAGCCTGTGAGAAGATCTCTGATGAGTTCCTCTTAGAGAACGGTTCATGTACTCTCTACTATAAAGCTGACTTACAGCTTTATTCCTAATTTGTGTCACTTATATAATTTAATATAGAAATACTCCATGGCTCCGACCGAAATATGAAAAAAAATCCTTCAATTTTCCAGTTAGTCTAGAAAAACTAATTCTATTGAGAAGTATTCATATCCTTAGCAACTTGAAGGCAGTATTCTTTTTTTTTTTTTCAATATTTTATTATTCATGAGAGACAGAGAGAGGCAGAGGGAGAAGCAGGCCTCCATGCAGGAGCCTGATATGGGACTTGATCCAGCAGCTCCAGAGGCAAAGGCAGATGCTCAACCGCTGAGCCACCCAGGCGTCCCAAAGGCAGTGTTAACGCAAATGGGCATCAATACGCAGCTATACCCAGATCAGTGTACTGAAAGAACACTGACGATGACATGCATCTCTAGAGGAACACTGCTTGGCCTGGCATCCAGTTGTGTCACTTTGAGGGGGTGGGGAGTCACTTAGTCTTCTGTCCCTAATACTTCCTAGGGTTGTCATGAGGATTAAACAAAATGATGTACATGAAATGTTTAAGTACTTCCCGCAACACGGAAAGTGCTTAATGAATGTTCTCACCACCATTATGATCACCACCTCAGAGCCGGTCCCAGTTAATGATGGATTTCCAGAACACTAGCAAATGCAAGTAATTACAGCTATACTTTATACAGGAGCTATGCAGCTGCCCAATAAACTTGATTTTGGTATGTTTAAGTATATGAAAAATGTAGAGGAATACTGTAAGTCCTTGTAAAACGAAGGCTCTTTAGTTATATAAAATAACTGCCTTTCTCTAAATGGTGTTTTGGTGAATCCACAGTTGTATATTCTAGCTCTGCTTTAAGCAAGGTACAATTTTAATCTCCGTTTCAAGATAAGTGGAACACAGATTCAATTAAGAATGAATCATAGTGGTTTCCAGCTCAACAAATAGAACCAAGTTACCAATAAAAATTCTGAAAACAGGTTCTTGAATCACAACAGCAGCAGGACATATTACAGAAACACAAGAGGACAAAGATGACTGGATCCCCTTCTGTACACACATCAGTAGTATGGTGACAAGTACAAACTGACTGCCCGTTATTACCCATGGATTAGAAGGGATATACTGTACATTTTATTCCCTGGAGGAAACAAGAGTATCTGACAGACTGTTCTCTGGCCTTAACATTCAGCACGAACAAAGTACAGATGGGGAAGCAAGATTCAAGAGGGGGACTGGGAAAAACAAAGTGGGAGGGGCGCAAATGGCCCAGGCTAGAGGACAACCGGCAGAGGTTTCTCACCGTGGATCCAGAAAGGTACTTTTTGATGGAGAGAACATCCTAGGTTTACTGAAAGTTGCCTTTTGTGATGCTAATCTTTCCATTTAGTTTTAGGGAGTACCGGTTGGGTTCGTAGATGTGCATGAGGGTAAATACCCAGTTCTACTGGCCGACCTTGCCTACACCTGTACCTCCACTGCCCAGACCCCCCTCTGGCGATTGGGAGGTCCCTGAGTCACTCTGATGCTTCTTGGAGTGATCCTCCTCCCCTCTGTGATATATGCCCCCCCTCCCCACTAGCTGTGTGGGCCTGGGCAAATCCCCCAATCCTCTGAGACTCAGTCTCCTCATCTGTAAGTGTTGGGAAGGCCTAAATATCTTCGATGGGCCCGGCATGGCCTCTGTACACTAGAGACCAAAAAAGGCCACTCCCTTTCCTCATGTCAGAGGGTTTCCCCACCTGAGATTAAGTATCCCGTTGCCTGAAGCTGAGGACTCTTCTCAATATGTAGCTGAGTGTTTGCTGTCTGCCTACCCTACAGTACGTACGAAGATTTCTTTTCCCTTCAGGATCTATAAAAAGAGAGAAGGGAAGAGCAACCAATTTGTTTTTTTGGGGGGCCTTCTCCAATGTTACTTGCATGAAGCCTTAGAAACATGCCATAGGAGCATGTCCCCTCTGGGGGAGTCAGTGGTGGAGTGCAGGCACTGGGGACACACACTTATGGGGTAGCCTGCCTGGGTTCCCTTCCCAGTGTTGTGGCACCTGGGGCAAGTCATGACACCCTCAAAACAGGAGTTCTACCATATGGCTGTGAGGGGCTTTCAGTGAACTAATTTCAGTAAAGCTCTTGGCAGATAATTCGGCTGTGCTCAATATCCGTTGGCTGTTTCTGGAATTCTGGAAAAAAAATATTAGGGTGCCTGCCCTAGTATGCAGTCACCACCGAAGGTGACAAGGGGAGAGCCGGTCCCTGCTGTCACGGGTTCGGGGACGGAAATGTGATCCTGGCCCTCACACACCTGCCTCCCCTCACAGAGCTCACATGTGCTCTCTTGTGCTCAGCAGTTAAGCTCCCTGGCACTTCTGGGTTAAAATGGACCACCCTTTAGTGTAAGACTAATTATCACCAATGTCAGTGTTTCCAGGGTTATGCTTCCACTTTCTCACACAGGCTGTCGCTGGGTTATGCGGCCACTCCCCGGAGAAGTGCAATGGGGTGGGGGCAGCAGGACTGGCGGCAGGAAGACGCCAGCCCTCTAAGGGGCTTCAAACTTCAGTAAATGACACATTTAGAGTCTAAACACATGAAATATATTCTATTTTCTGTTTGATTCACTGTAACAACATTAACCATTTAGATGAGCTGCACATCTGGGTACCCTTGGGCCTCTCTGTCGTATGTGACTGTGGTTCCTTTTTTTTTTTTTTTAAAGTTTTTTTCTTGAGAGAGAGTGTGCACACAAGCACGCATGAGCGGGAGGAGGGGCAGTGGGAGAGGGAGAGAGAGAAGCAGACTCCCCACTGAGCAGGGAACCTGATATGGGGCTCAGGATACCGGCATCATGACCCGGGCCCAAGGCAGACCCTTAACCCACAGAGCCACCCAGGCACCCCTGGATCTATTACTTTTTAAACTTAGATATTAACAAAACCATCCAAGATTCACTTTTTTTGTAGGAAATTGAACATCAATCCTACATTTTCTCCATTGAAAGAATTTTTTTTTTAAGATTTTATTTATTCATGAGAGACACAGAGACAGAGGCAAAGACACAGGCAGAGGGAGAAGCAGGCTCCCTGCGAGGAGCCTGAAATGAGACTCAATCCTAGGATGCTGGGATCATGACCTGAGCCAAAGGCAGATGCTCAACCACTGAGCCACCCAGGTGCCCGGAGAGAAAATTTTTAACTTAAAAAAAAAAAAAAAAAAAAAGTTATCTATTGCTAGGGATTGTATCCATTACCTTGAGAGGGCCCCACAGGCCCATTTATCTATGTGCTAAACTGCTCACAGAACCTTCTTGTTAACAGATCTGCTGCTAGGCACATAATTCAGTTGGGTTCTAAATACTGACTATTCTTTTTCAAGATTTGATTGAACATGGTAATATCTATCACTCTTCTTAGAACAAGTGTTGAATAGGCAAATAATATACATGACTGTTGCCTAAACAAAATAAAATACAGAAAAAAATCCTTAAAAAGAATAAACATACACCTAATTAAGGGATAGAGAACAACTGTAAGTTAGCTCCTCTTTATCCTCCTGAAAATCTAACATTATGATTCAGAAAAAGTAAAAATAAAGTTTGCCCTAACATGACTGATTCATTGCTACTTTTTTTTTGCTTTGCTATAATAATACCATTCCAGAGCAAAATTAGTGTTAATTCATATGCCACCATTAGCTCAATTAAAATGAGCTTAAAAAATAAGTATTCACAGAAAACCATTGTATGCCAGATAAAATTACAAGATGTTTTTAAAAATCACAAGTGTTACAACTGTCTTTAATCTAGTGGCTGACAGTTTATCTGCCAATTTTGGTCTATAAAATATCCATGTTCCCCTTACTGCCGTATTCACATATTTCTTTGCTGTTTCTTACCCGTGATGCGTCTCCCTCCTGCTTAATCATATCCATTCCAGGCAGCTGGTTTGGGAAAAGGTTGCCTCCCCTCAGAGCAGGATCATTAACCTGAGGGCACAAGACAGGGCATTGGCTATAGTCAGTAGGACATCCAAAAGTGTACTAGGAGCAAGCAAGCCATCAAACCTCCCTCCTCGTCTTGGTCATCAGGATTAGAATGATGGGGAAAGACGGCTACATGGAAACGGCTCCACCCCTGTACCTACTCTCCCATGCTTAGGTTTTCAGGGGAGTATGGAGGAACAAGAAATTACTTACACTGCCTTCACAATTAAAGTCTGCATTCTGTGTAGAGATTTGACAGATGATAATACTGGAAACATTTTCATGACTTAACAGGTTTGCCCTTTCGGTGGGTTCAAATTAGACCCATGATTCAAATGTGGGCCTTTAAAGCCATCTGAGAAGCTCCTAATACCTTCATTGTTTAGGCAAGTTGTTGATTAGCAAGAGCAAGTCTGAGTACCCAACAGTGCTGAATTTTGTGAATCTTCTACAACCAACTGAACTATTCATTAGCATTCATACAATTCTTGCACAAATTACAAAGGTACAAATACTAATACTGTATATAGGTGGCAGTTGTAATTCTTGGGTTTCCAAATTAATTCTGATATTCAGAAAGTTTAAATCTATGCAAAAGTTCCAGGCAGCCTGGGTGGCTCAGCGGTTTAGCACCGCCTTCAGCCCAGGGCGTGATCCTGGAGACCCAGGATCGAGTCCCACGTCGGGCTCCCTGCATGGAGCCTGCTTCTCCCTCTGCCTGTGTCTCTGCCTCTCTCTGTGTGTCTCTCATGAATAAATAAATAAAATCTTAAAAAAAAAATCTATGCAAAAGTTCCTACACAGAAGCAATCTGGATTATTAAAAATGCACCAGTTTACTTCCAGGCTGGCTGAGCGGGACTCCTGGTAGGCTAGACCATCTCAGTGTCTGTTGCTTTGTATCGCTTCCCTAGAAAGCAAACCAGGAACCACCACGGGCTCCTTTTTGTAGAAAACTCAAAATCAACACTATGTTTTCTCCACTGAAAAGATAAAAGTGTATCTTTAATTATGTCTGCTTTTAATTTACCCAAAAAGGCATTTAGCCACCATCAGTTCAATTACAAGAAGCGCAAATTATCACACACAGCTTTCTTAAATTGAAAGGGCTTTAAATTTTCTCATGCACCACTCTGCATTTTTATTAATATCTTTTTGTAGAATAAAACATTGAGACATTGTAAAATTTACTAATCATGGTTTACCAACATCAGCTTAAACAGACCTAATCAAACTCTGAATCTTTCACCATTTTCACAATTATGATCTAACTGAAACACAAGTTCTGTCAGTGACTTATTAAGTCATTTAAACTTTACATGCCTTGATTTCCATGTATGAAATAAGACTCAGAGTCCTTGCCACATCTCTACTTTGCATGGACTACCGTGGTAGTAGGATGCCAAGCATTCAGTGCCCTTTAGAAATGAGGTCTTCTGTAAACATAATTAAAAAATTATTAACTAATATCTTGGGGATCCCTGGGTGGCCCAGTGGTTTAGCGCCTGCCTTCAGCCCAAGGCGTGATCCCGGAGACCCAGGATCGAGTCCCACATCAGGCTCCCTGCATGGAGCCTGCTGCTCCCTCTGCCTGTGTCTCTGTCTCTCTCTGTGTCTCTCATGAATAAATAAAATGATTAAAAAACAAACAAACAAACAAACAACCCCTAATATCTTTACCTGTGGATCAGCTATCACTGACTGAAGCCCAGGCTGGCTACCTGAGATATCAATGCTTTGAGTCTCTTTGCTACCAGGTGAAGCTGGTATGCATTTGTCTTACTCAGAATTAGTCTTAAGCAGAATTCTTTATTTATTTTTTGAGATTTTATTTATTCATGGGACACACACACACACACACACACACACACAGAGGCAGAGACACAGGCAGAGGGAGAAGCAGGCTCCATGCAGGGAGCCTGGTGTGGGACCCAACCCCCAGGATCAGGCCCTGGGCCGAAGGCGGTGCTAAACCGCTGAGCCACCCAGGCTGCCAAGCAGAATTCTTTAAAAAATATTGACCAGAAAACCACAGCACTCACAGCCCCAAGATAATAAAGAATAGTTTTCAGATGATTAGTGCCAGTCTCCCTGCACAAGTGAAGTATCATTTAAAGTTAATTGGATAGGGGGTGTGGAGAGTAGGAAATGAAGCTAATTGGATGGCTGGCAATTAGTTTGGCCTTTTGGATTCATCTGGGTTTTTCGCTTAGGAGAAAATAAGTTCTTAAACTATCAATCCAAAATAAGACTATTTAAGAAGTACATTTACCATTCCATTTTTAGAGATTCACTTTAGTTATTGCTAAGTTCCTCAAATAAATTAAGTGGCAAAGTTAAGAAATATTTTAGAAGATCCTTGAGTAGTCAGGAATCCTTTCATGTTTATTTCATCATTGACAAGTATTTCTGTTAATCACACTAACAGGTTAAAGTAAGGTTGAGAAAACACTCATCAAAATAAATGTGGGAGTTGATGGCAGATGTTAAGTACATGGAAAGATACACTGAATGCAGAAATAGACAAAAAGTTACGATCAGAAGACAAAGGTCTGCTTCTCAGGGTGCTCACCTGCTCGGGACCCATGGAGGACAGCCCCGACGTAGGCACGGAGGTCACTGAGGTCATGCTGATCTGTCCTGTCATCTGGTTCATGTTGTTCATCCCACCCGTGTTGGTCGCCATGGATACATTGATGTTCATATTGTTATTGTACATGCTGGTGTTTGCTTGTTGCCCAAAGTGTGGTGGGGACTGTTGTGAAAACATGCTAGAACATAAGGAAAAGATTAAAATGTCAAGAGTTGTGGGGCAAACAGGCAGGCAGTTTTGAGCACTTGCTCCTCAGGCATTTACTTCAGAATAAGTCCAGGCTGAAAGAACCCAGGGTGGGGCAGCCAGCAGAGGTGAAGTCAGAAATGGTAGGGGAAGTACTCAATGAGGCTGCAGCGGTGATCACGCTCCTCTCTTTTCCTTACATCACCAGGAAGGTCTAGGGTTCTATTTTCCACTTTCACTTCTGTACCCAACAAGCTTTTACTTGTTTGCTTTTACTACAGGTACTAATAAAGGATGGCTTGTAGAGCACTGCCTTCCATAGCAGTTTCTAGCTTAAATTGGTGGGGTGCAACCTTCTAAAGGGAGCGCCTTTTATTCCCAAGGAAACGATATGCTAAGCTTTTGTAAATTCTGGTAACTTCTGCCATAGGAAAAGTAAACTTCCTTACTTAGTAGTTTATTTGGCATTGCTTGCTGAAGCAAAAAAGTTAAGAAAAATACAGAAAAGATGGGACACCTGGCTGGCTTAGTTGGTAGAACCATGTGACTCTTTTTTTTGTTTTTTAAAGATTTTATTTATTTATTCATGAGAGACACAGAGAGAGGCAGAGACACAGGCAGAGGGAGAAGCAGGCTCCATGCAGGGAGCCCGATGTGGGACTAGATCCTGAGACCCCAGGGTCACACCCTGAGCTGAAGGCAGATGCTCAACTGCTCAACCACCCAGGCATCCCAAACATGTGACTCTTGATCTCAGGGTTGTTAGTTTATGCCCCATGTTGGGGATAGAGCTTACTTAATTTAAAAAAAAAAAAAAGGAAAAATACAGAAAAGAGAGGTGGCCTACAGAAAGACTCCCTGGTGGATCATTTATATCAAAAAGACACAGAAACACAGCATACCTGTTTCCACCCATATTCCCCTGCGCCCACCCATTCATGTCAGAGGAGGCCTGGTAGGCTGGATTAGCCTGAGACTGCTGCATCATGGGGCTCTGGGTATGTGCCATTCTGGGTGACATCAGAGGGCTCTGGGGTGTTGTCGCCCCAGTGAAGCCTGGATCAGGTTGCTGACTTATTCCTTAAAAAACAAAAACAGAAATCCAAAGGATAGTGTTAGTTTTATTGCAGAGACTAAGCGGAAGAAAAGAGAACAAATTACATACACATAGAAAATTACTTTCAAAAACCTGATCATGCGCTGGTTAATAACATACATCTTCAACAGATTCCAAACTGGGATAAAATGCACGAAGCAAATTTCCCTATCTTGATTGCTTATGGTAGTTACAAGAGTGCCTAAGAACCATGTTAACCACTGTGACTAGAGACGATAGAGAAAATACTGTTCCTTCCCCTTATCTTTCTCCAAATCAAGAATGAGTCAAAGAGGTGTATTTCTCTTTTACCTGAGACAGTCTTTAAATTTTTATATATGACTACAGATCTTTAAAAAAAAAAGATTTTATTTATTTATTCCTGAGAGGCACAGAGAGAGAGGCAGAGACACAGGCAGAGGGAGAAGCAGGCTCCATGCAGGGAGCCTGACATGGGACTCGATCTCGGGTCTCCAGGGTCACAACCTGGGCCGAAGGCGGTGCTAAACCGCTGAGCCATCCAGGCTGCCCCAGATTGGAATGTTTAAACTTTAAATCAGATTGAACTTCAGCTATCTAGAAGTTAACACATGTGGGATCCCTGGGTGGCGCAGCGGTTTGGCGCCTGCCTTTGGCCCAGGGCGCGATCCTGGAGACCCGGGATCGAATCCCACGTCGGGCTCCCGGTGCATGGAGCCTGCTTCTCCCTCTGCCTGTGTCTCTGCCTCTCTCTCTCTCTCTGTGTGACTATCATAAATAAAAAGAAATAAAAAATCATTAAAAAAAAAGTTAACACATGTGAATAATTTTTTTATTGAATTAAGTCATTATTCTATGATGAAATCAATGCATTTTTAAAAAAACAAGTGACTGCATCATAATTAGCTTGTTTCATCTCTCTAAAGGGCTCTACAGTACTTCAATGCTAAGTACAAGGAGCAAGAATCAGAAAAAAAAAATTGAATGTAAGCTTCTTGTTCAGTTTAGAAACAAGTGACATTTACACTAAAAGGAGAGAGGAACTTTTTAGGAGCCTTTTCAAAGTCATCAAAAAGGACACAGGAGAAAGAAGCTTTGAAACAAAGGCGGCAACTCAGGAAATTTCAAGTAGGACAGTAAAGGAAGTGCGCTTCTGTCTAGATGTGTGCAATGTGCAGATTTAATTAGTACTTAGATTAGCTGTGAAAGAAAAGTCCATGATCACACAGAAAAAGCTGCACAGTATCTGTTTCTTTAAAGAAATAGGAGACATGAATGTAGGCACCACACAGACTTGATACTTATTTATAGGTAACTGGCGAAAGATAGGTAAAATCATTTTGAATACTAACGTTAAAACAAGCAGTTACTTTTATCAATAATTCAACAATTGAACATGACAGGTAAACAAATATTAACATTTATGACATTACACATTTGTCTTTTAAGACGACATTAAGCTACACATCAACATGAAGAAAACCAAGAAGCCCTCCACTGGGGTTTCTAGATCATGCTTTTGAGGAATCATCTATTCATTAAAGATTTGGCATCATCTTTTTTTCTAAAATTATAGAATGTCTAATACTTGCATTTACATAGGTCTTTCAACTTTTTATATATCTATTGATTTGTTCAATAGATTTGTTCAGACTCAGAGGTTTTCAAAAACAAACATATACGCGTGCACCTGTGTTTACAGATGCTGACATAAAACATGTTCTCATACACACTCACACACATGACTGATGGGACCAGACACATGCGTACTTCCTTCGGTCATTCTTAAAAGACCTGCCCTCAGAGAAAAGGTGGTACCTGAGCTGAGAGACTGGTGGGCAGGGTGCTGGGCCTGGGGGCTCCCGCTAGGCCCCTGCTGCCCCCCACCCCCAAGTTAGCCAGACTCCTCTGCGAGCCATGCAAAGAGCTTTGTGAGAGGAGTGGAGACCCAGGACCAGGGGAACACTGGGGAGAAAGGACTGGTGAAAGGTGGTGGGGATGGAAGACCAGTACCGTAGTTTGGAGGAAACGGAAACTGCTGTGCATTTGCCTGGGGCATCCGGGGGTTGCTCAGAGTTGCTGGTAAGCCACCAGGAGCCACCATGCTCGAGGTCATGTTCAACCCTTGGCCTCTCATCATCAATGTTCGCTGCTGAACTTGCTGTTGCTGATGCATTTGTCTCTGTCGAAGATGCTGGTTCAGGATTTCCCTCTGTCTTTGGGCCAGCATCTGTGCATTAATAGGTGCCTAAAACGGGGGTGAGGTAGGGAATACACAGAGGGAACAGTGGGGGAAGACACAGATGGAAAAACAAACTACCTATTAGAAACAGGACAAAATCATCTGGAAAATAAAATTATACAGAAAAAACACTTTAGGGTTGAATGACTGGTGGGTGAGAATGTGAGCTTCTACATCCTACAGAGATGATGTTTTTTTCTGAAATCTGCAATGATTTACATGGGTAAGTTCAATGTTCACTCGGAACTCACTGTGAGAGGCACAGTTAGCTAAAGCACCTCACACCACCAGTCCTCTCTGTAAGACGAATGTCCTCTCTATAAACCTTAAAGATGGCAATTTGGATTCTCATTCAAGAGACATTCTGGTCTAGAGGAAAGCCAAATCATTTGTGCCAAAATGTGGCCCGAAGCACATCAGAAGAGGCTGGACAGAGGCAGGAAGAAAGCGGGGAGCGTAGGGAGGGAGAGGGGGATAGGAGCATACAAACAGGTAGGGCAGTCCTCATTATCCATGGATTCCATACCAGTGAACTTACTTAGTAAAATTTATTTGAAGCCCCCAACTCCATATTCACAGCACTGCCATCATTTTAGAGACATGTGCAGAGAGGCAAAAAAATTCAAGATGTCTAAGGTGTGTATCATTCCTACCCGAGGCTGAAACGAGGCAACACTCTGCCTGTTTGTTTCAGCCTCATACTGTGAATGAAGCGTCCTTTGTGTGGACTGTTCAGTTCCGCATTTTTCACTCTGCTGTGCTTTCCCCTGTCATTTTGCTCTGTACGGTGCTTCCTAAGAGTAGCGCTACAGTGCTGCCAGTGTTCCTAAAGGCAAGAGGCTGTGATGTGCCTTATGGGGAAAACATATTAGATGAGCTTCACTCAGGCCAGAGTCAGAGTGCTGTTGTCTCTCAGTTCAAGGGAACGGATCAATGATATATATTACATAAGGTGTTTTCAAACAGAAACACATATGACACATGGTTATGTACTGATAGACTGATGACGATGTCACCAGAGGCTAGAAGGACACGAACCCTTTATTTCTCCTCTTCACTAATTCAGTGTTTGCATTAACCTTAAGAATGCAACAAAAGTGGGCAGCCCTGGTGGCTCAGCGGTTTAGCGCCGCCTTCAGCCCAGGGCATGATCCTGGAGACCGGGGATCCATTCCCACGTCGGGCTCCCTGCATGGAGCCTGCTTCTCCCTCTGCCTGTGCCTCTCTCTCCTCTGTGTATTCTCATGAATAAATAAATAAAATCTTAAAAAAAAAAGAATGCAACAAAAGTAAATAATGACAATTGACTGTAGCTGACAGTGAAAATGGCAGTGTTTAGGAGGAAACTACAAAAGTGACAGGCTAGGGGTGCCTGGGTGGCTCAGTTGGTTAAGCGCCCTACTCTTGGTTTTTAGCTCAGGTCGTGATCTCAGGGTTCTGAGACTGAGCCCCAAGGTGGGTTCTGTGCTCACTGAGGAGTCTGCTCGAGTTTCTCTTTCCCTCTGCTTCTCCCCACAGTGTGCATGCGAGCTTGTATGTGCGTGCTCTCTCTCTCAAATAAATAAATCTTAAAAAAAAAAAAAAAAAAGAAAAGTGACAGGCTAAATGGACATCTGAATGACCTAAAAGATCCACCATGCTGATCTGGGTTGTATGGCCTTCTGAGTTACTTTGCAAGGGATATCGAGGGGAAGAAATGAAAGACAAATTCAACAGACACTGGGCTGGACTGCTCCCTACCTGTGTTGGTACTCCAGGCCTCAGAGTCAAGTTCACATTTGAAACATTGCTGATTTGATTCATAAGTGGCTGGCGATTCTAAATACATACACACAGAAGAATCAGTACATTTTAAAAACAATATATTTCACATCACCTTTCTGGAGAAATCACCCTCCCGAACACAACCTCTGAATGTCATTAGATACTGAAACCCTATGGTTTACAGCTGAATTCCCTTAAAAAGCTAATTACCAGTGAGGTTTCATATTGCTTATAACTGAGAAAGTATTTTGGACTGTTTATAGAAATCCATCTCAGCTTGTTTCAATGAGAATACATTTTCTTGAGCTAACTAGGTGTTCATAAGGCAGCACTGCTGCACCATTCAGCTAATAGTGACTATTTCTGTCCTGAGACAGGACTAAGGACAGGAGCTACTATCGTCCTGAGTGCTCACACTGGGTTAGAAACCACGTGTGAAGTCCTTTTACTCATACACACATTGCACCACACCATACAACAGCCGTGTTTTACAAACAAGAAAACAGAGGCTCAGAGAGCTAGATTGTTAATAAATAATAGGGATGGCCAACAGAAGGACAGCTACTCTGTGCTACAGTGGAGTTAGTGGAGGAGGCGGGAGGGAAATCAGTAAAGCAGAAAAGAGCATGAGATGGAGGATCATCTTAGCAGGAATGAGATGAGTGTTAAGGCTTCTCCAAGGACACATGATGGTCATGCCATCGCACCTCAACCTGCCCCCCACCCCTCACCTCTCCAGGCACCCATGAAGAGCACACCTGCTGTGCCTGGAGGCGATGCTGCAGCTGGAGCCTCAGCTGATTTGGCTGGTTCTGCACGAGGCCGGTGGGCCTGAGGCCAGGTCTGGGCTGCATGCGGAGTGTGGCATAGCTAGGCCGCTGTCCCATGGTATGAAAGTTGGGATCTTGCATGGGAGGATAGCTACCCTGCGCCATCTGTGCCTGAGACGCATACTGTTGCGGGAAAACTGCAGCCTTCTGCTCCAGCATGATGTTGGAGTCCTGACTTGAGAACTGTTCCGGATCTACTGCTTGGCTCTGAAGAGAAAGCCCCCAGATAACAAACAAACAAATAAATAAAACCACTAAAAACAGCAGAGTAAGTATAAGGTGATTTTTTTTATCACTGTCACGTCTGAACCTTGTTACACTGTACCAAACTACGCAAAGGTACTAGCTTGACTCCACTTTTCTTCCTAGGGAA
Organism: Canis lupus dingo; assembly: GCF_003254725.2. Lineage (NCBI taxonomy): Eukaryota > Metazoa > Chordata > Mammalia > Carnivora > Canidae > Canis > Canis lupus. Next base: position 19,441,534 of record NC_064271.1, read on the forward strand.
TATCTTTGTTCAACATATCCAGGTTTGTGAGGAGAGAAGTGGGGTTGGGCCGACTCCCAGCCACACTTCTTCCAAGGGAAGGGAGAAGCAGGCCATGACTAGGGATGCCGCCTCCTCACTCTGCTAATCGGAGACAGACGCAGACTCTGAAATGCAAATGCTCCCTAGAAGTGTTACATTTTTTCACCAATTATTCATTCCCGTACCAATCACTATAATTAGACAACCACCTTGGTACCTAGCTGCCCACCACCGTTATTCCCATTTTGCGGATAACAAAAGCTGAGACCTGGAGATGCGAAGCAGGTTGCAGTAAGCCTATCTGGCTAGAGAAACAGTGGGTTCCAATCCAGTCTGTGATTCAGCAGCTGGGCTCTTCACCAGTGTGACACACTGCCTCTATGTAACTGTTTCCTGTGGCTGCCAGGATTCCCTGCATCTTTGCCACCTACCAGACATATTTAATGTGTTCATCGTTCTTGGTTTCTAATGGCTACCTCATCTATCTGGGTGAGAATGAGGCAGGCGTGGAAAATCCAGAACTTCTGCAAGGGGGAGCACCTCAGACCCAGGTGGCTCCTGTGTGTCTGTGTCTGGCCAATTCTCGTCTTCCTTCTACTTCTAGGAGTGACTGCTGCAAAACCCCTGATATAAGGAGGGCAGAACCCAACAGCAAAAGCCATCTCTTAAACTTTTCTTTAGCTTAGTCATGTCCTAGGCCTTGCTCAGACCAGTCTATCCAAGTTAGAGTGGAGGCGTGGGCACCTCCCAGGACCCTGGGCTCACTGTCAGTGTGGCCCTGAGGCCCACCCGGGAGAACTGGGCCCACTGCCCTCTCGAGAGGAATGTTAAAAATGTGATGGAACGTACCGGGGAAACCATTCACTGTTCAATTACTGCTCTAACTACACCTACAGAAGTATCTCAGGACTTTAAATATTTGCCTCTCTGTAACAGGGAAGACATTTAATTAACTTCCATTTTTAAAGAAAACACACAACTCTGATGGGTCTGAATAAATCCATTTGTATTCTCCATTTCCCGACTCCACTCAATAAACGTTTCTGTCATTCAGTTTAATAAGATGATACTATACTGACAATGGATGACAAATAGATAAAAAAAAAAAAGACTAAAAATATTAATGATGAAACGACACTAGCATTGATAAAAAACAATGCTACAAGTCACCCGCCAATCCCAGTAGCCACACTTTTAAATGTCACTTGAACAAAACTCGAGCATGACAGTTCTGAAGGCTGGTTTCTAACTACCACAAAGGCAAAGCAAACTAGCCACACAGGAAATATTTAAATTCCATGCTCCCTTCTCGATTTACTTCAAGTTATTAGATCATGTAGCTCTTAAGTCATTTCTTTCCATTCTGCTGTTCTCGATATGAATTGACAAGTCTTCACTCCCCCTTATGTCTGCTGGGCTGCAGGAATTATGACAATACTGTTTCTGTGCTTTAGAGAAGCCTCCAATGACTCTGCATCACCTTTCTGACATACCCTCCTGACATGCCGTGTCTGAGAAGTAGACTGGACATGGGAAGGTCCTTTTCAGCAATAAGAAATAAAGATGATTTGTGCTGAGAACAAAGGAAGATAGTACCACGACTGTGATCATCTTATAAAAATCTGTTGCTGTTGCTACTCTTCACAAAGTAAGCCAGGGGGCCTGCTTCCCACAAAGTTAGCTGGGTAGCCAGACAGAGAAAATACTATACTATTACACAAGACTGTATTAGGTTGCTTATTATATTGCTATAAAGTCCTCTTAAAGCAGAGAATTACTTGAACTGACTTAAATTATCAGGAGGAGGAAAGCTAAATAAACATGTGAAGACTAGTTAACTTCCTTAAATTCCCATTTATGCTGAAATATCCCCCAAATTATTGTGGGTTCCACCCACACAAAGGTAAAAATGACTAATTAACTGCAGCTACCTCTAAAATGACTTCTGCTAACTCACTGCAAGGTGGTTTTTTTTTTTTTTTTTTTTTTTTTAAGATTTTATTTATTTATTCATGTGAGACACAGAGAGAGACAGAGGCAGAGACACAGGCAGAGGGAGAAGCAGGCTCCATGCAGGAAGCCCGATGTGGGGCTTGATCCAGGGTCTCCAGGATCATACCCTGGGCTGAAGGCAGGTGCTAAACCGCTGAGCCACCCAGGGATCCCCACAAGGTGTTTTTGCAGACAATAGCTTCCTATCACCAGCCGACAAATGTCAAGATTAACAGGATGTCATGTCATGGATGCTGACTGGTTCTTCAGACGAAAGGATTCTAGGTCATAGAGCAGCAATGCTCTGTTCCTGACTTGCCTGTTTTCTGCCCCTTGTGTGTCCCTCCCTGTCATCAGGTGAGCTGGCCTCGACGCTGCCTTTCAGTTCAATAACCCAAATTATATGTAAAGCACATTTTTAGTATTTTCCGCTCTTGGGCTAAAGTTGATGTGGGAGTAACAAGGAAGGGGAGAAAGAAAACAGCATTAGCTTGTCAGGAGGTAAAGAAGTATTCTAAAAAGTGGCCTGCAGGTCATCTGTAAACCAAAGAAAATGGATAACTTTGTCTCCACAAGAGTGCTCAGCCCCACCAGCCTCCCTCTGTGCGTACCTGGCTGACCAGCTCGGGTATTCCGAGAGCCCTGTCAATCTCCTCCAGTCCATCGAAATTCCGCAAGGCTAAATAGAGCTGGTCCAGGAGAGCTCCTTCATCACTCGGAGATTCTGCTGCAGGATGTGGACACAGCAAGTCATCTGGAGAGCTGCCAAACGGCTGCCTGTAAAAAGACAAACATCATCATCTTGGGCCCATGGAAAGGTAGTTGATTAGAGAGTATTTTTTTTTTCCCTCTTAAAGACAAAAGTTGATGGAAGTCAACCAGTTGACTTCCAGGGTCTTTGTGATAAAATACATATGAGCCAGTCATAGAACAAAATGACAACACACAGTAACAGACACACTTTATTCTGGGCCTAACACAGGCCAGACCCAAATCAAGGCATCTAATGCATGATTTTTGTTTTTATTGCCCCCACTTTAAACCTGGCAAAGCTAAATAAGTAACTGTGTAATCATCTTGTAATAAGAAAAATACTTCTAAAAATAAAAAGACAGACAAGTAAAGCTGGCAAAGCTGTGACTTAGGGAGGTTAAGCCACGTGTTGGCGACCACATGAGCAGATACTGCAAAGCTGGGATTTCAGCACAGACCTCTGTGGTTTCAGGGCCTACCTGATTACTGTATTTCCACAAATATACACTGATTTCTCAAGCACATTGGCATTTACTTTGCCCTGAAGTAATCAACGGATTTTTCTGAACTTGAAAGAACTTGAAAGATGAACTTGATTGAACAGTCTTATTTCATACGAGGCTGTGAGGCCCCACTTGGGAGAGACTAGAGATCTAAGCATAAAAGCTACATTAATTTCTTTGAATTCAGCTGTCGTTAGACTAACTTTGGCTGGACTAATAGGAAATTTTTTAGTCACACACAGGCAGGTCCTGTGAACATTTATTTTATTTTATTTTTAAGATTTTATTTATTTATTCATGAGACACACATAGAGAGACAGAGAGAGAGGGAGAGAGAGAGAGGCAGGTAGAGACACAGGCAGAGGGAGAAGCAGGCTCCATGCAGAGACCCCGATGTGGGACCTCATCCCAGGTCTCTAGGATCACACCCTGGGCCGAAGGCAGGCGCCAAACTGCTGAGCCACCCAGGGATCCCTATTGTGGACATTTATTAAAGCTGAAGTGTGGCTCTTGGCCATTCTGAGTTAGATGGTCAAGAAAAGGAGATTATGAATGTACAAATTTTTTTTTGTTATGATATAAGGTCATAGGTGATAGAAGCATAACACTAAACTCCAAACTCTATGGTATATAAAACTCCTATACTTTAAATTAAATGACAAGTTGAGGAAGTTGTTTAAAAAGAGCTCCTGAGTTACTTTAGTATCAGAAGGAAAATGACACTTGTATTTTGCCTAGATAGTCTGATTTGTAAGAGTTACCATATGATGTTTTGGAGAAAAGAAAAGTTTACAAGTAAGTAACCTTATTCTTAGGCAAGTGAGAATAGGTCCATCAATTTCTAACCCAATTTCATATGCCATGTTTTCTAAAGACAGCTTAATATGCCACTCTGGCCTAGAATCCTGAAATGTCATTAAAGCCAACAATTAATTTCAAACAGTTATAATGCAGTGCGTTAAAAAAAGAAAATAAAACAACTTACTCTCCATTTATTCCCAATAACTTGTAAAGAAAATCACCCAATTAAGTGTACCCTCGATGTCACTGCTCACTTGCTATGCCTGGTTCTAAGCCCACATTCTCACTGCCTCTGAGGCCTGCAACCTGGCTGTGCGGCCACAAGCACAAGCCAAGCGGGTGTGCTGTGCAGCCAGCCAGTTCCATTCAAACGTTCCTGCCTTGCTAAAGGCAACAGATGCTCCTGGGGCCTTATGCTTCGCTGTTCTGGGGCCTTTCCTACACCTGCCTCTTCTCTCTATCATTGTGTTGCTTCTCAGTAAGACATCATTACTGGAAATGTTTCCTCTTGCCCTTCCTGCTTCTCTGGCATCCGCTCTCTCCGAGAATTAAGTTTTTAAACACAAGTGTGATCAGATCACTCTGCTGCTGCTCCACTTAGGGAGTGGGAGGAAGGAGCAGATGTAGAAAAGAAAGCAGCCAACAAGGAGGAGAAAAACCACAGAACCGCATGTCACAGAAGCAACAAGAGGAGGGCATTCCCCAAAGGAGTAACCAACATTTGGAGGTGGTAAATTTCATGGGGAAAAAAAAAAAAAAAAAAAAAAAGACTTCAGGAAAAAAACAAAACAAAACAGGTCAGCCGAGAGTGGATGCTGTCTACTTACCAGATCGCTTATACCTGGACCTCATTCCCCAAAGATGCTAGTGAAATAAGGCAGTAAAGGATTGTCTAGTTTTATTTCCTAATTTTCAAATTCTGTTTCTTCCCACATAAGCACACCCCTTCACTGATGACAAGATAAGGCGAAGTCTACTCTCTTAACTCTGGGAAGGCTGCAGGTTCCACACAAACCCAGACTCTCCAGTTTTGTATCAGACCGAAAACTAGTGTCAGAAGGAAAGGGAGGCACAGTTGCCCTTTGCAAGACAACTCTACCCTAGGAAAGATATATCCAAATGCATAAAGAAAAAAACAAACCAATGCAAAAGTTTATTTGCATTTAAAACAATTTCCAGGATAATAAAATAATCCATACTTGTTCCTTGCTTTTCCTAATTAAAACAAAACCAAAAACAAAAAAACAAAACAAAACACCAAACCAATGCATGATCTACATTGAGAAGTACAACAGTACCTCCAGGCCTTCCGACTTTGGTCAAGCCCCTCATTGACTCAGGCTGGGACTCTCAAGATATTTTCCTGCTTATAACTTCTCTCCAATTCTCCTTACACAATGTTGCCAGGTTCCTTTTCCTAAAAGAAACTTTACTGAGTTGGCTTCAAATTCTCACTTCAACTCTCTAGGAAAATGTCTAAGTCCCTGATCAGGTGGTGGTGGTAGAATTTAAGGACACATACATTTTGGTAAAGCCCAACCTTTCCACACCCAACGTCTACAACTTCCCTGTGAGCCCCAGACACCCTAGGCAATTGATCTTTTTCCAGGAGATGCCTTTCATACTACTATGAGGCCAAGACCTGTCATTCCATGCTTCCTCCTCTCTTTTCCACTTAAAAGTGATACTGGTATTTATGATAAAAATGTCAACTTTAGATTGTACCCAGTGAGGAGATCTTAAGTCTCTTTGTTGGCCTACTAGTTGAAACTACATAGGTTCAGTAAATTTCCAGCTGATGAAAATAAAGGCTCCTGATCTAGCCAGGATACCATACCTTATACTCAGAAAAATACACTGCATTGTGGCTTGAAACAATGATAAATTTGGGCGTACCATGACTTCTCTCACTTCCCTTAGAGACACCCTAATATGGCTGGTTTATGGAAAAAACACCGATCCAGACTTCTAATCCTAACTTTATAAATGCCTACTTATTACCCTGCATTTTGGGCAATTACAAATACAGTTACAATCTAGACAGTGTCTGACACAAAACAAGGATGAAATTCAGAGGAATAAAGGAAAGAACACAAACAGGCCATAGGCTGGTGCAAAATGATTAAGTTATAAGCTAGCAAAAAATAAATCTATCGCCAATAGAAACCTCACTTCTTGAAATCTACACTTTTATTTATGAACTAGCAAAAGAGTATGGTTGGCGATAAGGAGGGGAATAAGGTCAGTTCTAAGCTCTTGTTTGAGAGACCCTACAGTTACCATTACTTTTCATATCTTCAAAATTCCACAAAAAGTAACAGCTACTACATGATAAGAAATAAACAAAAGGAACTTTATTTAGATGTATTGCAAACCAAAGAAAACCAAATTAACTCAGAAATTTTGAACTTAATGTGAAAGCAAGTTTTTCAAGGAAGGCAGCTATTGTATTTCAAGAGGAAAAAACACTTTTATAAATCTAACAGAAAGCTTCAAAAAATCATCCATAAATACGGGGCTATATTTCAAACATCTCTTTTACATACTACATCAAGGAAAATAAGACACAATGGAATTAGAGAAAATGGAAATTCAGCTATAAATACATGAATATGACAATATGTTTGAGATCTAAGGACTAACCTGCAGTCTTTCTGAAATGTGTACCTAAACTAATGCTGGGATTAGAAAACATTACAAACCTACCCCTAAACAGGTAGGCAGTAAAAACTATAAAATGTTAATGATGATACTTAGGGAAGGGGATTTCAAAAAAGGGGATGCTTTTCTTTTCTTTTCAAAGAGAAATGTGGTTAGAACCTTTGTTATCCTTCACTTCCGAATGTCTAGGACAGTAAGATTACTATAAAGTTGGTCATAAATTTCTTCCCAACTGTATTATTTAGAATGAAGATGGAGGATGAGGGGCTGGAAAAACTGAAATAGCTTTAAAAGTGATGAAAATGTTATGTTCTGTCCACACAGTTCTCATACAAAGAACACTGCCGCAGCGTAACCAGAGTAACGGCAGAACAGGGGCGGCGCCCGGTCACAGAAGCTTGCCCAGCAAACGGGAGGCGCTTACTGTCTTCGGGCTCAGCACGAACTCCGGCCCTCTTCCATCTTAACAGAATGCTCACCTGCTTGGGCAACAGTGAAAATCCTGACTTCGGGCCTAGTATTCTCTAGGAACTAATCTTTGACATTTCATTCAAAACAACTATCAGGTGCTGGATTTAATTTCTGTGCTACATTTTTATGATGTGCAAGTTTCCATGGAAATGGGTGGCTTTTCAACATATCAAATAAACAGATTTAGAAAAAACATAACACTCGCTGACACTTTGAAATTATACTCAAAGAACTGGAAGAACCCTGAAAAAGTACTACTTCCAAGTATGACTACAGCGGTTATTTGCACGATGCCCTACCCCCCAGCCGACCCAGGGATGGAGGCCGCACGTCAGCTCCGGGGCTAGTACCAGGACAGCCACAGCGACCGCACCTAGTTCTTGCTCTGTCTGGCCCTCTTTTGCCTCATTTCTGCTCAGCGTGCAGTGGGAGGGCCAGCAATGCTGGATCTTCTGGGGCTCCTCAGAAATGCAGAGCCTTGGGCCCCATTAAAAGGTGCGTTTATCTTGTAATGAGACCCCAGAGGTGATTCATAGGCACTGTAGGGTTTGGAAACACTAGTTTCTCCCCTTCAGTGAAAAGAATATAGCTGGTAAGCAATCAACCTTCCTTTATCTCCTTGAGATCGTTATTAAACACTTTCTTTTCTTTTCCTCTTTTAAAAGAATATTTATTTGAGAGAGAGAGAGAGAGAGAGAGTGCACACATGCGCAATACAGACAGATAGCACCTACAAGTAGGGGGAGCGGCTCGATCCCAGGACCCCAGGATCATACCTGAGCTGAAGGCAAGACACTTAACTGACTGAGCCACCCTGGTGCCCCTTCCTAATCTTTTCTTTCAGTGAAATAACTAGCCCCTGACTTTTCCTCATGTGTCTTACTGCTGGGTTCATATTCATCTTTTGACATTTTGTTTTTAAATTTCACTGAATCTCCTGAAACCTTTACTTTCCCTAAAGATACAGTAAGGAAGATGGACACCACACCACTATTCCAAGCTGTACAATGCTGACTGTGACAAAAGTGTTACATCTTGGGAGTAGGACTCACTCTGAAACTCACATTTTTTTTTTTTTTTTAAGATTTATTTAGGACAGCCCAGGTGGCTCAGCAGTTTAGTAGTACTTTCCGCCCAGGGCGTGATCCTGGAGACCCGGGATCGAGTCCCACGACAGGCTCCCTGCATGGAGCCTGCTTCTCCCTCTGCCTGTGTCTCTGCCTCTCATGAATAAATAAATAAGAAATCTTAAGAAAAAAAAAAGATTTATTTATTTTAGAGAGAGTGAGCATACGCATGTGAGTGTGGGTAAGCGCAAAGGGAGAGGAAAAGAAGCCTAAACAGACTCCCCACTGAGGACGACGCCCCACTCCAAGCTCAATCTCACTACCCTGGGATCATGACCTGCGCCAAAACCAAGAGTTGGATGCTCAACTGACTGATCCACCTAGGTGTCACTGAAACCTGTATTTTTTAAAACACAAGTAAGAAACTCTGGAAATGTACTCTACTTTTATGAAATTTCAGAAACACAGTTGACTTTAATTATCTGTGAATTTGATAAAAATATTACATAATTTTAAACTAGAATAATCTCCAGAGGACAAATGCTGTCTGCAATAGGGTCCTCATTGAACCTTCAATTCCAACTCTTTATATATGAACCTCAAGACCAAACTGCTATAGTTTAAGTTCTCTTCTTCTTTTTAATGATTTTATTTATTTATTTGAGAGAGTGAGTGAGCATGAGTGTGGGAGGAGGCAAGTCAGAAGGAGAGACAGAAGCATTCAGTGGGGAGCTCAACCTGGGGCTCGATCCCAGGACCCTGGGATCATGACCTAAGCTGAAGGCAGATGCTTAACCAACTGAGCCACCCAGGCGCCCCTAGTTTAACTTTTCTTCTTTCTTTTCTTTTCTTTTCTCTTTTCTTTTCTTTTTTTCTTTTCTTTTTTCTTTTTTTTTCTTCCTTCCTTCCTTCCTTCCTTCCTTCCTTCCTTCCTTCCTTCCTTCCTTCCTTTCTTTCTTTCCAATATTTTATTTATTTATTCATGAAACAGAGAGAGAGAGAGAGAGAGAGAGAGAGAGGCAGAGATACAGGCAGAGGGAGAAGCAGGCTCCATGCAGGGAGCCCAAAGTGGGACTCAATCTTGGGGCTCCAGGATCAGGCTCTGGGCTGAAGGCAGGCGCTAAACCGATGAGCCACCCGGGCTGCCCTAGTTTAAGTTTTCTAACAAATTTACTTCCAGCAAAACACTGCTCACATTCTTTAGTTCCTACATTGTCTTCTGGCTTAGGCTTCTTCTTTTTTTTTTAAAGATCTTATTTACTTATTTGAGAGAAAGAGAGCGAGAATAAGCAACAAGGAGGAGCAGAGGGAGAGGGAGAAGCAGGCTTCCCACCGAGCAGGGAGCCCAACACGGGCTCAATCCCAGAACCCTGAGATCATGACCTGAGCTGAAGGCAGACATTTAACCAACTGAGCTACCCAGGCTTCCCCGGGCTTAGGCTTCCATTTCTCTGCGTAGGGGCTCTCTGCTCACCTACACAGCCAAGTGGTACCATCACCTAGGGCTCAAGGTTATCTGGGCAACATCTGCTTTCAGTGCTCTACTTAATGAGATTATGCAATATAACATAATTGTAATGTTGGCTTTGCAAGGAATAATGGGACTCTCAAAAAGGCAAACACAAAACAAAACAGAAACCATGTGTATGAGCTAAAACTTGAGCATCCTGAGCCACCGGTGATAGGTGTGTTTTTATCCATAAAGCAGTAAGAGTTGGGGCTTTGGGTCAAAGGAAAATAAAAGAGTTAACTGAAGGCTGCTGTACTGAACTGAGGGAACCTAGAGTAGATCCCCCACCTCTGGCAGAGGGAGAAGGACAGAGAATCTTTTTTTTTTTTTTAATTTTAAGATTTCTTATTTATTTATTCATGAGAGACGCAGAGAGAGAGGCAGACACATAGGCAGAGGGGGAAGCAGGCTGCCTGTGGAGAGCCCAATGCGGGACTTGATCCCAGGACCTAGGGATCACAACCCGAGCCAAAGGCAGACGCCCAACCACTAAGCCACCTAGGCGTCTCGGGAAAGAGAATCTTGAGTTGGCTCTGCATTCGATCTCACGACCCTGACTGAGATCATGACCTGGGCTGAAATTAAGAACTGGACACTTATCCAAACGAGCCATCCAGATGTCCCTGGAGGGTAAAAATTTTAAAAAGCCAGTGTAGGCAGAGAAGGTGTAAGATATGTCTAACCAGAATCCCAGAAGGAAAGAATGGAGAAAATGGCGAGGGGGTAGTACATAAAGAGATAATGGCTATAAATCTTCCAGAACTGATGAGAAAAATCAAGAATCTACAAATTAAAAAAAGTACAGCACATACCAAATACCAAGAAGTATAAATAAATCCACATCCAGACACCCTGTAGTAAAGGTACAATACAGAAAATACATAGAATATTTCAAAAGCAGCTAGAGGGAAAAGATCACCCACAAAGAAATGAAAAGTATTAGACTGATAATCAGAACCAAAAAATCTCTATCAAACATGATCACATCCCACTTCCTTTTTCAAAAAACTTTTTCAATGGCTTAATGAAAAAAAGTATGAATTCTTCAGAGTTCAGTATTTAAGGCCTTCTATAAATCTGTTCTATTACTAATCTACTCTTCCTGCCAAATCTTAATTGCCTTTACTATATTTTTTAAGTGGTAAAACGTATGTTAACAGAATTGTCTAGTTTTATTTCTCTTATGGCATTTATAGTACATAGTACCTTATATTAGTTATTAATGTATATCTTTTATTTTCCAACTAAATCATAACTTTATTTTTTATTTTAAAGATTTTATTTATTTGACACAGAGAGAGAAGGAGAGAGAGAGAGAGAGCACGTGAGCGCACAAGCAGGGGTAGGGTAGCAGCAGGTAGAGGGAGAGGGAGAAGCAGGCTTCCTATGGAGCAGGGAGCCCAATGCCAGGCTTGATCCCAGGACCTGGCTTATGACCCAAGCCAAAGGCAGCCATTTAACTGGCTGAGCCATTCAGACACCCCAAATTATAACTTTTTACAGACATGCCCTAGGTCTGATTTTTAGACTTCTCCCTCCCCCACATTCCATGCCTAATAACTGATGATATAATCTGAATACATGAAAACTGGTCAGGACCAACTATTTAGGAGGAAAAGAATAACTCTAGCAGAGGGCTAAAATAACTTCTAGACCTTATCATGAATCATTATTCTCTTGGATCTCCTGGTGCTAGGACTCACCTGTTTTGGTTGGCAAAAGATGCCTGGTCTATAGGCAGGATGCTTTCAGGCCACGGGGCAGTCTGATTTGGAGGAGCTTGTTGTTGGCTATACTGAGGTCCCCCCATGTTCATCTCTAATTCAGATGGCCCTAAAAACAGAGAAGACAAAAATCCGAAACTTTATAAATTTTATCAGGGAATGCCTATTTCTGCTATGTAATATCAAGTAAAATACCTGGTTTACATAAAATGGAAAAGGCAGATGCAATAATAATTAGTTGAAAATAGTAAGACTGAATTTTTGTTCTGAAATAGAAACAAAGCAATAAATATCAAGGCTTTTCACCCATTTTAGGCAATATCTAGAGTGGTAGCTCTAAACTTCTTGCAGTGAAGATCTTTTAATTTTCTTTTTTCTTTTTTTTTTGAGAGAGAGAGCACAAGGGGGCAGGGTAGAGGAGCACAGGAGAGGGAAAGAATCTCAAGTAGATTCCCCACTGAGTTAGAGCCCTTGGGGGAAGGAGTTGAGGGGGACTCCATCTCATGACCCTGAGATCACTACTTGAGCCAAAATTAAGAATAGGAGGCTTAATCAACTGAGCCACCCAGGTACTCCAGCACCCTGACCTTTTAGTTTTCTTTATGTGGATTTTATCTTATTGATACTTACTTACTGTATGGGAAATTAACATTGGAAAAATAGAAAAAAATTATTCACTCATTTAAAATTAATTACAATAAAACCACTATGTGTTAACATAAGCAAATTTCTTAAACAAAAAAATGAAAAAAAAAAAAAAACCAAAACCTTTTGCTGGCATTGTTTTACATTTCTGAAAATCACTTTAATGTCTGGATGATGGAGGAGAGCCAGAGCCTCTTATGTGCTCCCACATCCCACCAAGGCGATACCACACAGCCTATCACTTCTAGAACTCTACTATATGCTTGTGAGAGTTGAGAGTGAAGAAGGCCAGGAGTGTCTCAGTATAATGGAAATAGTTTAGCCTTGCAGACCACCTGAAAGGGCATCAGGGTCCTGGACCACATTCCTGAGAAGTGCTAGATCCCCCTCCTTGTTCCTGAACTTTTATTAACTATAATTCAGTTAGCTCTTCCAGAAGAGACAGGGTGGGACAGAAAGAAGACCCTGACAACTCAGATGTGCTCTTTCTTAGAAGTTCTTTTTTTAAACCTCTTTTTAGAGGTTTAAAGCTAATGGATGACATGAGCTTTTTAAGGATTCTGCTGTTATCATCACCTGTAGACCTGTCTTCCATGACAATAGAGAATTTTCTGTTGAGTTCATGGCTTTTTTTTTTTTTTTTTTAAGATTTTATTTATTTATTTACGAGAGACACAGAGAGAGAGAGAGAGAGAGAGAGAGAAAGAGAGAGGCAGAAAAACAGAGGGAGAAGCAGGCTCCATGCAGGGAACCCAATTTGGGACTCGATCCTGGGTCTGTCTCCAGGATCACGCTCTGCGCCAAAGGCAGGCACTAAACCGCTGAGCCACCCAGGGATCCCCGAGTTCATGGCTTTTTGAATTTATTAAAAATCAGAGAAATTCAGCTACACAATAAAGCGCAAAGGCCAGGTGAGGTGCCCTTCAATAAAGAAACTGACCCTGGGTGGGTCAGTGGCTGAATGACTGCCTTTGGCTCAGGTTGTGATCCCAGAGTCCTGGGACTGAGTCCCGCATCAGGCTCCCCACAGGGAGCCTGCTTCTCCCACTGCCTATGTCTCTGCCTCTCTCTGTATGTCTCTCATGAATGAATAAATAAAATCTTAAAAAAAATAAATAAAGAAATATGGAGAACAAATTCAATTTCTGGATATAAGGAATTTATTAATTATGTTATATATTTATTTATATATAAACATATATATATATAATCAAGTAGCATCTACACCCAACATGAGGCTCAAACCTACGGTCCTGAACTCAAGAGTCACATGCTCTACCAACTGAGCCAGCTAGGTGCCCCTTAATTATGATATTTAAATGAATGAATCAATACATTAAAAAATTTTCCAGTTTAATTTTACATGAAAATCTGGTCATTTTTAGCATTGTTCCATAGCAGCCTCAAAGCATACGAATTTATGTTTGGAAACCACTCATCAATTTGAACCACTCATCCTTCTCTGCAGGAAGGCTATCTGAACGTCACCTCTCAGAAACAAGTCAAAATGTGCTGAGCAATTACATAACTAGGTAAGAAAGCGGAGGCCAGAAGTAGGATGAGAATTCTGCGTTGTCTTGTCAAAACAATCCTGGTACCTTTCCGATAATGATTTAGTGCTTACTCATTGCACAATATCTAAGTATATGAAGAAGTACATAAACATTAACTTATCTGAATTATGCTAATATGCAAGATTTAGAAGAAGGCTAATGTAAGTGATTAAGAAAATATCACTCAAGTGTGAGTTGTACAGACCATGAATTATTTTTTCAGACCATGAATTTTTTTAAACAGCTTTACTGAGATATAATTCACATGGCACATAACTCACCCATTTAAAGTATATGACTTAGTGAGTTTCAGTAAATTTGCAGGGTTGTACAACCATCATGACAATTGGGTTTAGAATGTTCTCATTCTCCCAAAAAGAAGCCCCATGACCATTAGGAGTCACTCCCCATGTTCCCCACACCCCAAACCCTAGGCAACCACTTATCTATTTTCTTTCACTACAAATTTATCTATTCTGGGCATTTCATACAAATGGTATCATATAATCTATCAGGGCATTAATTTTAATAACACATGAACTGTATCCAATAGAATTTTGGGGATGCCTGGGTGGCTCAGCAGTTGAGCATCTGCCTTTGGCTCAGGGCATAATCCCGGGGTCTCAGGATCAAGTCCCACATCAGGCTCCCTGCGAGGAGCCTGCTTCTCCCTCTGCCTATCTCTCTCTGCCTTCTCTCGGTCTCTCATGAATAAATAAAAATCTTTAAAAAAAAAAAAGAAAAAAGAATTTTAGTGATCCTCACGTTTCGTGAGATAGTCTAGAAGACCTTGTACCTTCAGAGAGGACCCTGGAAAGTCTGGTTTAATAGTCTAGGATGGTGGCTCAAGAATCTGCATCTTAATGTCCTGAGATGATTCTGATAATCACCCAGAGTTAGGACCAATTCTGAAACATTGAAATATTAAAAAAAAATATATATATATATAAAACATTTACAGTATGATACTCCAATTCACTTCCCAGAAAAGTTGAGATTAGACAATTTAATAAAAATACAACATCACATAGGTAGTTGGTTCTCTAATGTAACTAGAAAGCTTTTGAGATTCTATGATTCTATACAGAGTTCCAGCAAAAATCTCACTTATGACAGCTTGACATGAGGGGAATCACCTAAATTGCAAATGAGGAGCATATCTTAAAATAATTTTTGGAGCTCTTATTCTTTTCTAAGAAAGCATGAAAATTAAAAGCAAAGAGCACTAGAGGGGCACCTGGGTGGCTCAGTCCATTAAGCGTCTGCCTTCTGTTCAGGTCATGATCTCGTGTCCTAGGATTGAGCCCTGTGTCAGCTCCTTGCTTAATGGGCCTGCTTCTTCCTCTCCTTTGCACCCCCCCTCCTTGTGTTCTCTCTCTCAAATAAAGAAATAATCTTTAAAAAAAAAAAAAAAAAAAAGCACTACAACTATCTTACCTATATTCATGACCTGAGACTGAAGCATCTGTCTTTGGCCAGGCTGGCTGTTGGGTCTCATGGGGATGCTGGCTGTTGGGTTCCGAATCATACCTCCTTGGATTGGCCGGTTCATGGCACTGGTGGTAGCAGCAGCACAGGTGACTCTCACAGCAGAACTCTGTGGTGCCCATTCCCCAGATGGCATAGTGGGCCGGGAAGCATTACTACCAATCATTCCTGTAGGCAAGCCAAAGGAAACTGAGACATGGAGTAACTGAAAACATAGTCAGCACGTATGAACACTAGATGAGCCTACTGTGTATAAGACAATCACTCTGTAATACACAGCCCAAGAGTTAACGCCCCTGTTGGGACAGACACGGACCCTCAGCTAAGAAACAAGAGTTGGCAATTTCAACAGTTTTTCAAAGCATAGACTTGCCACTCTTTAG